>NC_134575.1:93039900-93357243 GCF_050947875.1 Dermacentor variabilis
AATAGTCGGCGCAGCTGAGCAGGACGGTCCTCTTTTGGGCGGGTCGGAGAGGACCCTTTCTGTGAAGGGGTCCGAACAGAGGCGGTAGCCGTGGTACACATACTCGCAACATACTCGCATGCGAGCACCTCCGCCCCCCCCTCCACCCCAAGGAATCCTCATTCAGCGTAATTTCGTCATACGTCACGTGTCAAAAATGAGCGAAATACCGTGTTTTCATAATTCAAGAATACCTAAAAGTGAAACTAAAGTTGAGAGTACGAAGACGCGGTGAAAAAATAATGTTCTAGGCACAGATTGAAAAGTGAAGCGAACCTACGTCCTCATATAGCTAACTGGAACTTGTTCTTGTAATTCAAAACGGAAACGGTGACTGCTATGTAATTGAATTCTTTCGAGTTCCGCCGTGTTCATGAACTTTCAAAGGTGGTTATGTCAAACAACCAAAAAACAAAAAATTATCACTGGAATGCTCTCCAGTGTAACTAGCTTGTGCAGCAAGCATACAAGTACCTTGCGCAGATAGAAAATGCAAGTTTTCTATTCGTGCAAAAAATGAATAGCAACAGCTAACATACGCCGAAGCAAAATTTCCGTCTTTGCGTAAGCTAGCATCAGTCGGCCCATGTGCAACTGTCAACAAGCAGCTTCAGTTTCTTACCACAGCGCAGGAAAATGTGCCGCGCTAAACCAAAAAAGGATACTCACTTGCAAATAACAGCAGATCTTTCATTTAGGCCCTGCACCTAGTTTCGTAAGCACAGCACTTGTTTCTTCATAACGATTGCAGAAAAATTGCGCTTACCTCCAGACTGCTGGGAAGCGAAAAAAAATCGCCTTGCTGTTCCTCCACGAGTCGCCACAACACACAGTCACGCAGCATGCCCTGTGCCATTACCTCAGTTTTTCCTACATTGCCGGAACGTTCGATGAGAAAAAAGAAAGTTTAACTGCAGAGCGTAGGAAAAAGCGTGCACGTGCATAAAAAGCCGCTGGAGCAGACGAAGAGGATCGCATCCGAAGTGATAAGAGGGAAAGCGCCACCCGTGGGCGCAACAAATGAAGCGGTCATATAAACATATTGTCACGTGGTGGTGACGTTGAAGAACACAGTAGCAAATACTCTGAAAGACAAAACTAACCTTTATTGGGCGAACCTGTGCCCACAAAAACGGGCTACACTTATAGCACGACGATAGCGGCCAACACGGTCGGCGATCGTCGAAAATCTGATCAGCGGGTCAAGTGCGTCGGCTTTTATACAGCAGTCATCGAATGTTCCAGACTAATCGTTGGGACCCGCATGCCTTCCACAAAGTTCTACAACATTCGAGTCACTCGAAGAAATCAGATAACACAAGGTTCGGCGACAACAGACAGCGGATAGAAGCATCGATAACTTTCCAGAAACTTCGGATACATGCAGACGCGTCCCGCGCTGTGCGATAACATTTGTTAGGCGGCGAAACGTGGTCGCCCGTTAAATATAAGTACACGTGTCAATATAAGACGCCACAAAAGAAAATTGCCAAAAGCGCATTTGAGTTCTACAAGTAATTGCGCGACTTCACTTTATCGTTATGTAGTCTGAATAGATAGAGCCACATGTGCCAAAGTTACTGAATTTTCCTTTAGCTACCAGTGTCATGGTCACGCTTCAATACGAATACTAAAACACGCCTCACTGTCCACCCGCTGCTGGTACTGGGAATGAGCGTAGCCCTGCCCACTTCACTGCACCTTGCACCTTGAATGTTGAACTTGCTTTCACCGTTGCGCATCCCTCTTTCTATGTCACCATCATCCCTCATCAGACTTTAATGTCTTCGTTCTCCCTCTCCCTGTGCAGAGTAGCATGCTAGAGTGCGTTTCTTCAGCAAGACCGCTCTGCCTTCTTTTAAATAAATTATCTCTCCCCCTCTCTCTCTCTCTCGGTTTAATTTTAATGCGATTAACATTCTTTGCCTATCTATCTATCTATCTATCTATCTATCTATCTATCTATCTATCTATCTATCTATCTATCTATCTATCTATCTATCTATCTATCTATCTATCTATCTATCTATCCTCTGACGTTGAATAAGTCGCCCAACTTGTCTACCAGCTTCGGCACTAGGTATGTGCTCGTCGTGGTGAAGCTATTGACGTTCTTCGAACTCCCTTATCTGACTATCCTCTTGCCATCGTCATCACGCCTTCTACGCCGACCCATTCGATCGAGTTTTCTAACGGCTTGGACTACTAGGAATGTGCTTGCAGCCGTGCTGCCATCGTGATTCCGCCGTGGTGGTCGCACTGTCGCCGCACTACCTTTGTAGCATGGCGTCGCCATCGTCGTCGCACAGTCTTCGTGCATCGGTTCTCCCACCACCTTGCCATTGCGGTCGTTCTATCGTTGTCACTCCAGCTTTGCCATTTGGTTGTCGTCACACATTCGTCATCACACCATCTATTTCATGCAGTCTTCCTGACAAAGTCGTTGTCACACCATTTTCTTCATAAACTAGTCTCTTCATTCCTTGGTCTCCACACCATTTTCATGCCATCCTCGGCCTTGCATAGTCGTTGTACAGTTGTCATGCAATAGTGGATATACCGTAGCCGTAATGCGGTCACGGTCGTTCAGTCGTCGCTTTTCTAGTTGCGTCATCAGACACTCGCCAAGCTGTCGTAATCGCACAGTCGTCGTCAAATCATTGTCGTCATGCCATCGTCGCGGAGCTGCAGTTTTACCTTCGTCATCAGTAACGTCATCCCATAATCGGTATGCCGTCGTCGTCAGAACAGCTGTCTGGCTCCATCAGCGTTTGTCCTTCGTCATTCTATTGTAATTATGCGGTAATCCCTGAATAGTAACTATGCCGCCATTGCCATGCTATCTTACTCATTGAGTGATCGTCAGAAAGCTGCTATCATGTATCCGTAGTCGTACCGCTGTCGTCATGTAGTCGTCGTCTTGCCATTGTCATCATTCCAACTTCATCCAACTCTCGACATGCAGTCGTCGTCACGCCATTGTTATCACACACCCATCGTCATCACCCTGTTCTCGCACTATTGTCATGCCATTCAAGTCATTGCACCATCGTCAGACATTGATCGTTATTTGGTCGTTGTCATCATCGTGCTGCCGTCTTGGTCGTTCCATCGTCGTCATTTCAACTTCATCCGACTCTCGTCGTGCCTCTATGGGCATGAAATCTGTTTTACGCTCGTCATACCATTGTCGTGATGCCATCGTCGCCACGGCGTCGTTCTACCATTGTAGTCACTTCAGTAAATTTATACCATTGTTGTCGTGCCATTGTCGTACCATCTTCATCGATAGATCGCAGTCAATCTTCGTCATTCCTCGTTATTATTCATCAGACAGTGGCTATGGTGCAGCCGTTGTTATACCGTCAACGTGATGCCGTTGAAGTAGGGCTATGTTGTCATTGCAGCTTCGTCATCCTGTTCTCGTCACACCATCGCAGTAATACATTCATGTCATCATGTTGTCTTCGTGCCATGTGCATCAGGGTATCATTGTTATACTGTCTTTGTCCTTCCATCCGCCTTATTCTATCGTCGTCGTACAATCGTAGTCATGCCGTCATGCACGTGAGAGACTTTGCCAAACAAGTAGCATAACAAAGTGGGAGGATAAAAAGCAGCGAAAGTCTCATAACGACCACTGAGGATGTTAATGAAACGTGAATTGTGGAATAAGGTGTGCGGCTACATTGCTCGAATGCAAAATGCATTATTTGCTGAGGGTAATCCAGAGAGGAGTTGTGCCATAATTTCTTCTTCCACCTGGGGTCCTGCAATGTGTGGTTAAATCCAAGAACAGGAAGGTGTTTGCATTACGCCCACATCATAATGCTGCTGCCGCCCCAACGGAAACAATCATGTGGCCTCGTGCTTAGCAACGCAACGTTATACCTACTAGGCTACCGCAGCGGGCATCAAAACGATCACCTTTGCCCATGCGTCATTTTCGTTACGCACATGGCAACTGTCGTTGTGAAGTCCTCGCCATAAAAAGATCTCCTCAACCTCAGCTTCCCTGTCACCCGCGAGTAACGAGGTAGAAAAACTTCCTTGGAAGAGGCAAAGAAAGCTTCGTTTATTAAAAGCACTGTCTCAGCAGGTGCTTAGATTCAGCAAGGGCAGCTATGCCGCCAGCGACCAAATACATGTGACGCAAATGTATCACACAAAGTGCTGGGCTATAGAGAATGTTTTTTTTTGCTCTAGTGTAGTTCATCAAAGTGGAATCACAAGACATGAATAGTACTCAAAAAGCAAGAAAGCTCCGACAGTGATTTAAGAACATTGAACCAACATAGCAAAAAAATCAATGTAAATCACTGCGCTATTATCGAGGAAAATCATGTCAAATGCTTTTATAATCGAAAATAAATACATTTAAGCTACCTAAAATAACTCCGGGCTGAGGGAAACCGACTGTCAAAGCTAAATATTCTGGACCAGGTTTCATGTTTGCTTTCTTTTTCTAGATAATCCAGCTTTATGCGTAACCGGTAGCTCTCCATGACCATTAGCATCTTTACGGGGTGTTGTCAAAAAAAGGTTCATATAGAACATTTACGCTACCGCAGCGAGTGATGCCACAATAAATACGGCGGCAGGGACACAGCTTGTCTTTTTTTCTCGTCGGCTAGCGGTGGCGTAGAGGTAGAACACCCGCCTCGCGTGCAAGAGGTCCGTGGTTCGAATCCCGGTGCCGGCAATTTTCCACCGGATTAAAAAAAAATCCGCGTGTTGATAAAATTGCACAAACAGGCCTGGAGTGTGGCCTGATCCCGGTGACCAGAACCGGTAACGCACTCCCTCACCAGAGCAGGATTGGCCACCCTGGTGCAGTACTTGGCCACAACCTCCTATGAACACAACAATCAAACCCCGGCCCTAAGTCCCCAGCAGCTGCGAAGCAACTGACCACGGCGGCGGTCAGACCTGCGACGCAGCAGAGGGTGCTAAGAATCACTGGCTCCGGCCAGGCCGCCATTGGAATATGAACCTGGCAACGTTTAACGCTAGAACGTTATCTAGTGAGGCGAGTCTAGCAGTGCTATTGGAGGAATTAGAGGGCAGTAAATGGGATATAATAGGGCTCAGTGAAGTTAGGAGGCCGAAAGAAGCATATGCAGTGCTAAATAGCGGGCACGTCCTGTGCTACCGGGGCTTAGCGGATAGAAGAGAACTAGGAGTCGAATTCCTGATTAATAAGAATATAGCTCGTAACATACAGGAATTCTATAGCATTAACGAGAGGGTGGCAGGTCTTGTTGTGAAACTTAATAAGAGTTACAAAATGAAGATTGTACAGGTATACGCCCCTACATCCAGTCATGATGATCAGGAAGTTGAAAGCTTCTATGAAGACGTGGAATCGGCGGTGGGGAGAGTGAAAACCAAATACACTATACTAATGGGCGACTTTAATGCCAAGGTAGGCAAGAAGCAGGCTGGAGACAAGGCAGTAGGGGAATATGGCATAGGCACTAGGAAGAACGCTAACGCTAATCTTGGAAGAACGCTAACATAATCCTAATCCATAAGAAAGGGGACGCCAAAGACTTGAAAAATTATAGACCGATCAGCTTACTGTGCGTTGCCTACAAAGTATTTACTAAGGGAATTGCAAATAGAATCAGGAACACCTTAGACTTCTGTCAACCAAAGGACCAGGCAGGATTCCGTAAAGGCTATTCAACAATAGACCATATTCACACTATCAATCAAGTGATAGAGAAATGTGCAGACTATAAGCAACCGTTGTATATCATCATCATCATCATCAGCCTGGTTACGCCCACTGCAGGGCAAAGGCCTCTCCCATACTTCTCCAACAACCCCGGTCATGTACTAATTGTGGCCATGCCGTCCCTGCAAACTTCTTAATCTCATCCGCCCACCTGACTTTCTGCCGCCCCCTGCTACGCTTCCCTTCCCTTGGGATCCAGTCCGTAACCCTTAATGACCATCGGTTATCTTTCCTCCTCATTACATGTCCTGCCCATGCCCATTTCTTTTTCTTGATTTCAACTAAGATGTCATTAACTCGCGTTTGTTCCCTCACCCAATCTGCTCTTTTCTTATCCCTTAACGTTACACCTATCATTCTTCTTTCCATAGCTCGTTGCGTCGTCCTCAATTTGAGTAGAACCCTTTTCGTAAGCCTCCAGGTTTCTGCCCCGTAGGTGAGTACTGGTAAGACACAGCTATTATATACTTTTCTCTTGAGGGATAATGGCAACCTGCTGTTCATGATTTGGGAATGCCTGCCAAACGCACTCCAGCCCATTCTTATTCTTCTGATTATTTCAAAAATCAGAATTCGTCTGATTATTTCTGAAATAACTAGAAATTAATAACCTCTCATTTAATTTTACCATCGCGATTAGGTTGCAATAAGGCCGGTCATATTCAGCTTTTCCGGACACGTAGCAACTAGCACCCCCAGCAGCCATGGCACGAAGCTAGCAAGTTTTCAATAGCACGAGCGGATTTCTTGCGAATAATTGAAGCTGCAGGTCAATTGTTGAAAAAGCAATTGGCAGACGTGCCTTAGAAAGCAATACACACGACACAAATGCAGTGGTCTCGCTGTGAAATGCTACAATTTTATTCCTAGAGTGGTTACAGGTTCAGCCATGGCAGCCTATGGAAACTCGAAAATTTGTACTCAATTTGTGAAGCAGACGATTTTCGAGATTTTGTACATGATTGTTGGTTAAGATCGCGCACTGGAATCCGCTCGTAAGTGTC
Organism: Dermacentor variabilis; assembly: GCF_050947875.1. NCBI lineage: Eukaryota > Metazoa > Arthropoda > Arachnida > Ixodida > Ixodidae > Dermacentor > Dermacentor variabilis. The sequence continues at coordinate 93,046,684 of NC_134575.1, forward strand.
AAGCTAGGCCGTTCAAGTCTGCGTCAAAGCTGCAGAATTATGAGTTGCCACCTGCTCCGAGTTTCACCGGACCGAATTACAAATTAAAGGGGAGGTTTCCGGACTTGCCATAGTTTCTGGCTCGACCATAGTTCCTCGGAACAGCTTCTCTGAGTAATGCACCATGATATGAATGGCTCGGTCCGCATTGTTTCTAGAATGAAGTCCAGGTTCGAGAACTCCAGGTAATGAAAATTAATCCAACTCCCTCTACTAAGCGTAGCTCATGGCGTAATTGAATCTCATCATCATCATAAATCCAAGTTTATGTAGGACAAAGGCCGCTCCCAGAGTAAAGCGTTGGTTCGGCATGGTTGGTAATCCATACTAGGTACAGTTTGAGCCACCGATCTCCCAATGATCTGCAATTACCCCTGTCTTGTGCTAGCCGATTCCAACTTGCGCATGCGAATTTCATAATTTCATGAGCTACCTAATTTTATGCCATCCTCGACTACACTTACCTTCCCTTGGCACCCATTCTGTAACTCTTATGGTCCACCGGTTATCGCCCCTACGCACTACATGGCCTGCCCAGTTTCATGTTTTTCTTCAAATGTCAACCAGAATTTCGGCGATCCTAGTTTGCGCTCCTATGCAAAGCGATCGCGCCCTGCGCCTTGACGTTACGCCTACCATATTTAGTTTCATCACTCTGTGCGGTCCTCACCTTGTTCTTGAGCTTCGTTGTTAACACCCAAGTTTCTGCGCCATATGTTAGCACGGGCAGAATGCAATGATTGTACCTTTTTTTGAACCACCATGGCGTATTCCAGTCATGCTCTCGTAATCCCTGCCGTATGCACTCCAACGCGTTTTTATTTGTCGGTAAACTTCGCTTTCTTGATCAGCATCTCCTGTGGGTAAATGACCTAGATAAACGTGCTCCTTTACAGATTGTAGAGGCTGACTGGCGATCAAGGATCCTTATTTTCTAGCCAGGCAATGGAACGTCACCTTTGTCTTATGCAGATATATCTTCAACCCTACTCTTACTGTTTCTTGTTTATGGTCCACCATTTGGCTCAGCAACACCCCAGTGTTACTGAGCTAGACAGTGCCATCTGTAAACCAAAAGTTGTTGGAATATACGCGTTCGATCCTCACTCAGGCATTTCCAGTGTAATAGCTTGAATACTTCTAAGCGTTCACTGAATAGCATAGGTGAGATTGTGCTTTCTTGCTTGACCCATTTCCTGATATGTATATTTCTACTTTTCTTTTGACGAAACAAAGTTGCTGTTGAATCTTTGTAGATATTTTCGATGACGTCCACTTCTGCCTGCTGTACTCCATTATTGCGCCGTGCCTCGATGATTGTTGGTACCTGCACTTAATCAAATTCCTTCTGATAATCTATGAAAGTCATACAGTGAGCTTGATTGTACTGCGCGGAGTTTTCAGTTGCCTGATTGATGACATGGATGCGATTCATCCTAAAATACACCGCACAGAAGCCAGCCTGTTCTGTTTGTTGATTGCATTCAAGGGTTGCCCTGATTTTGTTGAAAAATATTTCGGTGAATATTATACAACACTGAAAAAAAGCTGTGCGCCTACAAATGTTCAGTTCTTACCTTCTCCCTTGTTCCCGAGACATGTCTCCCAAGGCCTTTACAATTTTATCAGTAGTTATAGAATGATCCTCTGTATCCTGTTCATGAATACTGCCAATGAAAGGTGCGTGGCTGCTCTGGGTGCTTTGCAGGTCAGTATAGAAATATTCTGCTCCTTTTATTGAAAGCGCGAAATTGGTGATGACGTTTCCCTGCTTATCTTTCACTGCGTACATCATGCCCTGTACACGCGAAGTTTTCTCGTTAATTTGATGCGGCGCTCATGTTTTATGACTTCATCAATCTTTGCGACATTGTAATTTCAAGTATCGCTTAATTTCTTCTTGCTTATCAGTTTTAACAGTTCATTGAGTTCTACCTAGTCCGTTTAGTTAAACACTTTCATGCTTTTTCGCTTCTTTAGTATGTACTTGGTTATTCTGGAGAGTATACCTACTAGTTGCCTTGGTGACTTATCCCTGCTTGAATTGTTGCTTCTGGAATGATGCTAGTTACGGTTCCATTAATTACCTCTATGATGCCTCCATCTTGTTGTTCTAAAGCTGTACTTTTGTTTGTGAACCACAGCGTAAATTTGTCAGCTTTTAGTCTTACTGCGTTTAAGTCGGCATGTTTCTCCTCCACTAGTTTTGCTCTTTCGCTCGTAAAATTCAAAGTAATCCCAGGCCTTCGTGACCTATGGTCACTGCCTTTTGCCCTACCTTACAGTTCTACCTCCTGAGCTATGTTGGATCAAGCAAACAGTGCTAAATTCATTTTTTTATTGTTTCTCTACTAGGCCTTTTTAAGTCCACTTCTTACTGCTCGTCCTGAAGAACGTATTCATTAACAGAGTCTATTCCTTTCCGCAAATTCTACGAACATCTCTCCTTTACTGTTCCAGGAAGCGATGCCGTAGCTGCCAACTGCTGCTTCCTCAGCCCACGTTTTCCACATTTTTGCATTGAAGTCATCCATGACTACAAAAGGCAGAGTTTGCACCTTTCTCATTGCTTATTGACATCTTCTTAAAACTTTTCTATGTCTTCGTCATCATGACTGGATGTTTAAGCGTAGGCTTGTACTACCTTTAATCTGTAGCTCCTATTTATTTTTATTATGACGACTGCTATCCTCTCAAGTGACTGAACGTTGCACGCTATGTGCTTAAGGCATCCTACCCCGTTTCTTCTCATCTGAAAGACCTCTGTAGCAGAAGACATGACCGTTACCCAGCATTCTGCAAGCCTCACCACTTAGAATTCTAACTTCACTAAGGCCAGTAATACACCAGACAATGTCAGAATATCCCTCAAAGAGCCCTGGTAAGCTATCCTCACTTGAGAGGGTTCGCGTGCGAAACGTGTCCATGCTCATTTACTCATGGCTGAATGCCCAGATCCAGAGGTCCTTAGCGCCCTCTGACGCCTCGCAGATCTCACAACCGTCTTGGTCAAGCGCTCCATAGCCACTAAGGACAGATGACTACAGGTGAACTGCAAGAACTATTGCTTCTATAGGCTGTTTAAACCAATGAACCAATTAATCTATATGAGATGCAAGTGCAAAAACAGTTTCAAAGAAGACATGTATAGGGAGAGTGACGGAATAAAAGTTGTGGCGTAGTAGCCAAATACGGCGATCACCTTTCTGAAGTTTATATCAGTGTTCCATCTCACATCACGTATGACGTGAACGCCGACATGTGATATGATGCCCCTCGCTCCAACCACACTCTGTCACAACTAAAGTTCGCAAGATGCGCGCAAGCAATTTCATAGGGATGAACTTGCAGCGACCCACGTCAAGGATTATTTGAGCCATACGCCACTAGGAAGGGACGAGGTTAGTATGCAGTGACTTTGACATAAGCGTTCGTCTGTAACTATTTCGCAATAAATTACGAGAAATCATGCAGTTCACAGAGAAGGTGAACAATCGATGACTTGCACTGCCTACTGGTACATTGGTTATTAAAAACCAAGAAACATAAGTGTGATGACCCTAATATGGGGACAAAGGTTCGCGTACTCAAAAGGTTCTGATGGTTCTCTTAGGCGGAACCTCCGAGAATCCAATTGAGGACAAAGCCGTTCGTTTCGAACACACACACAAAAGTTTAATGGAACTAAAGAAGGCTAAAAAATAAATAGAAGAAAATAGCAAACATAAAAGAAACACTAAAATACACATCAAGACACACATTTGGGGCTAGTATGGAGCTAAGTATTGCGCGAGTCCGGGCTTGCCACGATGGCAGAGATACATGCGACATACGTCTAGAAGCTGCGACGCTGCGACAAGCTGGTGAAAGGAGTGGCGCCGGTCTCACCAAAGGTTGTGGTCTAAGTTGGTTGACCGGGTGACCGGAGCTGGCCAGCTCTGTCTCGGAGAAGTAAACCAGGCGGCTTGGTGGCACGAGCAGACGGCGGCGGCGTTTTGGCCGGGCAGCTGGCGTAGAACTCGGGCCCGTAGCCCGACTGTTCTCGTCGTACCCACGAGCAAAGAAGCTCCGCGGCCTTGAGCAGCCTGCGGCACGCTCGGGTAGACGCGCGACGCACAGGAACAGGTTGGCAGGAGGCTCCGGTCGGGTGTCGTCCTGGTGGCTCGGGTGCGGAACCCGACGACCCGTCTTCAACGCCCGCTCCGGTGGTTGACCTCCTCCTGTCGTCGCTTCCTGGAACTCTCCTGGCGTCTCCCCGGCGTCTCCACTGTGTCTCCCCCTTCTGCCAGCGCACCACGGTTTTTCTTCTTTCTGGCCGATTAGGCATTCTCCGATTGGCTGCCTGATGTCCCGTGGTTCTACCCAATTGGTTTACTTTTCTTCTTTTAGTTGTTTTTCTTGCGCCGCGCGTTCACGTGCCGGACGCTCTTCGGCGTTGTCGTCTTTCTCCTTCCAGCACGAAATTTGCCTTGGCGCGCGCACTCCTTGTTGTCTGCTCCCGACCGTCCCGATCACCGCACCATGCCGCGCACCACACATCACATAAGCCCCCTTTTTAACAAGTTTTTCAGATGAAAAACTGCCGCTCAGTGCGCGGCATAGTTCACACATGCTCGGAACATTACAGTCATGGTCCGTTCCCAAGAACTCACTGTACAGTTCACTGAGCACACAGATCAAAGACATTAAAGGAAAACACAATTCAAAGAACTCACAGCAAGTGAAAAATAAATGGTAGCGTCAAAGGCTATCATAATACCTTATTGAAGAAAAAAAACAATAAAGTCCAAGGTCACCTTGTCCGAGGTCACAAGTCCGAGAAAAGCCATAAGCGAAGCATCGGCTCCTTTATGTGACCCTTTCCGACATCAAGCGGTCTAGACATTTATCTTCTCGATCAGAGAACCCTGGCCAGTCCGCGATAATATTGCTCCAGGCAATAATGTCTCTGCACGGTGTCGACCAAGTCACTGTCTGCGTCCCAAGGTAGTCAACATTGTAATGTGTGGTTGCAGCATCAGTGCCAATGGTCGAACCACTCACGAGTGCATGAGAAGACAAAGGATGTACTGAATCCTAAAGCCATGAGTTGAAGTGGTACCCAGGCCTGAGCCCTCCCAAGTGCTCATAGTGTCACAAATAGTTTTTGTCTGATTCGAGGGACGCTGTAAAGACCCCTTAATACTTTTTGTGGAAACCAAACACGGTTCCACAGGAGCCCTGCCAGCTTCAGGTTCATCTTGACCATGGTGCGAACCCTCCGACGTGCTATCTTTAGCCTGTAGAAGGTGCTCGGTTCTAACTTCCTCAACCAGGCCCATGCACGGCAGCTCTGAACCGAGCACGAAGCAGTCATCGCCTGCGCTGGGTTCGCGCGGCACTGGTTGAGGTACGGAAGCAATCTGCTTCTTGTCTTGTGACCTAACCTCAGTATCTTTGCCTACAATGGCATGATCACAAGTTGTCTCTCCTTGAGACACTTCTTGCTCGCCAAGGCCTGACGTCATGTCGGAGGGAACCCTCGGGTCGCCCCTGCATTGCTGTGCTGCATCCTGAACAATGGAGCTCGTCCTTTCGGAGCAAGCATCCGCGAGTGCCTCGATGCGAACGCGCACCCTGCGAAGCTCTTCCTCCAGGCTTCCGTCTCAGTTGCCTGTTCTGCCACTCGCCTGTTGCACTCCCTCTGAGCTTTCTCGCATATTATTACCCATCTTTCTTGAACCCACCTGTTCAAGTCTGCCCCATGCAAACCCAATCGCTGGGCCACGGTGGCTAAGTCAAACAAACTAATTTCTGGCTGTTTCTTGCCCAAATATGCGCCCTCAGCTTCCGCGACTTTAAGCCGTAATTGTAAATTTCTCTCCTCCAATGCAAGTTCCTGCCTCCTAGCCTTGCGCTCCTCTGCCTGCTCTTCTCGCGCACGCGCTTCCTGCTTGTTTAACCATGTCCTCAACTCCGCATCTTCTAGCCCCATGCATTCGGCTAAGGCTAACAAGTCTCGTGTGCTAGCCATAGTTCCTAGCCGTCAGAAAAAAAAATCCGAACGAACGGCTTTGTCCTGTCGCGGACGCCAATTTGTGATGACCCTAATATGGGGACAAAGGTTCGTGTACTCAAAAGGTTCTGATGGTTCTCTTAGGCAGAGCCTCCGAGAACCCAATTGAGGACAAAGCCGTTCGTTTCGAATACACACACAAACGTTTAATGGAACAAAAGAAGGCTAAAAATAAATAGAAGAAAATAGCAAACATAAAAGAAACACTCAAATACACATGAAGACACACATTTGGGGCTAGTATGGAGCTAAGTAGTGCGCGAGTCCGGGCTTGCCACGACGGCAGAGATACATAAGAGTCTCGAAGCTGCGACGCTGCGACAAGCTGGTGAAAGGAGTGGCGCCGGTCCCACCAAAGGTCGTGGTCTAAGTTGGTTGACCGGGTGACCGGAGCTGGCCAGCTCTGTCTCGGAGAAGTAAACCAGGCGGCTTGGTGGCTGGGGTCCGGAACCCGACGGCCCGTCTTCAACGCCCGCTCCGGTGGTTGACCTCCTCCTGTCGTCGCTTCCTGGAACTCTCCTGGCGTCTCCCCGGCGTCTCCACTGTGTCTCCCCCTTCTGCCAGCGCACCTCGGTTTTTCTTCTTTCTGGCCGATTAGGCATTCTCCGATTGGCTGCCTGATGTCCCATGGTTCTACCTAATTGGTTTGCTTTTCTTCTTTTAGTTGTTCTTCTTGCGCCGCGCGTTCACGTGCCGGACGCTCTTCGGCGTTGTCGTCTTTCTCCTTCCAGCACGAAATTTGCCCTGACGCGCGCACTCCTTGCTGTCTGCTGCCGACCGTCCCGATCACCGCACCATGTCGCGCACCACACATCACAATAAGATACATAATAGTACTCCGCTGTGTATAGGCTTTATCTTTCAGGTGTTTTCTTATTTTGAGAAATAATGCAAGCAAATTTAACAGCAAAGTACTCAAAGCTACAGTATTTAAAACTCCCAACACGATTGGGAGCTTTTTGTACGGATTTTCTACATCTGGCAATACGCCACCAGCGATGGAGGGACAGTGGGAACCGCCATGACGCCGGAAGTAAAATAGGAATGAGTTCTCTTACATGGAAACGATCTCCGGAAGGCGCCTTATAGAAAGGCGTTATTGAGCACCATAAAATTGTCACTGATGAAACGTGATTTCTTGAGATTCCACAAATTTTTGACGCACTGAATGGTTGGCTGCCGCAGCCACTTTATGACGCCGAATTGCCGTTCCAGATCTCTTCACGGTTACCTTGAAGCATAAATTGCCAGAACACTGCGACGTTAGAGGCAACGCTATGTCAGACTCCGTTTTAAAGAAGGCCACTTCGACGCCGCTCCGGTTTTTTCGACAAGACAATTGTAATATTTTTCTCGTAGGTTAAACTGCGCACACAACTCGCTCCTTGAACAGACACTCATCGTAAGTATGGCGCTCTTCATAGATCTGTATTGCGCGTATAGAGTGCCCACGTGACTAAGAAAATTAAGGAAGCTGAGGGCATCCAAGGTTGGGCAACTAAGTTTGTCACTGGATGCTACTTGAAGACATTCAACGCAGGCTGTATTGAATAAACTGACATATCTTAAGCTGTTGTTTCACTATGATTGTCAGATTATCATAGCAACCCTGCGACCATTTGCTTTCCCTCTCCAGCTCTAAATATGCCGTTCTCGTAAAGCTCCTAAGTCGTGCAAACTTGTAGATTTCGCAGCATACATATCACTTACAAAGAGATAATCTGCATGTATCTTCAAGCAATTGAGCTATTGTTAAAGATGAGAGCACTCTAACTCGCTCGACAAAAAAGTGACACAACACGAAGAAACAAGTCAAGGCACGTGCTTTTGGCATAGGTATATTTTGCAGAGATAAATTGATTGCACTTGGATTCCGCAATATTATAATTTTTGTTCCATGAAGCCGCTGGCAACTCAGAAAGAAATTATTACTGTTATATCTTCACCGCTTTTCTCGTTGCGAGCGCATCACGGCTGTCATGCTCTCGATCATCCTTTCATGCACCTGAAATTAAAAAGAGCATATATATGGGCATTTATATATCAAACTATGCTGTCTATTCGAAATAAAGTAGCAGCCAGCGAAGTGTTTCATGTTTAATTAAGCTGCTGAAGGCAAAGCTGACTTCAGCTTAGTTACTTTGTTGCTGTTGCTATATATGGTTCCCCATAAATTTTCGTTTAATGCTCCTTCCCTAGTGTCCAGTAGGCAAATCGGCATTCGATTTTTCTGAGATTAGATTGTTTTACGCGTTTCTTGTTTTTTCTAATACGTTGCCTCGGTATCACAGTGGTAGTCATCCGCTTAACATACCTGTATCCGCCTTTTTCTTTGTAATATTCCGCTCTTACCCTTTGTTTATGCGAATGGAAGCGGTCATTATTACCCCAGTTTTACGCGCACATCTTGGTTCAGCGCGTTTTGTTTGAGTATCTGCGTCGGTATCGTCTTTCGATAGGGCCGCCAAGAGACGTAAACGATTGAGAGTGCCGACAAATAATTACTATGTGGACGTGTTTCTCTAGACATAATATTGCTCCTACGCCAAATATTCACAATAAGTTTGTCGTAATAAAATAAAGTAGAAGTGAAAGTGATCTGAAATGAGCGCCAGGTGTCCCCTCCAATGTACTGGTACCTCGAACTTATGTAACGAAGGGAAACACCCTGCGGGTCAGTAATAAAGCAGTTTATAAATGGTAATAATAAGGCAAACTAATTAAATGTTAATATGAGCTGTCTTTAAGTTTTTTCAAAAGAACGCGGCTGTATTGAGGTGCTATTGACATATCTGTACGTAAAAAGAAGCTATTGTATGGTACCTAAAATCTTACTGACGGTGCTTTAGTAATGCTGCATAAATGTGTTTTTATGTGCATCAGCGCAGCCCGCAAATTCACGCAAAATTGCCCCACGACTGGCCGTTCGAGGACTTAGCGTGTATTTGCTGGCTTCTTTCACGCTCGCAAAAACACTTCTATGTAACAGCACGTAATGAGCAACTGAAAGCTGTATTGGGTGTTTTTCATGTTGCTCTACAATTTTCTCATAAGTACTTTTCATCTAATTATAATACTTAAGTTGATTAATAATTAAGTGTATTTGTGTAATCTAATTATGTAATTATGTAATGCAAAAGCAATCTGAGTATATACAAGTGACGGTATCCAACATTACCTTAGCTCTGTCCATCTACGTGGCATTTTCGTATTTTTAAAGATTGGCTAAAGTTACGTGCAACACCCTGTATGGGTATAATAATGATGATGAATATAGTGTTTTGTGGCGCAAGAGCCAAGTATGACTAAATAGCGCCAGCCCAATGTCAATGTGTTCAATGTGAAGCTATAAATTAGGAACAATGGATGGGACAGGGCTGTAAAGGCGCATAAAATACGGTCGCTGTAAAGTGTGTAAAAGATACATATAATAAAGCTATGACAATGACTATGAAGCATGCCAAGGACGCGCAAGATTCATTGTGAAAGAATCGCAGTGCTAAAATTGGTCACAGGCTGTATGCGTACATAAATATATAGTTGAAAATACAACCTAAATAAAACTCTTTGACGGTAGGATTTGAACAGAGGATCCGTAGCCCAGCGGCCTGGTAAGTATAACCGCTAGGAAATGGGCGCATGTCTCAGCAGGTCGAATAGAAAATGTTCATAACCATTTCCCGCACGCACTTCAACGCCTTGAGACACTTGGTGCGTTTTATGCAACACCAGTTACATAAAAATTGCACGCGATATTTGACCCTCGTCAATAATTACCCGTAAAAATACTACTTTATTTAGTTAATTTTTTTTCCGCAGACCATTACTCTCATGACGTATGCGATTTTCCTTTGCTTCAAGATGTGAACCCCAGAGGGCCATTTTTTGGTGTAGTACCATTTCAGCTGCAATTTTATACCCATTTTTTTATGGTCCAACCACACAAACGAGTATCAAAAAGAGCTGTCTTCTAAAACCTCAGGTTGGATAGTTTTGCTTGCTGGAATGAATTTTAACACAGCCTCTGCCGACACTGCCGGCCTCCTCCTTCGTTTTCTCCCACGTTTTCTCCCACGTTGCCATGACAGTACATGCCGGTGAGTGCCTTCAGCAGCGTAGTACCGCGCCCCTCACATCTCACAAACATGCTCCCGCGGGTTGTCAGAAGGTGGCCGAGCAGAACGACAAACAAACAAACAAAAAAACTCCTTGGAACCCATGTTCCAAAATACTCCCCTCACACGAGGAGTTACATGATATAGTGCAGTGCTCCGTCACTCCGCACCCCATCTGACGCCCAACTTGCTCAGGAAGAATTTGTGTTCAATCGACTTCTACTGGAGGTGAGTCGCCTTGAAAGTGTTTCTTCATTTGCGCAGTTTTAGCGGTTTAGTGCGCATACCTGCGGGCGGTGGATGAATTGCATGCGAACTTGGTGACCCTGCGTGTTTTAAAGATGATAATAACCGTTGCCATTAAACGCGCACTTACAGCCGAATGTCAGCCGTAGAAAAAATCCAAGAAAGTTGAGGCCAGGAATAGCTTGTAGAAGTCCGGCGACGAGGCAGACGAGTCCATTAATGCTTGTGCCAGGATTGGTTGTCAGCAGCGAAGTCAGTAGGCACTGGGGTTTGTGAATGTTTAGGTACAATGAACGAACGTACAATTGAACATTAGTGTTCAGAAAATAGTTAATTTTCGTGAAGACGTATGAAAACATCAACATAATTAAGTAGGTCCAGCGAAATTATAACTTCGGCGCCACAGCTTTTGTATGTTGCGTCTTTAGCAGTCTGCAAACATAGACGCTCGAGAGAAAAATTACAGAAAATTTAACATACTACACAGACCAACGAGCAAATGCTGCTTAAGTATCTTTCGGAGTTATATAATTTGGCAATATGCAGCTTTAATGTCGGTGGATATGTTTAATTTCTCGACGTGCTGAAAAATGTCAAGCAGATTGAAAGAAAATAAGAATACAGCGGCACTCCGATTTCTATCGCTATAGTCGCTCCAAAAGTTGAAGAACACATGCTTTTATATTAAAACTAACGCAGGACACTACTATGGTTTAAAATTGAGCTGCATCGGTCGCCGGGTGAACTAAAGCTAGATTTTCGTGGATAATAGTGCGCCATATCATGTTCACCTTGGATAATCCCCGACCACGAGAAAGGACTGGAGGCTCAGATGACTGCCTATTTGAGGTTATCTTGCGGGCAATAATTTATTCGCTTTTGTTCCATAGATTAGGATTAGGAATGACGCAATACTCCTGGAAGAACTATGCCGCGATTGATTCAGTGTGCCGTATATAAGGAAGCACTCAAGCATGAGGCATAATTTTTATAACACCTCATTGCTTAAGGTTGTATCTTATGCAGCTAGTCAAACCTTCCAGCCTACATTAAGGTATTGTTTGGTGGCGTCGCATACGCTTCATCTGGAATTAACCGAGCCAGGCGGTAACATACCGATTTCAACATGTTTAGAAGGCGTGCAGAGTTGGCCTGCCGGTGCCATGATGAGAGCAATTTACTCAGCCCTACCGCCATACTTTGATCCAAGGCAATATTAAGGGTACTGCTGAGGCAAATGCTATTCTCTATATGAACCATAGTGGGAAGTTTAGGTGTGCGTATGCTGAGGCGTGCTCCTGTCGTTGAACCATTTTTATTCAACCTTTCTATCATGGACGCCACGCGAGCTAGGCTGCTTTGTCATGGAACAAACACGACATGGATTTCAGCGTAGTTTCTTTCTAGCCGGCTTAAGACTGTCACAACCGGAAGGCTTTACGACAGCGGTGGTGTAGTGAAATTTGTCGCTAAATCGCTTCATTGAGTTATCGAGTTGCAAATCATCAAGTGTAGTACCATTTCAGCTGCAATCAGGATTTAACTATCGTTAAAACTATTGAATCGATCTGGTCGCTTTGCTTATCAGTATGGAGTAACATCCTTTATGAGGTTCTCATCATTATATCGGCAGCATTCCGACGCCGGAAAACGCAAGTGCGTTGAGGCACTTATATTTTTGCTTGCGCCGTAGAACTGCAAGTCACAATATTTCAGAGCCATGCACGAGGCGTGCAGCTCAAAGATACCGAAATCTGTGACTCAGTCTGTCTATATTAAATTATATTTCTTTTTTCTTTTTTAATAAATGTGTTTCTTTGAGAACAATCTTCGGACAGAAGACCTGTGCGGCAGCGCTTTCAGAGCTACCACTATATTTCTGCAAATGTTTTCTCAATATTACCCGCCGTGGTTGCTCAGTGGCTATGGTGTTGGGCTGCTGAGCACGAGGTCGCGGGATCGAATCCCGGCCACGGCGGCCGCATTTCGATGGGGGCGAAATGCGAAAACACCCGTGTGCTTAGATTTAGGTGCACGTTAAAGAACCCCAGGTGGTCAAAATTTCCGGAGTCCTCCACTACGGCGTGCCTCATAATCAGAAAGTGGTTTTGGCACGTAAAACCCCAAATATTATTATTATTATTCTCAATATTTACCTTCCATTGCAGAAGCACTGGAGATGATGCTTCGTCGCTTCTTTACTTAGGAACTCAGGAAATACTTTACTTAGGAAATAACCGGAATGCCATCCTTTATTACTCTTCTGAATTGAATGATGTTTTGTATATCGCAACTAGTATAATTCCTTGTTGGTGCACAGTTTTGCATCTTCACGGCCAAGCCCTCATTTATAGCGTTGAGTGCAGGCATTACCATGGCGCACACATTGTGAGTCACAAATATAACAATGTATAAAATACAACAGCAATTTGAGGTGAAACAACATGACGAAGCGTTCAACAACAAATAATCTTGCGAACAACTTTTTCTTTTTCAATTTTCAGCGATGAAAGAGGCACCGATAGATGTTCGTACATGATTAACCTATAATATATCTCTCACACAAATAATCAGGCGAGAAGGTTCCGTCTAATAAGTCACCGCATGGACGTATTTGTGCATTCGTACTTTTTCTTTTTGGTTTTACGATTCGCGACTTGAATGGTTTGAACGCGAGCATCGTTGTTTGTTTTTTCCTTGCAATACATTTGTTTCTTTCTTCCTTGAAGATGCGTGCTTCAGGGTGAACGTTCAACATATGGCTTACTATTCTTGGTATTGTTTCTACCCTGCATAATAATTACCGTTAAGATGCTGAAAATATGTCTATAAACATTTAGCGACAGAACATATAAAAGCAAAACGACTGATGCAGGTGCAGCAATAAGTGAGCACTAAAATTTCGATACTCATATTTTTTTTCTATTTTACAACATGCTCTTGTATAGGCATCCTATGTTCGGTGCGCTTACCGTTACGGTGTTGATGACATTTATCAACAGTCCATCCTGCAAAAGAAGGACACACCTTGTAAGCGCTCGTAGTTATAGCGAAATTGACACAAAGCTTTTCTTGTTCATACATCATATCTGTGACATTTACGAGGGATCTACATGCGTGTCATCTACTGAATAATTGTTCTAACATTTCGAACAATCGGTTTAAGTTTAGACTGTCCTACTGTGGATAGATGTGCGTTTTTGAATTGGCGTGAGATATAGCTGTTCCGATATCAGTTAGGTAGAAATACAAAAAAAAAATCAGAATGGCTGATTCTGAACTATATATGTTCACAGTTGGCTCAGTTGGTTCATAGTTTGGTAAAATATGCAGCAAGAGGGATTATTATAAATTGTTTGTATTCATGTGCGACTGTGACACTAGTGTGACAATTCTGTCTTCCGCTTTGCGTGCTATTGGCAATTCCTACAATAGTTACCAAATTGTGAATTTCAGCGCTATGGTTTGTCTTTCAGCTGCTCAAAATCGTACCGTAGCTCTGACGACAATAATATGTGTCGCCAAAACAGCTGACCACTGCTGGCAGAAAATGTCTGGTATTATATAAGTGAATTCGCGCATCTTGTATTTGATCCTCTAATACGCAAGTGGAAAGGTTATTGTACCACCCGAGAGAACTTTCGGAACGCTCTCCCACTCTCCACAAGTCGCTGTAATTTCGTGAGCCAATTTGATACCCCGCATTTTTATTATCATTTATTTTTTCACCCTTCTGTTCTTTGTATCTTTCGTTGACAATTCAAACAGTTATGTGAGCTCACATTGTTTATACTACGTGTGTTCTTTGCAGCAGTTGTTATCGAAATCGCAGATACAGGTACATTCTTAAATGGAGGCAACAGGTGCACGTAATAAATACAAGACAAGTAAGCCAAGAAATAAGAATGCTTACTGTAGCGATGGCTCCATTCTGGCAGAGCAGAAGCGTCTGATTCAGGCACTGCAAATGGTTGTACAGTTTAGTAAGGTGAATACACATAAGAAAAACCCACCGCACTCAGGCAAACTCACACACTGTAAATTTAGTATAGAAGTCGCTCGCTTTCCGATTCGCTTACACTGGAGTTACGCAATGTGGAAAGTTGGGCTAGTTGGTGATTAATCGTCGTACCTTGGTGGTGAAGCAGCGCACAGACACGGGGCGCTATAACGTAAAACTATTCCAAACTTTTCTATTCAAATTCTGCAATCAGCCCTCCGCGATTGGTCAAAAACTTTTTTTGACCACCCCCATTTCACCTGTCTGTCACGCGACGTCACGAAAGCCGCGATAGCTCCCCATCTGATATAACGTGTACACACGGATTATGGATGATTTGACCGAACAAAAGAAAATAGCTATTTATGATACGACGCTTCTTCGCCATTAGCCCTCGGCTATTGGTCAAAAGTTCTCGGGCTGCGCCCACTTCCCCTGCCATTCCCGCGACGTCACAAAACCGCAAAAATTCACCGCGTCAAAGTGACGGGTACGCGATAAAGATGCATTAATATGCCGAGCAAAACTGAAATTTCTCCTAAATAGCCGCAGGCTGCCCCGTTCCGAAAGGAATAAAAGATAGATGCCGCCGATCGCTTACGCACTGGCTACTCGCTCCTGTCGGTGAGAATATGCGTGTAATAAGACTTTTTGCGTGGCCGTGCAACGTTTTCGAGCACTTTCGGCACGTTTACGACCTCTTTCTGCCAACTCTTCTTTGCTGGGGATCCGTTTTAGCGTCATTCTTAAGTTTCCGTTGCATGCCCCCGCGATTGTCGACGAGCCACCGCAAGCAAATTAAGGGGAAGCGGACCAATCGCAGACGCCGGCGCCACCCTCTTCATCCGGTTATCGGTTTTCAGTGCAGTGGCTCGGCCCTGTCGAATCTCTCTCCACTTGAGCGTGCTCCTCGCCTCTTGTGAGCCAATTAGATAAGACAAGCCGCTCAGTGTAGGCAATGTTATTCGTTTTTCAAGCAAACAAAAGTGACCTCCTATGAATGAGGAGAACGTTTGAATGATCTGTTCAGACAACCCTGCGGGTGACCGCCCGATGTTTGCGTCGGCAGTTACGCAAATTTGACGTCAGGAGATTGGAATAAAAACATATTGGAATAGTTTTACGTTATAGGGCCCAAGGACAGGGCGAAGGCACACAAGAATACACGACACTCGCTGGACTCGCAACAATTTTATTTCAGAACACCTGCTCACCCTCAGACGTCAAAGATAAGCAAGGCAGATCTCAGGGTGCGCAGGTATATAAATACGAAGTATGTGTCCTGAAATAAAATAGTTGCGAGCGCAGCGAGTGTCGTGTATTCTTGTGTGTGTTCGCCCTGTCCTTATCAGTGCGCTGCTTCACCATCAAGGAAGGATGACTCGAGTTACTGTAATTAGGGATACAAAACGGTAACTTTAGCCTGCACATGGCTCATCCGTGCTCACATAGAGATACAAGCAAGTCAAGCGCAGCTTGTACTGTTTTATCACTATGACCCGACGTTACGCACGTGCTAACTGCCCTCATTTACAATTGTAGTCCAGCAACGCACAATTAAAGCAAGACAATAATTAGCGAGACTTAAGGAGTGCATATATAAATGTATGAGGGGAGCAAGAAAATATCCTGCAAAAAACGTCACTGCTACGGTTAACTCGGCACTTCAAAGCATCATCTATTATGAACTGATTGATAGAATGCTGTTTGCCAGTCACTCGTCCGAAATGAGCGAAGCGAAAGATAGCTTTATATGAGGTTCTTCCTCTTTCGTACTGAGTCGCTAAAATACGTTTACAATAAATTTTCAGGAGCTGTGGTCTCCTTGCGAAGTTTCTCAGTATACTTGTGCAAGTGACAAAAGTTGGAAACAAAATGAAGCACAAGCAGCATCTCATGAGAAGACTTTACTGCAGCCTAACATTGTGCAAGCAGCTTGTGACTGCCACGCTATTTTAAAACATTCCATTTCATATTGCTATATTTTGTGTAGGCAGATGACTTAAGTTCCCTTTCATCAAATATAACATTTCCTAATCACCCTAACGCTCTACCTCTGAGCTTGTGAGGACTTCAAGGAAAGCATAAATATTTGAACAATAGAAACGCACTGCATACCCTGGAGATATTCAAGGTATCGGGTAACGTAATCGAGATGGGCGCCGAGCACGTTTGGTTTCCCGTCAGGAGGGTGGTGCATCCAGGAATGGCGGTTGTGCCGCCCAAGGCGCAAAGCGGCGTCAGGGCGCCTTGTAGGAAACTTAGGAAGGAACCTGCAGGTTTATTCCAAAGCTTAGAGCATAACATGTAATTTAGAAAATTTGAATAGGCAAGTAGGCCTACTTGCACGAATGGTTTTAACCAGTGGTGATACTTGGAAGAAGTTATACTGAAACAGTCGCCTTCTGGAGACGACTCCTTGCACGCCTGTAGGCGCCAGCGTTACTACCGGTGTTCGCGAATATTCACGAATGGGTAAGATATTTTCTACGCCCGTCCACTTGGAAGAGAACTTTTAATAAATGTCATGAGGCACTCCATAAAACGTTATCGCTTCTTCATTTTGTTTTTGACATTTGATAACGCACAAAAGCTAAAATTACTAAAGTAATACAACTGTGAAAGTGCCTTTGAAAAGTCAGGTCTGATTTGCAAGTGGGCTTTTGGGCACAACCTGGCGACATGGAGGCTGATATTTCACAAAAATACTGTATACCACACTCATAAGGTCTACCCACTACCATCTGGTAATAACATGCAATTCAGCAGAATATGCAAACGCTCCCTGGCACTCATTCGATACTACTTTGAGAGTTCTGAGGTGAGGGGGACACGCAGGATTAATCAGACAGACCTGATCAGCGCTGAATTTGTCTCCATAGCTATGTTGGCCTTGCGACACTGCCTCGCGCTCCAGAAGCCATGTAACACCACAAAGTCCAACGTCGCGCACAAGTGGGCGATTTAAGCCCTGCCTAGTGTCCAGCACAGAAATGGGGCAGCGCTCTGCCCCTTGTGGCTGTGCGTTGCTTTTTCCAATCAAAATTCCGTACGGCGATAATTAATTCTTTCTGTTAAAAAGTTAACTTAGACTTCTTTATTTTTCGTCGTTGCTCAAAATATACGTAAAATATATTTTCAACACTGCATTCTGAATTTATTTGGAACACAATCTCATTTTCGAAAGAAACTGAGATTATTTTCAAGAGTAACAACCGGGGAATTCGTGAAATGGCAGAGGCCTATCACATACGAGAAACAAGAGGTGACTGCGTCAGCCACTTTTCGGTCTTGCTGCTTAATAGGGAACTTGATTTTCTTGAGAGTTAGACAAACTTTAATTTTACGAATTTTTGCCTCTGAATGGTTTACCCTTTGTTCCTTGACACGCATGCGGGGGTTTCCCCTCCTTTTTGTGCATGCATATGTATTCTAACCAAGCACTGCCAGAGAGAAAGCTGAAGACAGCCCAGAAAACGACGACGCTTGCTGATGTCGCTGATGTTTCCTTTCAATAAAATATCTCAGTTGTGAGTAAGCATTCTGTCCTGTCACATTTCTTTATTTTCGCCTTTCGTGCGCTAAAGTTAGTTTTCAATATGTGCGCAAACGAAGTAGCCCAGTTGTCCATTGTGCTGCTGAACAATGCATCAGCGCTGCACGTAAAGGGTCCCTGAAATGTTTTCGACAGATTTTACAGAAGCGTAGGACGCCGATAAATAAAAACATTCGCTACGCAATTTAAGTCTCTCATAGACTTTTCTCGCGGAGTAGTTTGCTCTAGAAAAATGAGATGGCGCTACGCGGCGCGTCCCACGTTGCCCCAGGCGAAAGCGTGCGAAAACGCTCGAACGGGAAATTATTGCTGCTTCTACTCTGCTACTCTGCGATCAGCTATGGGAAATGCAACTGGTCGATCGCTCGGGCACTCTGATTCATTCATGCTACAAACTGGCAAACGGAAAAAGGAGCACTTAGGCAGTAGTTGGCTGCAAGGATAGAATGATTCTATGCGACCAACTCCAGGGACCGCTGCTAAACAAGGACTGCCTGTGTTTCCATTCCTTCGCAATGCACGGTTGTTCTGGAGGATAGAAACATCACTCATACACTAACGTTGTATCGGTAACCTCCAGAGAAAATACTCCATCATAACATCGGCAAACGTGAGCATAGGCTTTTGTGGCAAATGGGCAACACCATTTTCTGGCTTAGAAAATTCCGCGCACGTTATGTACGCACATCGACCCTAACACAGGCACACACTCACACATACTCTATCCTTTAGGTACAAGAGCTTATAAGTGAATGGAACCAATACACAGACACAGACAGTGCATGAATTTTCACACTTGAACGTTTCGTGACAGTTCACACGAATAAGCGAGTGACTAGCGATAATAGGTTTTTTTGCAAGCTGTTACAAAGTACAGAACATTTACGTTGAAAGCCTTAATTGTGCTTGGGAAGAACAAATATAACGCAAATTACCACACCCGCGAATGATTAGGCACAATATAAACAACCAAATAGCGACCGCATCGAGGAACGCACTGAGTCAGAAATATAAGCCGCTGCTTCAAAGTAATTGGCCCATAAAAATCAAGAGCAAGAGACACTACTGTTCTGATTTAATTGAGGAGCGAAGTCTGGACAGCTGGAACACATTTGAAGCCCCGCTTCTAGTGCTAGACTGCCCGCGAAGTTTCTATATGGACTAATGATCTCAAAAAGTGCCTTGAACCCCTATAGAACCATGCCCAAAGCTTCATATCGTCCACGGTGTCACCATCTACGATAGGCACAAAAACAGATTTTGTGGCCACAGCACTGTAACCACTGAGGCGACGCAGCAAGCTTGTGCATGAAATGGGCGGGCCACCACATCAACAAACATGGCGACGAGCAGTGAAGAGGGCGGGCGGTGAAAAACAAAACGTACCAAACAGCTACAAAAGATTACAGATACCCTCTCCTGCCTAGCCATGCTTTTCTTCTTCAACTTTTTCGCCGGGCGGTCGACGCCAAGTTCTGCGTTCAGTGGCTTTGCGTCGCATGTGACGTCGTGTCGTCTACTTCCGGTGTCTTGGAGCTAGAGCGCCAAGCCTCTCGAGCCTCTGCGCTAGCCGCGTAGCCGTTGTCAGATGGAAAGAGGATTTGGCACCCATAGGTACTGCGTCCCGGAGCTCGCATGTACACATCAGCTCAACATCGTTCGGTACATTGACCTCGGCACCCCGATCCCCCTGCCCAGGTTGACTGGGTGGAGGGCGTTTGTTTCTGTCCGAACGGTCCTTTCTGGACAAGGGGCCGCTGTGGAGCAGTACGAACTGGGCTACTGCGCTCAACACACAAACAGCCATGTCGGTCATCAGAGACGCCAGCCTGACTGACCCTCGTATTACCTTAACACAAATGAGGCTAAGGCAAACAACCATGAAGACAAAAGCCGACCCCAGGTCAAAGCATTCAGGTGCGCCACGACCACTTCTGGTTGTGGGTCCTACAAAAACGAACGAAAACACGTCGATCCACTAACACACGCGGCCAAGCCAAGCGACCTTGAACGCATGCATCAGACGTTCATGGAGATCTTTCTTCCTGAATCATCAAGAATAAAGGTAGGGCGAGCCCACACTTCAAGAGATTTCTCGCCTAAGTGATACCATTCCAGCGTGAGGTGGAACTACATCTTCTTTCTTATTATTGCAAGCACTTCGTGAAGACCCTGCGCCCGTCCCCTAAAAGCGTCCCACAGCGTGCTAACCAAACTTGGTATGAACACTCGACAAGAAAAAGTGCGAACTAGCTGATCGGCTGCTTAGGGAATGGGTGAAAGAAGCGGAGTGTTTCAAACGAAACAGCTAGGAGGCCAAAGAGATTGGCTGTCCGTTGAAGGAGAGCTGTTGAGAGAAAACACTGAGAAAAGATAACAACTGTATGCTCATGGCCACCTCAAAAAGGGCACACACCACGAGTTGGGATGGCTGTGAAGCGTCTGTAGCTAATCGAGAGACAGCGCTGCGCTAGGCGGCCCATGAGCTTAGCTCGCCTAGCGTCAAGAAATTTGGGAGCTATTCAAACAGCGTGCGCTGAGGACATCCACTGGCAGCGCCGAGCGTGTCTGGTACTCCGGCACACGAAAGCGATCTGGGCGTTTTGATGGATGGAGGGAGACGTAAACGTGAGAGGCTTGCGCGGTGTATCCACCTGGTGGCGCAGAGCTCAACCAGCCAAACAGATATGTTGCTATAACAAAGTATAAAGCATTTTAAATATTTAATAAGACAACGTACTCACGATTACGCTACTGTAAAAAATTTACACCAGCAACAACGTAGAAGGCACTTGGTTACTGCCATATTAGCTCTGTGTTTTTTTAAGTGCTATGCGCTAACAGATGACTACATCCTGCAGGCCGCTCACGTTAGCGCTCCCACCTATCTGGCAAAAGAATAAATCCGCCTGCATTTACCCTAATACCAGGCATGCTGAAACGCTGTATTTTGGTAGTAATTCTCCGGCGCGATGTGACATCCCCAAACGCGTAGATCCTGGTGCCGATCGGGTTCCGCCAGCCGAATGCGCTGCAGGCACTCCGCTCGCCTGTTGCCTTGCAGAGGAACACGATGTCGCAGCTTGACATGCCGCTAGATTTGCAGCTCACAGCATTACAAGGATCATCCGTGGTCCTCGGCAATATAAAGCTCGACACCAACACCGACCGCGCTGCTCTCATGGAAACAGAGCGCGGTGCAACACAGACAGGCACTTGCTGTGTGCCAGAAGTGCATGCGTGTAGTGATAAATTGTCGTTGTGTTTTCTCTTTCTGTTAGTTTTGTTACAGAAACAAATGAACCGATATTTTATCCACTGGTAACAACATTTGTTCACTATACAGTGGGAAAAATTATCGAAGTAGCCTAAGTAGCCAATCGGATAGCTCGCTCAACTGAAGTCATGCGCGTCAGCTGCGTAGATTGTAACGGGACGGCTCAAACCTCAGGGGGACGGCGTCGCTGCGATCGGTAGCGATGCAAATTTTTAAGGCCATACAACTACATGCTTTACGTAGCGCGCCTAAATGTGTCGCTTAATGATCTGAGGACCTACCCTAACGACTCAGTACGTTTGTACAATATCGTCAGAATCGTCTCCGCGTCCGTCTGAGGTCATTCCGAACTGTTGGACACACGCTTTTGGCAAACCATGCATTGTAACGCTAATGTATTTCGTAATATATTTTAAGTTCGCATTTTTCTAAATCTGGGATTTTATTTAAGTACGAAATGACTTCCCTAGTGTTCTGCATTTAATTTGGCAATTATACCATGCGTACTGAAGTTGGTCATTAGAATCGAATTCGCGAACTTTATCTAATTAACGAAATTAAAGTAGAAGTTTTAGTTGCTGGCAATGTCCGCCTAGCCATGTGGCCTATCTGCAGAAGAGCAGCAACTATAATATGACAGTTCCCTTTAAAAGAAAGTGTTCCACATTATAAGATATACTTGAGGTATTGTTGATATCTCTAAGGCTCTTTGATGTTCGAAGTCACGCAAACCATCATCATTTATCTCTGCTGGACATGCCCTTTTATATTGTGCAGGAAGAGTTGGAAGATTCAGAGAGCTTTGGTATGAATAAGCTGTGTGAAAAAAAATAGAAGAAAGGTGCGGAGACTGAGTGACGAAGTCACGGCAAACCTATGATACCGTAAAAAAGATTTTCTGTTACGTGCGCGGATGAATACAGTGACGGCATCGTGCCGCTTTTGTGTGTCTCTTTCTTTGTTGCTAAATCAGTACGTTGCAATATAGTCTTTTGTAACCTAATCGATAATATCAAGCCCTACATGGTACGTAGTACCATAATTTCTGCGACTGCGCAACAAGTCACGAACTAAGAAAGAAAACCAACGCAGGTCCCTGTGGCTGACGTATAGAATCATTACAATTTGGCGCACTGCCTTTGAGTTCGTGATTAAGCGTTCACAATGTACATCTGAAAGCGGTTCGTTGTACTTAGCTGTCAAAGTATCACCGTCTGCAATGACTTACCCAAGCCGATAGTTCTCAAGACAAGGGTAACGATGTCGGCTATTGCAGTGATGACACCTGAGATGCTGGTCGTAGTCAAGGGGCTGATCAGGCACTGCACCAAAACATGACACTCGCGAATGACTATGACCTTTTATGGCATTGCGAGAAAACAGGAGTAACCGCTGGAGGTAGCCATAATACTATCACTATATTGCTAAATTGTAGTGTGCGCGCTGTATAAGGCTGTATTTTGTAACTATGGCTGTCATTCGCAGTTCACACTGGTTTATGCTTTTTACTCGCACAAAACTCCACATCCAGTATCCCCAGAAGTGGTCGTTCCGTTTGAGGAATACTAGTACGAAAATCAATAGAATTCAAGGAAAAGAACGCTTTACGATGTCCGTCCCCAGTGTTTGTTCTCGGGCAATCGCGCCCTTATCAAGAGAGCCTTCGCAGATTTGTATGTAAATTTACTTCAAAGTGCGAACGTCGAAGCCTTCGATAAGGTGCTTACGTACCTTGCCTCTAGCAAAATCCTGTGATTTTTCTTCTTGTTGTTGCACTTAAAATTACATCGTGCACATTTCATATGTATATGGAAACACACCCATATACACACCGAGAATTAAAGAACAAGCATAAGAGAGTCACTCACACCCTAATGTTACAGCTAGAACTTATGTAGCAGACAGGGATTATGGGAGTTCTTGAATATAGCGTAAGTTATTCCCCCTACAGTGTTACACTCAATTCAATTTCACAGTGTGACATGAGAGAGCGTGCCATTGTCTCACCCTAAGCTAAACCGGGTGATTCTTGCGTTATCGAAGTGCTCGTAATTTAACTTTGACGCAAGCTCACAATATTTTGTTGCCAATGTCATGAGGAATTCTGATTGCGTAGATTTGTAAGCAGTGGGCGCAATACAAATAATGAAGTGCAACCATTTGCATCGACAAGTGCTAGAGTGTCGAAGTTAGAACAAGGCTTACCGTTAGCAGCCTTGTCAGAGCCGTCACGACTCCAGTCTGCAGCATGCCATGAAGGGAAAGAGTGAACATGTGGTTAATGCTGACACATTGGAAGGAATTCAAGGATGCAAGCCTCGATGAAATACATCTGAGAATGATTGGTCCACTTTCTTAACATTTCCTCAATTACGTATGCCAAACGCAGCGTTTGCGGAACCCTCCTACATTTCTGACATTTCCCATTTCAACTGGGAAATTGCTTTGGCTGATAACCGTTTCACACGGTCACCCATAAGTGCGGTTATGTGAACGCTACGCCTTTGCTATATGGTCTCACGGGGTCCATGCGAATGAGATTTCCAGTCTAAATAATCACATGCATTAAATGTTGACACCAGAAACCAAGGTCGCCCGCAAATTTCTGTAGCACGAGAATGAAGAGTGCAATCATTATACAAATATGCAGGGCATGGTCAAAAGTAAATTCCGCTGCTTGAGTCAAAGCTTAGACAATCAACAAATCGCACACCTAGCGAATAGCATTGCGTCACTGATAGGATAGAGATTTATCGGAGGATTATGTGTATTACTTATTGGGCTTGCTTAACTTCGAGTGCATTTATTACGGGGATCATTTTATGCTTAGTGGAACACGCCACAGCTGTTTAACGCGAGCACCGTGTAAATACGCACCATTCTTAACTAAAAGTACCGCTTGTATATGCACTGAATTAATCGTGTAGAACAATAGACATCAGGTTTTCAGTCGGTGGTATGTTTTCCTTTTGAGTGGCAAGAAATGTCACCTTTCCCAGGAAGCATTTCATCACTATATGCCAGGTAGTGGCGTTCGTTACGTCCGCCTAGTAGATTAGGTAGCTTATAAGTTGATGGACCATTTATTTCAGTCCTCTGGGTTTGAATTTTATAGGCTGCACTTTTTTTCGTCAATGCGTGCTCCTTCTGGAAGGGATAGATAATGAAAACTGCGTCTTGTAGATAACTCGCATGACAACTGTGTTTGCACCGAAACGACATCGCTTTTCAGCCGCCATTGTGAGAGATACACACGGACAGGCTGTGGTAGCCTGTCGGCTGCTCCACCCAGTGCTTACATGCATTTTGCTGTTTCTATAGCGCTCCCTCATACAACATGCCTACCCACTGATAAGTGCCTGTATGCGAGGAGTGTGTCCGCGCGTACAGTTGCAGCTGTAAGGTATAAATGACGGGTTCGGAACACCCAGTACGACGTAAATACACCTGTATCGCCTCTCAACTACACGCTGCAGTTGCTTAGTGGCGATGGTATTGGGATGCTATGCGCGAGGTCGCGGGACCGAATCCCGGCCTCGACGCCCGCCTCTGGATGGGGCGACATGCGAAAACTCCCGTGTAGCTAAATTTAGGAGCACGTCAAAAAACCTCAGGTGGTCTAACTTATACCGGAGTCAGCCACTGCGGCATGCCTCGTTCTCAGATTGTGGTTTTGGCACGTAAAACGGCGTTATTTCTTTAACCAACTCTCAACTCGGCCACTGCGACGCTGTGCATACAACTTGCCTGTATTTCACACTAAACTTAAGTTGCAGTAGCTTAGAGTCACCGGTCACTTCCCATATTTTAATAAAAGTGTAGAGCGCACACATAGCAGATTATCTGCTTTTCGCTCTGCTCAGATAACGCACGTTCGCATTGGGCTGCGTTACTCGGCATAGTGTAGGTGAGGGTAGTCACGCTTCTCCAACTAATGTACATAGCTGCGGGCATTGGGGAAAGTTTCTGCGGCATTGCAGAAACCTCTTCGTGAATTAGGACACTTGCGAGTGCTGATGTTGCGAGTAATATAACTTTTGCCTGGCTCGCAATATTTCGAGTACTCGCTGTAAAGTTATTCAGTTGGTGAACCTTGTCTGAGTTATTTAATAACTTATATTTTTATGCAATCTATACAAGAACAGAGAAAAAAATAACAGCTAGGCGGCGCGGTATGGGCGCGTCTATATTAGAAAACAAACGATCTTTTTGTTTTTGTAAGTTCGCGCTTTTCAGAATGAACTTGGAGTTTACAAGAACAATTTATGCCCATACAAAACGCGCAGCTTTATAAGAAACAACGTTATACGAACTATTTACAAAAGACAACTTACGACGCGCCGATGTTAGGATCAGTATTTGCGCTATTACATCAATCCTCTGCCACTATTTCAATCGGACAGGTGTTTCTTGCTATATAATTTAGGGATTCAATGTTTACCACATAAATGTTTATTACTTTTACTGGGATATTATGGAGATTTAGAATAGGTGTCTCGAGCTTAAGATGCCCTGACAAGCGACCGCTTTGCATTCGCGCTCTGGCCCGCCGGGAAGGCGCTTTAAAATAGGGTTCCTGGCTTGCGTTAAATCACGTGATTGCAGCACATTTCCTGCGCGCGGAAGGAATATGAAAACATGTTGCGAGAGAATAGAAAATTAGATCAAATACTGCAATACCAAATATTTTACACGCTGGAAAGAATATACCTGAGAGTTCAATATTTGCCATGACGAACGGTTGACGCGTTTTCGAGGTGTTCGCAGTGACGTTCAGACGACGCAAAGCAGGTTTGGGGCGCTTAGGGCACCCACGCTATTTTTGGAAAGTTAGCATTAGGGGCGTGCGATAAACGAAGCCTTAAGGTACCGCATGCTCTGTGGCGAAACGATATTCGTTAAGGACTTTCTATCTTAGGGGAACCCTAACTTGAAGTAGCCTATTTGCTTCAAACTGTTAGGGATATAGGGCACTCATCAGTTTAGCCGCTAGAGCATTTAAGGAGAGCATTCAAAGAGATGTGCCACGGTAATGTCAGTTTCTTTTTACAAAAAAACAAAGAGATGAACTTACCGTACTCGTCGAACAGAGGTTCAGCGATGTTCCAAAGCACTGCAATAAGAGTGAAGCAATCAGTGGAGGCGACTGCAGTGCAAATCACTGAAAAAAAAATGTGTTTCGCAGTAGCAAGTATAGAGCAGACGAAATAGAGGCCGCCAGGCTTGTGT
Source organism: Dermacentor variabilis (assembly GCF_050947875.1). NCBI lineage: Eukaryota > Metazoa > Arthropoda > Arachnida > Ixodida > Ixodidae > Dermacentor > Dermacentor variabilis. The sequence goes on from NC_134575.1 coordinate 93,073,201, forward strand.
TTTGCGCCAGTTCACAATGTCTTCGTAATTAGCTAAATATGCGAAAGAGCTTTTGGGTAATGGAGACTCGAGGTGACCAGCAGCTCGCTAACAAAAGAAGCTTCCAGCTATAGCCAACGTTTAGAGAAGGGGGCTTGTGCAAACGATGATGGCAAGATCCCTTATCGAAACGTTTACACTAGCCTGAGGCGCCCATGTTCGTCCAGTGCAGATTCGTTGTTTATGTCTTCATCGAAAAAAGTGAAGTATACTAGAATGTAGCAATCGAAACTGAAGGGAAAATATTTCTAATATTCCTATCGAAGTAAGCAGTGATCACGTTGCAGTAGTGACGCCATGGTGTAGATTCCGGCTATTTGTTAATATTGGCCCCAACATGGAAAGTATGAGAATTAGCATTGTTCCTTAGGCGAATGGCCAAAACAAACCAATCGAATGCGGCCTCATTAGAGACGATATCGACAAACAATAACCATCTTTCAGGACTTTTTTTTTTGTTTACTGAGCAATTACGTGTGAGAGTCACGGTTAACATAAGTTGATAGCCTTCAGTTCGAAACGTCAGTGTGTGGTGGAGGGGAATTGAATAAATAAAACAGATTGAGCAGCCGCGAGTCAGCGAACGCGTTAAGCGGCTCGACTGCAATGTACAGCAATACATGACAAAGCAACTGTATCATAACAACTAACCAGTGCTTGCGGACGCAATGCTTGAAAATCATCTTCACTGGAGCACTATACAGCGCTGCACTTTAGGTTATGGGTGACATGGGGAAATCTGTATTATTTTCTATGTTCCGTAAGATGCAAGATACAATTACTTTACGATATCTATAATTCAACAGCGGTGCATTAATGGTAGATTGTGACGGCGATTAATCTTTCATCCGGTACTTCGGCTGCGCCTGTATCGAAGTGCAGCTGTGAAGCAGTTGCAGAGGACCCGCACCCAATTCATAAGGTTATTGTTTCGAACCCGCGTAAATGTGTTATAATTTGTTTATTTAGTTTTGTCTCCAAGGCTTGTTATGATATTACAACGGGCCGCGATGCTACAGCCATGTTGTTACAAAGAAGCGTGTTATCACAGGGATACCGGTATATCGAGCGCATCAATGCTTAGCGCAGTCAAAGATTACACCTTTTACATAATTGTTAAAACAGCAGCTATAAGTTGTGTACGTTCACTGCGAGACACGGTTAAGTGTTGATGCACTTATAACAGCTTTTTGTTTAACGGCCTCCTTCACGGTTGAGAAGGCACGAAAAATCCGACGTCTCAGCACTTGTTACAAATTCTGAATGTGAAAACACTAATGTCCAACTGAATGCCGCTGAGTGGTCCTTCGAGTTACGAACTTCTCAGAAGGAAGCGAGCGCACTGAGACGCTTGCAAACGTCAGCTAGATAACGCATGGGCGGTGTACTTCCATCCGTGAGTAATGCTACCATGCCGCACTGTCATAAAATCTAATGGGGACACTCCCGAGCCAGTCGCGGTGATTTCGACGTCCCCGCTTTCGTTGCGCTGGGCTTGGCAATATAAATTTCCATCCAAGTAGCATGACGTCATAAAGCAGAGCGCACGGGCCTGCTGTCTAGGCGGCGCTGGCTTAGCCCAGTGGCTAACACTCGGCTTCTAAGCGTGGGGTCCCACGTCCGAAGCTCAATACGGCCAACGTTGTCTTTTCGAAATTGTTTTTTAAAGCAATATTTTTGTTTATAGGGTTTACCGAGGCGCAGTTAGAATAACAGGCGAGAGGTTGTGCGAACAACAAACGCGCGGATAGCACAGGCTGCCGAGAGCGAGAATGATGTGGCGTCAGGGCGATGCCTTCTCCCTTCACGCAAGACCTGGTACGCTAGCGCAGCCGCAGTTCCCTTTCGCCCACTCTGCTCCGGCGAGGCGCGCTCTTGACGTGGCCTCGCCGTCAATGGGAATTTAGGTGCCGTTTTTTCTTTCTTGCCCAGACGACAGACACTAACTGTTTCGCACAATGGGCCATTTCATGCTTTCTCATCAATAAAAGGTAGCACGTCTGCAATGATGAACAGTTCGACGTTATTCAATGGTTAAGGTTAGTCTGACATGTGCCCAAGTATGCTAAGGCCATCCGAGGACTAATTGATGACAAGCGAACGTGACTATTGCTCATGAACGCTCGAAGGTACCGCTAATATTGGCGCAGCAATGGCTGGTATGCAAAGTTCTATAAGCAGGCGTTTCCGCACATCTAGGGTATCCTCAGTAAGGTATCCGCGTTCCAGCTACTAGCATTGCTAAAGCGGAGACATGCGTTGTTAAGGCTTAAGAGGTTGGGAAAACGTATTGCGGCATGAATGATGTCACCAGCGTGCATGTTGAAACCTTAATCCCCATTCTAGGCCGAGGTTCGCCATATTCGGTATTTCAAACTACGAAGCGCACTTCACGTTTCACATATTGTAACCCTTCATGTGCTAGATTTAATATATTTTGCTTGCCAAATTACAGAGTTAACGCCATCGGTCCTCCAACACAAGTAATTACTCGAATGTCCACTAATTAGAAGTGAATTCGCAGCTAAAGGGTACCGTCGTTCAATGCGGAGATTAATGAACAGTGATTAGTTTTACGTGGCTACAAATTGAAGCCATATGGTTTACTTCTGTGAAAAGTTATCTCAAGAGCCAGTACGGAGACCTGTGCTTTGACTTTTCTTGAGACAATAGAATGCGCATCTGCTCATCATGATTTCGAATTCTAATATATCGATGTTAGAGACTGGCTTGCACCCGCTACAAGACATGGTGCCGGCAGTTTTGCGGCAAAGAGCCAAGACGTCTTGCGTGCATGAAACGTGCGACTCTGTGAACCTCTGAACAAGAGTCGCAAGAGACTTTCTCGCGGCAGCCTTGCGCCCTGAGGGGTCGCCGAACAGTTCGCGTCACTTGGAACATGTCCATGTCCCAGCTCATAATTTCGACTTCACGTTTTTGGAGCCACACGCGTGTTGTGCCGCTGAGATAAAAGATGACATTGGCGGGTGTAATGCTTCGGTCCCAGCTGTTATTAACCCTGACACGTCCATAGATCTTGATCTATTCATCAACGTCGTGTCTCTCTATGCCAGAGAACACACCAGAGTGGCTATGGCGGGCAACCGTGACAATTAGCGCTCTCACGACCCACAGCCGTTGCTGATGTGGTCTCTTCAGCGGGAGGCATGGTGACAAGCTCGATGTACCTACCGCTGCGGAGCTCCGTAGTGAGGACCGGGATGACAAACCTCCACCAAAATGTTACGCGCGGCAAGACACTGACAACAGAGACTATTTACAGGGAATTTCAACTAGGAGCCAGACAACCAGGCAGACACGCGCTCACGAGAAAAGCCACTTCATAGTCTGTCTCGCGGCTGCTCGTTTCTTGAGCATCTATCCAGGATGTCGTAATGATGTGGTAATTTTTACAGAGGTTAGAGACATACAACACTTCGCACAACATACCCTTCCAAGGTTCAAGATGCCTGGTAGAGTTATATTGATGCAGCGACCTGGAAAATTGAGGACAAAAGGCAGAGAATTGCGTCATAGGCAAGTCATTGTGAGCTATATAAAGTAAAACTATTCTAAGCTTATCTATTCCAATGCTGGACTCAGCCCTCCATGATTGGTCAAGAAATTTTCGGGCCACCGTCAACATTGTCTGTCTGTCACACATCACAATAACCGCAATAGCTCCCCATCTGAAGTGACGTGCACTGATTGTGCATGAATAAATCGAACAAAAGATTATTCCCGATTCGACGCTTTTTGGCAATCAGCACTTTGCTAATACTAAATGTTTTCCGGCTACGCCCAATTCCCCTAGCTGTCATGCGACGTCACAATACCGCGAGAACTCACCGCGTCAAAGTGGTGTGTACGTGTTAAAGATGTATTAATATGCCAATCAAAATTTTTGTTTTGAATAGACAGAGACGTCCCCATCCCGAAAGGAATAGAAGATGGCTGCCCATCAATTACTCAGGCATTCGCTACTGGCACCTGCCCGAGAACATGGATTTATTTCTGTATAATAAATCGCACGTTTTACACGGCAGTAACATATTACTCCTTTCAACAGCATACAACATTGGTCTGCCAACTCTTTTTTGCTGGGAATCTGCTTTAGCGACGTTGTTTACCTTGCGCTGCACGCAGCCGTGATTTTCGACCAGCCACCGCAATCCAAGTCACGGGAAGCGGACCAATCGTACACACGGGCGCTATCCTCTTCATCCAGTTATCTATTTTGACTGCGCTGGCTCGGCAGCATCGAAACTCTGTCCACCTGAGCGCCCTCCTTGCCTTTTGTCAGCCAATTAGATAAGAATAACCGCTTAATATAGGCAAGGTTATTGGATTTCAAATCATAATCATACGAACTGGACCTTTTGTAATCAAGGAGAGCGTTTGATCACGCTTTTAAGACAACGCTGCGGGACAAAGCCTGATGCTTGCGTCAGCGGTCACGTATATTTGACGTCAACTGGTTGGAATAAAAGCAGATTGGAATAGTTTTGCGCTATAGAGCCCATGTTTCGCGACCTAATCTGAAGCGTAGAATAAGCCCCCATAATAACGGAGTTAGCATTTTCAAGAGTGCAACATTCTGATGATAGCCTTGTGGAAATGGCTAAGTTTATTTTAGTATTCTTACACTGCACTTTTATTTCAGAAAGCGCGTGCGTCGCTTTGCGATAGAATGATAGTGACAAAAAGAGCACCAAAGCATGGTTCTGAAGAATGCTTTCCGTGTGCACCGAACATCTGTACTCAATACTAAACCGCCATTACGTAAAGTTGTCTCAAGCCGTTTCTTTTCTATTTCTGGAATGAGCCCTCAGTGATAGGTAAATTTTTCTCGGGGCATCTAAACTTCGCCGTTCAGTCAGGCGACGTCACGCAAACAAGGGAAACTCCCCGTATGTTATCACATGTAAACACTGATTATCCACGGAATTATTACGATGCATATATGCATAATAATTCTGAGAATTCGACGCCCTTTTCCTCATTAGCTCTCCACCACTGGTCAAAAGCTTTCGGACTGTGCCCACATCATCTTTCTCTCCCGCGATGTCACAAAACTGCTATAATTCACCGCGTAAAATGGGCGTGTACGCAACACAGATGCGTTATTAGGCCGAACAAAACAGATTTTTCCACGAATAGCCTGGGAACTGCCTTGTTTCGAAAAAAAACTAAAAGAGGGCTACCCGCCGATCGCCCTGACAATCGCTACTCTGAGCGGCCGGAAAAAATGAATTTATTTGCTTTTAATAAAAAGTTTGCGTGGGAGTCTGACGTTATCACGCCCTTTCGGCACGTATGCGACATCGCTCTGCCAGCTCTTATTCGCTTATTCGCGTCAGGGATGGCGCAATCCCTGACGCTGGCATTATCCTTGTGATTTGGATATCTACTTGAAATACGTTAGCTGAGCTTCAAAGGCAGCCTTTTCACTACTGCGTGCTCTTCGAAACTTGGCAATCAATTACATAAGAGCGTGTAAACGTAGTCAATGCTATTTGCTTTGAAAGTATGGTTAGGTGTGCTGCTATAAACAAGAAGAGCCTTTCTTTTGGCTTTAGAAACACTACGGTGGGTAACGTTAATGTATGGTTGCGTCGGGAGAAACGGAAATTTCATGCCAGGAGATTTTAACACAGCGGACTGGAATATATTTACGTTGTCGGCCCTCTGCTGTGAGTGCGGTGTATTATGAATAGAAACACAACTTATGACTTTAATTTTGAATCGTACTAATGCGAGCACATGTCACATGTCAAAGCCACGCTCATTCAGATAATTCTGGGCATGTCTAAAAATGCGCGTGTATGAGTATCTTGTGGTGCTATAAGATAAAGCTATTCCAAAATATTCTTTTTCTGTGATCGGCTCTCTACGATTGATGAAACAATGTTCGGGCTACCCCCACCCCAATTAGTTTGTTGGTCTCGCAACATCACAAAAACCGCGATAACTCTCCACATGATATGACGTGTATACTCTCTAAGTATGCATGATTAGCCAAAGCAAAATAAAAATAGTTGTTTGCAAATTTACGCCTTTTTCGCCGTTAGCCCTGGACTAATTATAAATAGCTTTCCATCTGCGCCCACTTCGTCCGTCTAACAAACAACGTCACAAAACTGCGAAAACCCATTTCGTCAATATGACGTGTACGCATGGGAGATGCATTAATATGCCCAAAAAAAAAACTCCAGCTTTTTTTAATAGTCGGAGACTTCTCTCCGAACAGAAGCTGGTTGCCCGCCGGCTGCTCCGACACTCGGTACTCGGAGCTGCCGGAGAGAACAAATTTATTTGCCTATAGTGAAACTTCTCGCTTGACAGTAAAAAGGTTTGCAAGCGCTTTCTGCACGTATACGGCATAGCACTGCCAACTCTTCTTCGCTGAGGATGCGTTTTGGGGCGCTCTTGGCCTTCCGTTGCACGCCGCTGCTCTTTTCAGCCAGCCATGGGAAGCTAACCAAGGGGAGGCGGGCCAATCGCAGATCATCGTCTGTCCGTCTACTTTAAAGGAGCTAGCTCCACCCCAGAAGAAGCCACTGCATTCCTGCGCTCGCCTTGCCTCTTACCAGCGAATTAGTTAAGAACAGCCTGCCCAGGTAGGCACCGTTTTGCTTTGAAAGCATATAAATAGACCTCCTAAAACGAGGAGAGCGTTTAATTGGACACTTCCAACAACGAGATGGGTCATAACCCGATACTTTCGTCTGTGGTTATGCAAATTTGACGTTAGAGGAGTGGAATGAAAACAGGTTGGAATAACTTTAAGTTAGAGGGTCCTCGGTGACACGTGGTGCACAGTTTCTCTAATAAGAATGCGTACTATGTCACACTCCACATGTGTTGTTCTCCGCATCGTGGAAGGGTACCTTGCGCTCTTTCGGCCAGTCTGAATCTTGTCATCGCATCGAAGATTGTTTGGCCCAAAAACAGAAAACACAGTAATAGGGAGATCCACCGTAATATTTATCCTTTTAGCAAGTGGTCCTTGTGTAATGTTACTTCCTGCACGTTTGAAGTCAGTTATTTCTTGTTCAGTAAAGTTTCTTGCTATCCTCACCATCGTTTAGCCTTAGAAGGTTACACTGTGGCGATACACGAATGAATATTTGGTTACGTGCGCCACCGTCCACACAATTTGAAAAGGTGCTTAGTGTAAACTGAGCGGAGGGTTGTGCAACTGGTAGCGGAGTTTTGTTACACTCTGCTGCAAACAGTACTCATTTTCATAGAATCCACCAATTTTGAAGCGCTAGGTGGTCTACTCGGGAATACTTGGTGCGTGACAACACCTTACTGCGAGTACGCATGATCATTTTTTTAAATTTATTGATTCAATGCAATACAGGCGTCATAACGTTTCAGTGCTCTATGTAGACGCGCAGTATGGTCTATTACTAAAGTGAATGCCAAATCGGCATTAATGCACTGGCTGTGTTTCCACTACTAGGCCGCGGCAAAAACAAGTTTTAACACATGCGTCCTTCTAACGTGTAGTGTCAAGCGCTTCTTTCTTAGAAAGCAAACACGTTCATGTTAGAATACTAATTAACGTATCCACTTTAAGAGTGAAGCATACTGTACACTTCTGCGCCTAAATTGGCAGCACGAACTCGAGAAAGAAACAAGTCGAAAGTTCAAAGTAACTCACCAGTGGTAGTGGAGGCAAAGGCTGTTGGCACAAGGAGTACCAAGACAAAGAGAATAAGTGCCATGTCTGCAGCTAGGCGGCTCAAGACGGGTTCGGTAAATGGCCGGCGTTAGGCTACCGAGACTAGGTATCCATATATCGTGCGACCAGATATATGTAGGGAAATTGTGTTGCATGTGCCTGAAAACCAAACGATAGCATTAAAATACAAAAAAAATAAACAGAACGTTCTTTAGCATAAATGTGGCCCCTCTGGTGCTGTTTTCGACGTTATGCTAAAAGAATCTCGCTCGCTCATTTTGCACACCCGGAATATGGTCGCACGCGGCCGAAACGAGGTTGCGGCCTTTCCATTCTGACACGAGTAAAAAAAAAACAGGCTTGTTAGTTTCCTGTTTCCATGTTCATGTCTTGTTATCTGTGGGGAGCTTCATCCGATCCGGATGTGCGCTGCCTACTGACGCATCCACGAATAAGGAAAAAAACACGAAAAGATAGAAAATTATCTTTTCACGTGGCTTGTTTAAGTGTCACGGGTATAGTGTAGCTTGGTAGTACCAAAGGTTTTATGTCGAAAACACGCGCACTGAGCTCTTTTTCTCTTGGTTTAGAATACTGTGGAAACCGCTTAAAACAACCAGGAAGAGTAGGCCGACAAGTAAGCACTAATATGAGTTTCCTATGGGCGTTTCTCTCGCATGAACAGGAGGTGAGCATATTTCCTGTGCAAGCAGAGCTCTAGAAGCAAAACAAGAAGAAGCAAGTGTGCAGCGAATTAGGTCCTGAATGAGCGCTAGGCAGGCAAAGTGTCTGAGAGGTTGACGCAGGAGATGAATATACATTTTTTATTCGTCTTTTTGTCACAAGGACAAAACTGAGTAGGCGGGAGGTTATTATAGCACGAAAGCAAGCGGTGATAAAGGTACTGAATGTACGTCACTGGGAATATTGGGAAAGAAGAAATGAGGTGGCTACATTGCCTTCTGGTGTAATTGTGTCGGTCGCAGTGAATGATCTTTCTTCAATAAAATCGGCTATTTTGCTGTAGGGATATTGTCTTGCTTTGAAGGATTTACAATGGAAATAATCGTGCGCATGTCTCTAAAAGGCCGGATAATGTCTGTTTCTAGTAGCCCTTTCTATTAAAATCATGCCGAGTAACAAGCGTTATTAAAAAAAAACAATACAGTTATTCATTGCAAGGGCTTGTGATCAAGCAGGTTCACCTAAGCTGTAACAGCTGGGTAGGTAACCTGTAACGGCGGCAGGTCACGAATATAAAAAAAACAAGGAGAGCTTCAGGGTTGATAGCAACAATGAGCAGAAAACAAAAGATCCGCTTGTTGCAAGGTTTACTACCTGCGGGTGTCAGCCGTGGTTTTGGAAGGCCGGTGAAACATAAAAATTTTCGGAAAATTTCCGAAATGGAATTTATAGCACCGGACTGGACAACCGGATGTGGGAGGGCAGGCCCGTGTAGAACAAAAAGAAAACTGTCTGAGTGCCTAGTTCAAGCCTACTTGACATAGTGAAGGTAAGGAACAGAGACAGCACGAAAGGAAAAGAACGAAGAGGCGTCCTCCGCGCCCATCCCTTTTATTTTGTGCTATCTGTTTTTCCACTCCCTAACTACGTCAACCACATAATAGTTCGCCCTCCTTAGGTCAGATTTCCAATCGAATTTCATTGGGGCCAACTCTTCTGGGGCAAGCGCAGTGTGAGTGTAGCCTTCCTTATTCCCTTTATAAGCACTCTCACGTACTTCCACTTTTACTAGCACGCTCAAGCTGCTCTTCTCGCAAGTAGCAAGATGAAATATTATCCCGTTCGGCGTTCTTGCACTACGTACCGCACACTCAAACGGGGTCTAGGGGAACACAGTCTAGGATGAGAAACACATTTGCCAAAGGAAGTACAACTTTCTGTTAGTGCGTTTTCCTTATGTTCCCCTCGTCTCTATGCGGTTTGTCTGTAAAGTAATGAGACTGGGTCTGGTAAAAAGGATTTATTATTCCGATTGTTAGATGTAGTTAAAAGTCTTCAATATAGTCTCCTTGGGCCTGGGTACACCGCTGTCAACGCGATTCCCATGCTGCATAGGCTTCCTGTAAGTGAGCTCCCGTAACTTCTTCCAGAGTCTCTGTGACACCCAGTTGGATGGCGACAACATCATCGAAACGGTGACATTTGAGGCTCCTCTTCTGCTCTGGGAACCGGAACAAGTCTGCCGCGGGCTCACATCGGGGCTGTGCCGTGGTATCCTACGGTGGTAACCCCTATCCGGGCCAGGTAGGCGGTCACAACGAAGGCGGTGTGGGCTGCAGCGTTGTCGTGATGGAGCTTCCAGCGATCGCAAGGGTCTGCAGTCGTTTCCGTTTCACGGCTCTGTGAAGGCGCTCAAGGAGTTCTTTGTATAACACGGCATGGACGGTTTGTCCGGCAGGCACAAAATCATTGTGGACCACCCCACACTAGTCAAAAAAGACAACGAACATTGGCTTTATTTTGTACTTCGGCATTCTCGCTTTCTTGGGGCGCGGGGAGTTCGCGGTGTGTCACTCCGAGCTTTGGCGCTTGGTTTCGAGGTCCTACTGGAAGACCCATGATTCGTCGCCTGTTATGCTGCCCTCTAAAAAGTCCCGTACACTTGCGAACTGCACCAACCTCTCACGGGAAAGGACAACTCGTCGTTAATTTTGGTAATCACTCAACACTTTTGGCACCAATTTAGAACACACCTTCCGCAGATGTAAGTTTTCAGAAAAAAAATTTGTGAACCATGGTTTGCACATGTTGGGGCCTTCGACGATTTTTCTCATTCCAGGAGATATTTTTTTTTACTTTGGCTGAATTTAGCCCGAACCACTCGTTGAAGGGCGTCCAGATTGCTTCATCTCTTCAAAAGTCACCCGTCCGTTCTTAAACTCACTGAACCAGTGGAAAATTTTGGTGTTTGACAGGGCGTCGTCTTTGTAAGCCTTGTGACAAATGCAAGCACCGCTGCTCCAGCGAACGCAGTTTTTTCTTTTTTTTACGTTTCCTGTTATGACAAAAGCTCGAAAACAGTTCCTGCGCCACTTCAGATACTTACTGCGTCAGAGCTCGGACGCGACTGCCACCTGGTGCGTTACTTAGCTTACAACCCCAACCACAAATCCCGACTCCGGGCAGCAGGCCACTGGCGACTGTAGCGCTGTGTGGAGAGGAGTCCCATTATTTTACGGACAAACCCAGTACACACCGCAATAAAACTGAACGCACACCTACTGGGCCCAATTATTGACTGTGTCAAGATGGTGACACGTCATGAATGAACTATTGATAGCTTACGTGCCAGCTTGATTTGATGAGAAACCTATGCTTAATTGAATTGGTGAAGACGCAGTTCGCATAGTTTTTTGCGTAAAATTGATTGAATTAATGAATTCTAGGGTTTTACGTGCAAAAACCACCACAATTTGACTATGAGCCAAGCCGTAGTGGGGGACTCGGGATGAATTTTGACCACCAGCTGATCTTCAACTTGCCACCAATTCACGGCACACGGGCGTTCATGCATTTCAACCCCATCAAAATGCGGCGACCGCCGCAGCCCGGGGGTTCGATCCCATGATCTCGTGCTTAGCAACGCAATACTATAGCTGCTAAGCTGCCACGGCGCGCCTTTCTTGCGCAAGAATCTTAGTTCCAGACGTCGACACTTTTGCCACAGTCATGAAAATGATAGAAACACACGTTCGGTTACAGCGGCTTTGTCACAACACGGCACCCCTAATTGGCGTTGTTTTCTACTACTCCTGTTTTATAGACCGTAAATATACAGGATGGCATTACCAAAGAGTCCTTCAGCTGTGTTTTTTTATTCGTTGTCTTGTGAGTTGCAATAAATCAAATCAACTGGAGACTTTAACGTCCTAAGGGCCAAATACAGTTCCACTTGAACAACAAAAGAACTGCAACAATTGTTCATCTTGTTTCGAGTCACAGAGAGAAGGGGACTATTCTTGGAGAATGACTTTCAGCGATGATATAGCCTTCGCGTGACGTAGACCTCAACCAGCCAATAAACGTACGCCTGATGACCGATGCGATAGTATTGACAGTTAATTTCCTTCCCCTTTGTCCTCTTGTAGCTTCAATGCTAGTCAAGGAGGGAAAGTGTTGAAGGCCCGAAGTCGGCGCCCCTCGATGATTCGAGTGTACGGTGGCAGCGCGAAGGAAGAGCCGTTGTCCGATCGACGAAGTGACGTTTTATTCAAACGCCGAGGCATCTGTCCGAGTCCAAGCCCGAAGCTCCGCTTTTCTTTACAGAACCAAACATGACTTTTTAAGCCCTCAGTTCTACAAAGGATTCGCAAACCAGCCAATCACACATGCGAGTTCACATCATTGTAACCAATAGCACAACCACCTTCGTGCCGCACACGGCATAGGTGGAAACAGTGGCACTCTTTAGAACACGCCAGGGGATAGGATTTCTCAAAGACACGTGGCACCTCCCTCTCCCCTACGTTGGGCTGCGAGTATCGGCCCCTGATGTCTTCCCTCTTTTCACCTGCAAACGGCCGTCATGCAAGCTGCCGAGAATGTTCCGTGAAATCGCGGATTACTGACTGCATATCCGCCGGACAGCGGGCTGCCCTGCCAGTAATGAGAAATCTGTCTCCCGTGCAGCTGTGTGCCGGTTCGCTTGAAATACAATCACCATAATTGGGACCCGATGGCAATCGCACACAAAAGCATTCCTCGGCCATAGCCGGCTAAGTGGTTTAAAGCTACCGCCATCTTTAAGGGCAGTAGCAGGAGCACGCGGATGCCAGACATCAAACCGGCTGGGCAGCGTCGCGTCGCCCAATTTCCGTGACCGAGACCGTCTACGGGATATTTGAGAAGTGCATGGGCATTAGCGGTGGCGGTGACCTCAAGCACCCCCCAACTTTCATCTTCACGCTTGAGTGTTGCCCGCGTCCCAGCTTCGCGGAACCCACATGCGTGCCTCCTTTCCGGTAAATGGCCGATACAGCAGGTGTGAGCTCGCCCTGCGCTTTGCTGTAGTCGCCTAAACTGGGCCACGAAATAACAGCAAGGTCAAATCCCTAATCTCAAACTGACTATTGACCAAAGCGATCATCCCAGAATACATTCACAAATTTGTACGAATACACTATAAAATGTTATTTCACGTAATATCTAACCATTATTAAAAATATATATTTGATTAGTAATGGGTTAATGGAACTATCCAGAAATTCCACTACACGTACTTTGGCTTTGCGTTCAGTTGGCCACGTTTAAAACAGCAGCGTGCGGGGTCGAACTGAGCATAATGTAAATGAGACGCTGTACATCACATTTAAACAAGCAAGCTGTAAGGAAAATTTAGACCAAGTACATTCATATACAATCATCTGTAATGTAGAATGAGCTATGGTGCTGTTACATTGGATGTATAATTTTGTTTATTCTGATAGGCAGGTGTACTGCAACGACAAAGTTGTCAGCAAAAAAAGAAAAAACGAGAACTCCATGCGGCTATCGAGAGGAAACATTTACACGTAGACACACATACATGCGAAAACAGAGACAAGCGCAGACATAAAAAAGTTCATAAATCATCAGCGTATAGAAATGTTGACCATTAGTTTAAAACTGCTTAAAAACGGTGTTCTCCACCTCACAAGGAGTTCGGCTTCGGGTAAGTCAGGGAATATCTGCTTCAAGGGAAGCTGAAAGCTTTTCCAGAAAAAATGAGTGAAGAGCAGTACATCATGGTGTTCAACCCGCTGAATTCGAATATCGCATCGAAATTGAGCGAAAGAAAGCGCAAACAGACTTTATTTCGACGAAAAGTGCAGCAGCAGACTCAGGGCAGCTCGCGTGCCTCGTTTTCGCCTGTGATTGGTCGGGCGACTCATGACGTCAACAATGATGTTCGTCCTGACCGACTGCTACCGCTACACACGAAGCACGGTACAGGGTAGTTTGGTGCTGTTTTGCTGAGACGGTGATGGAAAATTTCGAGAGCTTGCGTTTCTCTGAGGAGTTCGGCGTTAAGTCCCAACCACAAGAGAGCGATAATGCACGCGACGGCGACGGGCGACGGCTTCGAGCGACAAAACAAGCCGTCGCTTGAACAGATCGCTCAGTGTTGTCGCTCGATCGCTCGTTTCTAGAAATCTAGAACTCGTCGCTCATCGCCCGGAAGTGTTATGAGTGACTAGCCGATAGTGCGAAGCCGGAACTGGATGTACATATCTCAAATACTACTGTTTGTCGCACGGAACGAGCAAACTATTGAATTTTAGACGTGCAAGAATAAGAACCTAGTCCAAGACCTTCAGAAATATTTTATGCTCCTTTTTACAGTAAAATAGATCAACTTAAATAGATAAAGCACGCGTCACGCTAGTTTCGGCACATATATTGCTGCCCTCATACCGGGAAGTCGTTGATCAAAGCTGTCTCTAGCGTAGAGTTCGGCTTGTAGGCGACAAGTGAACGCGACAGCAATCGCCTCGGCTGTCGCTGTCACATGCAAGATCACTTGTAGGGGGTTTATACTTTGGTCCCTACATGTACGAGCCGATTGCGAAGAGCCGGCCGCTCCAAGAAGCAAAAAATGCTGGTGCAAGCAGTGCTTTCCACGTGAACGAAGGTTAAGCGTTACCATCTCCTTTTGTTGGAAATGTTCTTTGGCGAGTATGTTTTTTCCTATGCTGCATCAGAGATCCAGTGAGTACGTTTCCAGGCAAACAACTGCAGTGTTATGTTCCTGCATGCCTCTCGTAGAACGTAAGCGGTGATGCGATCGTCGGCGTTTGTGCGCTGCCCCAAAGCTGTTGGCAATCTACATAGACGCTTTAAACGCGGGAAAAGTTTACCGGCTGTTGTAGCACGTGTAGTATAGTACCTTCATCAATGCACCATCCGCACGCTACTCGTAAACGGCGAATTCCGTCGTGAAATGGTCAGTTTCTTTATGTACGCGAGAGAGGGGGGAGCGCAGCGTCCTGGCGCGAGCCGGCTTTCCAACACATGCAAACTTTACACTTGAACTGCGTTATGGTAGCTGCATGCAGGCTGTTTCACAACACACGGGCGAATAGAAAATTCGCGGCGCTTGGCGATGAAACCTGCGTCAAGGGTGGGACATAAACAAGCACCTTCCGTTCAGTGTGCTAACACGAAGGAGAACCCAAAACACGCGTTATAGATAAAATCTGGTGGTAATCGTCGTCACGGAAGTGGTTAGAGCACAGCACTATTGTTATTGAGCGCTTGAAGTTCTTTCGCTTCACAGCAGCCTCCCACTTTGCTGAAAGCATCTTGTCTTGCGGGAACTAATGGAGCATCGGAACATCGCCGCGCCCGCTGGTGTTCGTGCAACCGTAGGCTGCACAGAACGCCGGCATGATCGGCCTAAAAGTTCAATTGTAGCTGCGCACGTCAACTACCACTCTACATACACACAAACAACGGAATGCAGGGTCATGCGCAGCAGATTAGGACGGCATGCGCGCAGAAATAAGCACGGTCAGGCACGGTCGCGGAGACTGCGAAGGAAAGGAACACCAGTGCTGACGTCACTACGCCGCGGTTTCCGGTCTCCGCTCGCATCGTCAGCGTCAGCAGCCGCGCGCGGCGCTCGACGGGGGGCGGAGCTACAGCGCAATTTTAACCGACGATTGCGTCCCTCCTAAGCGAAAAATCCCCCCCAAAATTTCACTTGCATGGTTTATATGGTTGCCGCATCCGTATATGAGCGTCTTATTGAATTCGACAGACTACTCAGCTTCCCTTTAAGAAGCACTCCTCGCTGGCTATTTATAGGTGTGCTCTGTAAATGTGTGGAACTGTGTTCTCTTTAAATGCATGGAAGATAGCATAATTGCGGTCCCTCAGCTGGAGAACAAGGCCGACATTACATGCCCGAGGAATCTAAAATCATAATTGGAAACTAGCATAACATTCACTATTGACCTTTTTTAATTTTTCAACCTTATGTATAGTTGCGAATTGTAATAGGCGAGTTAGTATCAGCTTGGAACAAATTTTGAGAATTAATCCGGTTTAGAGATATTCCTTCCCGAAAGGTGCGACGATGACACACGAGCGTTCCAGTTACTTTAGTGCTTCATTGCATAAAACGGTGGCTTGATAAAAAAAGGAAGGTAAACACTAGTGCATTTATGCCGAAAGCTTTATGGCGCTATTCTCAATACCCGCGCTATCCTGAGAATTCTTTCCAAGTGCCTATACCTTTGAGATTTGCCCGGCTACAAGCTGTACGTTGCAATACGTGCCGTAATGTAATTATGTAATTGAAAATTTATTTCTTGAATTCTGCCTCATTATTCAAATATGCGCTTATATTTCGTGCAAGTGATGTCCTTAATGCTTTGACTAATCCCGATCAAGGGCTGCAATTGCGCTATATTCAACGGCTGATTGAAAAAATAAAAATATTGTTTAGTAACTAGACACCGCTCCTAAATCGTGCATGTTTAACATAGGTCCTTCAACTACACTTCCCAGTGACAACATGTTGGCAATGATGACGGGAAAAAAGCGGCACATTTCAGAGTGAAAAAACAGCTAAGAGCCATTTGCACAAATACACGCATTGTATGACTTCTCTCCTGAAAGCCGCGAAGTGTGCCAGTGAGCAATAGCGCAAGAACTACTGTTACCTTGTGCATACGAAAAAGTTCGCGAGAGCTGGGCTATATATATATATATATATATATATATATATATATATATATATATATATCACGAAAGAATAAACACGACGTACGTGAAAACACGTTCTTTTTTAGTGTCAAACATTTAGGCTGGTGGACCAGGCTTCCGGAAGGCTGGCCTACCAGGCGATACGTTTGAAGGAAAAAATAACGTGTTTTCACCTACGTCGTGTTTATTTTTTGAGCTATACCAACGGAGCCAGTGTACTTTCTTCGCCGCCACAAACTACACACACACACACACACACACACACACACACAGACACACACACACACACACATCTATATATATATATATATATATATATATATATATATATATATATATATGACCACTTCGTGTTGTCCATTCGTTAGTTTACCGGCGCGGGAGTGGATGCAAGACATCATATTATGATTTCCTTGCCGCTTGACAGCGAACGCCGCTATCGTCTTTGTTGTTTGGGCTGAAAATCGCAGTTCTCGAGTACCAATGATTTTTTTTATCACATTTGCTGGCAGTGAGTTTCTCTTTAGTTAGGTTTTAGCTAAGTGGACTAGCGGCATCTTCACTATACTATGTGCTCAATGTAAAGATTGAAGTTATCTCGTACGTATAGTCAAAATAGTTCAAAACTCCTACTCTAACGATTATACATTAACTCCCACGTTTGCGCGAAATTCAGGCAAGCATGTCCCTTCGACAGAAGTCTACTCTATGATCAGTGACACACATTACAACTGTCACTGACCAGTCGTCGCGACTCAATGGTTAGGGCGTAACGACCTCCACCGTCACGTTTCGATAGGGCGGAGGCTGGAGGGGGGGAGGGAGGCGCAATGAAAAATCATTCGCGTACCGTGCTTTGGCTGCCCGCTAAAGAACCCCATATCTTGAAAATTATTCCGGACCCCTCAACTGCGATGTACCTCAGACTCTTCCGCGCTGTTTGAGAAAGTTAAACCGCGTAATTTAACATAAATGACACGAAAGTTCCTACATGGTGACGAAAAATATTACAATGAACGCCGCTGCATACGTACCAATCTTACCAGAATGAAGGCTTACTGTGCTAAGTAACGTTGTGCAAAGGAAACGTAACACTTGCTGTGTCAGTACAAAATCAATAATTACGATAGCATTCAAACGTAGTTATACTCCAGGCTACAGAGGGACTCGGGTGTGTGTGGTGGGTGGAAACGTTGAAATTTTGGATCCACAGATGCACCCGTGCATCTCCCAGTGCACAGGTGGCATGGGTCGCCGAAGTGGTACAGCCCGCCGAAACTTGGCTGCGGTACGTGGAAATCGAGCTTAATGATTGCAGCCAACCTCTCGTGGGGGAGAGAGCGGCACAGAGCTGGTCCACATTGTGGATCAGTCAAAGATTTGATCGTTGACTGCGGCATGTTCTAGCCACCGAGGAGAGTTTCGTCTGCAAGCCATAACAATGTTGCACTAACATGCATAACTAAATTTGCGTAATTAAATTAGGAATAGTAGTAGTAAAGGGAAGGCGCAGAAGACCAGGACTCAGGAAGAAGAACACAAACTACAGGACCAGCGCCGGTCCTGTCGTTTAGGAATTTAGGAATATAGGAATATAGGTTTAGTTTAGGAATTTAGGAAAAAATTAGGCATACTTTTCTGCAATTTCACATATTTCCTATATTCTGGGGAGAAAAAGAAGTTCCGCTTCGTTGAGTGGATTGCTTGACAAGCGCAAGTTATTCGTAAAAATATCGTTTGAAAATACAGTTACATTTATGAAATAGTTTACGATACTGGTTTCCAACGCAGAATTCATTCAGGCAGTAATGCGTAATCATTTAAAACGAATCAGGAGATAATCCAGGCATTTAAGGTATTCTTCCCAAATCGTACGGTCAATTGCATCCGGGTTTCGCTTAATATTTTTATGTATTTACCTTCGCGCTCTCAGCGGGCTAAGCTAAGCATACTGGTAATATACTTCGTCTTGCACTGGCGAGACGATTATCGTGAAACTAATGCCTGCTTTAGCAAACGTGATAAATAAGTGGCTTCTTTATTACACGGCTTCGATCAACTCCACAATTGTAACCTGTGCCTTGAAGTTATTAAAAGTAGAGTTGGTTGGCAGAAACTGATGCAGCATTGCAACGTCTTGTGCGTGCCTGCTTTTCCACAATAATCATCGGAGGTTTGGGAGCTAGCTCTTCCGCATTGGTAAAAACAAGGAAATCGGCAGGAGAAAAAGAAAGTCACCGACGATTACGATACTCCCTAACGCGAAATTTCAGGGCAGTTCTGTTCGTTTTTTCGTTTTGCGATCTATTAGCTGGCGCAGACAATCTGTCGCATGCGGCACGTTGCAAACAGAGCCAAGCGTGGAGCGACTTCCTCGCTGGTCAATAGATAGCGAGAGGCTGCGCATGGGTGACGCGTGGGCGCGATTCACAGCAGCCGCCTCATGCAGGCCTCCCGAACAACGAGCGCTACTCTGGCGCCATCTTGTAGCCACGTCGCCGCAGAGCCTGCCGCAGCGCCTGTCTTGCCCGCGGCACTATGATTTCCTTCTCACAATTTCGCCAAAACGTCCACCTCCACTTTGCGGCTCATGGTTCCACCGCACCCACCTCCTCCGCTTTCTTTCTCTCGCTCTTTTCGCTATCGTCGTCTTTCATCTACCGCTGCGCTCCGCGTTCGCTCTTTCATTCTTCCATGTGCTCGTTGGCTCGTTTACGCCGACGCTCGCTGCAGGAACAGGCGCCTAACAGCTCCGCTCTAAAGGAAAGGCAGAAATGTGGAATGGAGCATATCAGCTTTATTTTTGACAATATGAAACATAACAGGCATTAGGTTATTACGTCTGTGGAAACTAATTTGCGTTACTTCATGTGTCTGCATTGCTCTGCATTGATTTGTGTCACACCCTCACCGAACGTAACGGGCCCAAGTCTTTTGATACGTTATTCGGTAGTGCGCGAAGCTAGTTATTCACTATGTCTAATTTTTTTGCTACGTAATACGAGGCTTCTTACGTGGAAGACATTGTCTACTTTGTCAAAATGCTAATATCAGAATTAATCATGACTCATCCACCCAGAGTGTCTAGATTCACTTCAAAATCTGCTTTAGAAACAGTCCACTGCCTTTGATATCTGAACATATATGATAAAGTGGGTGTTGCCCTTTACAGTAAAAGGCGTTGATGCGAAAACTCCCGCGGGCGCGCTGCTGCCCAAGGCTAGGGAAGTCATTCGTTTTGATCAAGAGCTAATGAAGTGGCCTCTAATGCATAAACATAGTGCCCTATATCGTAAAGCGAATTCCAATCTGTCTTTATTCCAATCTCCTGACGTCGAATTTACGGAACCACCGATGCAAGCTTCGGGCGGGAACCCGCAGTGTCGTTTGAAAAGCCCAATCAAACGTGGTCCTCGTTTATAGGAGGGCACTTATTTGGCCTTCAAAGCGACTAGCATTGCCTACACTGAGCAGTTTTTCTTGTCTAATTAGCTGACACGAGGCGAGGAGCACGCTCAAGTGGACAGGGTTTCGATGGGGCCGAGCCAGCACAGTGAAAGCAGACAACAGGTTGAGAGGGGTGGTGCAGGCGTCGGCGATTGGTCCGTTTTCCCTCACTTAGCTTGAGGTGGCTGGTTGAAAATCGATGTGGCGTGCAATGGAAGCTTAAAAATGCCGCTAAAACGGATCCTCAGCAAATGCGAGTTAGCTAAGCCATGCCGTATAAGTGCTGAAAGGGCTTGAGAACACTACAGTGGCATGCAAAAAAATGTTTGTTATACGCAACTAAATCCATGCTCCCCGATAGCTCGGACTTGCCAATGCCAGAGCAAAAGGCGGGCAGCCATCTTCTATTCCTTTTGGAACGGGTCACTGCCCGGCTATTCAGAACAAAATTTACTTTTTTTTGGCATAATAATGCGCCTTTAACGCATACACATCACTCTGACGCGGTGAGTTTTCGCGGTTTTATGACGTCGCGGGACAGACAGGCGAAGTAAGCACAGCCCGAAAACGCTTGACCCATAGCAGAGGGCTAATTTTAAAAAAAGGCATAGAATCTGAAATAATAGTTTTTTTTTTCGTTCGGTGCAATCATGCATAACCAATGCACGGAAATTATATCAAATGGGGCGTCTTCGCCGTTTTCGTGACGTCGCGTGACAGCCAGGCGAATTAGGGGCGGTTCGAAAATGTTTTGACCAATCGTGGAGGGATGATGGCAGAGTTGGAATAGAAAAGATTGCAAAAGCTTTATGTTATAGCGCCCATACTGTTGTGCTTCTCGAAGGTGGCTGACAAGGTTGCAGGAATCCTAAAGCACAACAGTTTAACCATGAATAATTATTCAAATTGAAGTGCTTCAGTGGTCGTCATTTTTCAAGATTATTGAAACCTCCAGGTTTTAGTTTCAGCACTTCCCTGCGTGCGACTGCCGAGGTTAAGGTGCCATGGAAACTCCAAAAAAATTCCTGATGCCGTAGTCTTTTGGAATTGACTTCAACTGAAGCATTTTGCAGGTAACTGCGTATATAGGATAGCGTGACGTTAGGCAAAGGTTTACCGGGTGAACACTTTTGTCTAAAGCGACCAACTGTTATTCGGATTTCACGAGAAGAGCTCAAGCGAAGGCACTCGATGCCGAGCATTCTAACTCTTTATCATTGCGTTGATAACGGCGCAAGTAATATTGGAGTGGGATACATAGCGCAAAAAATGACACAGGGACAAGCAGAACACAGGACGAGCGCATAGCGCTCGTCCTGTGTTCTGCTTGTCCCTGTGTCATTTTTTGCGCTATGTATCCCAGTCTGAATGTATCCCACCAACACTCCCAAACTTCCTGTGTTCTGCTTGTCCCTGTGTCATTTTTTGCGCTATGTATCCCAGTCTGAATGTATCCCACCAACACTCCCAAACTTCTTCCCTGCTAATATTGGAGTACTGACACGTGCTTCGATTAAACAAAGGCGCTGCCATATTTGAGACCCAACCCATCAGATGTTTTTGCGATGACAATATTTTGTGTCCTGGCATCAATTACATGAATTCGGCGTACTAATGTTATTGTGGTGCACTAATTTCCTCTGGCACTATTCTGATACAACATATTTGTATGGTTTTGCTAGCTATAATCCTCACGGAGCGCTGTGACATCATAGTGATTGGTTGAACATGTACAATGGCAGCTACCACGCTATTGAAGTCATCTTGTGTATTTATGGAATGAGAAATTTAAGCATCTGAGTGGCATGAGTAAGCGAAAGTATTACCTAACTAAACAAATGACACTGAATATACTGGCTGCGACTTGAACATGAATGGCACAGCTTTGCCATGACATTATATGGAATTATAGTTCATTGTATCACTAAACTATTTTGCCCGTATATTGAACAGAGGTACGAGATGTGCCTGCATTTCCACGAGATATAATATCTAATCATAGTAAGAAATGCTGCGGCGCTAGTGAAGTAAAGTTTATCTTCGGTTGGTGGTAGTTTAACATTTCGACCTTTCTTGTAAACAAGTTCGTGGGGCCGCAGCATTCATATGGCGACGGATTACCAGAAAAACCGTTTAGGCTACATACGTGGGCTACATACATGTGCTGCATACGTGGGGTGCACAGATTATGAGATCCTACATTTTTGTCATACGGTACCGCACTACGCCGACACAAGCGCCGCCGCGGTCACCGCACCTTCAGTGCATCTGCCGCAACCGCTGCTGCAGCCGCGCCGGCACCCCCCCACGCGCGTGACGTCATAGCCAAAGAAGCCCAGGCCACGCACACAGGCGCCGTCACCACACTCTTTTCCTTTCTCATTATTCGTCAAACAGGATTTAAAACAAATTAAGAGCATGAAGGCCAAATTGTTACACTAAGCGCACTTTCTTATACAGGGTGTCCCCCGTAACTTGAGCCAAACATGACAAATATACAAATGGCACGGAGCTTCTCTTGGAGATACTCTTACTAATTTTTTTCATTCCGCCTTATTAGATAATCAGTCCTAATTATTTATTCAACTTCTCAATTATTATAATTCGATGAAAAGTGTTGGGAAAACTGTAGAACAACATGAAAAACTCCCAATAGGGCTTGCTTTCACTCGATACCTGCTACATAAAAGGCTTTTTCCGAACGTGAAAGAAGCCTGCGAATACACGCAAAGTGCGTCGAGAGGTCAGTCGCGCGGCAATTTTGCGTGCGTTTGCGGGCTTCTTTCACGCTAGGAAAAGCGCTTTTGCGTTACACGTTTTGATCCTCCCGAACGCAAACTGCTATTCAGGCCAGTTACTATCAATGCGATCATAATTATACACACATCTTGCTCAGCTTCAATGCCGTGAATAACACTTTAAGTTGACCTTAGTTGGATGACAAAATTTTCACTTCGGCGAAACTGAATTCCTCAGTAAAGGTCTTATATGCGTACCATATTGTCTTCACCGCCGTTGAGTTCTGTAATGTAGTGAAGCATACGCAGGTTATAGAAGTGAAGGGAATCGAGAATAAATATGTGTAAACCAAGTGTAAGCAGAGGGTATTATTTAGTATACTTTGACAGCACCTGCGAGACGCCCAAGCGGAAGGCTGCGTTGGAGCATCGGTTGCGATCTCGCCTATGTGTGTCCAGGAGAGCTGATTTTGTGCGCGAAAATCCCCGGGCATTCTCCAGCTTCAGCAGCCCCAGCCCATGCAGCGCTTTGGTTACTCATTGCACACCTCCACCACTTTCTATTAGGTGTACTGTGGATCCTGCACCGCGCCGTTTTTTCTAATCTAAGGAGCACTCCTGAGGCCTCAATTTGAGGTAATACTCTTATTTTCACATGACAAACAATTTGTCCATACCTGTACTACCACAAAGCTCACTAAAGCACATCCATCATTAAGGAACGTGCTATAGGACCCTAGCCACTTCATTCACCATGCGGGTTCTGTCCAATAGATTCAATTACCTGCGGTTCGTGTTGTAGATGACCTCTCCCCCTCATCTGGTTAGTTTAAAGGGCAGAGTGACTACCTGGGAAGAGAGCTTGTCCTGGGTTTTATCTCCGGGCACACCTCTGGATAGGCCGTCAAACTTTCCAAGAAGAACTTTAGGAAGCATGACTCTTGGAGCATAGTTGAGAAAGTGTGCAGTGCTAGTGCGACGAGTGGTACGGATCAAAACAGCCGCTTAAGCTTGTAACAATATTTTTTTGTTGCTAAAATAAAACGGGCACTCTTTTCCGTGCAACTGCAGTATATGCACTCGCTTTTTCATTGTAACCTGAGATTGTTAGCGAAACAACAAGGAAATATATCTTCATTATATAGAGTTGAATAACACGTTTATTTTCTTTAAATGTGGAAAATATTAATTTTGCGATCATTTTAGTGTATCTGTGTGTGTCGCTTTCTCGACCGTGTCATTTCGCGCTGTTATTCATTCACTATGACATTAGGAAATGTGACATTTTAATAATAGCTTCACGAAAAGCTTTGTTTTGCATAGAGTCCTACATGCATGCTCATTCTTCCTATCTTTTTCAGCATTTGTGGAAGCTCACAGTATCATCGTGCATGTTTGATTAAAAGTGCAATACTTTAATATCTATCATTCTAGAAACGCTACAGCTGACACGCTACTACATTTTCAAAACTACCACTGACCACGAATTCACACAAATAACAATAATATGACATGCTCCTCTGTAAACTGTATGCTCCTACCTTTTGTATTTCTAATCATGCCCATTTGGCGCTAAACGGGCGATGCGGTTACTTGTGAGCTGAAACTCAATAATGAATTCGATGCATTTGTGCTGTTGCAGAGGAAAATTCGATATCGCCAGTACAGTAAACTGAGGACCCATGTTTGCATGTCCCACAAAAATCTCACCTGTCAAGTATTCAATGCGAATATGTGCCACTTTAAATAGATCGGGGCATATACGTGTTTTGACCTACACGGATATCCGCAAGTACGTTTTGATAGCGAAAACTGAATTACGTTGTTTTTTGCTAAAGCCAACACACGTGTCGGATGCTTTTATGCAGTGTGGCAATATCTAGAAAGCTTATTGTTCGCAGTTTTTTTTTTCATTTTCTCAACTTCTCATTTTTAAATTTCACTTAACACACGAGAATCAACACATTATCACGTAAACTGGTATACACAGCGCAAGAACGACACAAGGACAAAGCAGGTACACAGGAAGAGCGCTGTGTTCACCGTCCTCTGTAGCGCTCGCCCTGTGTTCCTGCTCGTCCATGTGTCGTTCTTGCGCTATGTATGCCAGTTTACGATTCAACTACCAACACGCCCAAACTTCTTCTCTGCTAAAGTACATTATCAAGCTTTATCGCTCTCTCTTTGGGGTAAAACTTAAACTTGAAAACTTAAACTTAAAACTTCTTAACACCGTGATACTGCGACTGTGCTGACCAATTTTTTATTCTAAATGATCTCTTGAAGAGATCGCTGTATCCAAATGACCTTTTGAACATTCAATTAATACCTGAATATTATCCAATCTATATTGGGGCCGCGATGCCAATGGTATGCATCGCTAGAAGGATTGAAGGCAACTTTACGCAATACCCTGCTCCTATTAAAAAAAACAATATTTATTCCACATTTCCCTGTCCCTCCTACGTCATAGTTAGTTTGGCTTGCAAGGTTTGCAGAAACCATGTGCTACGAATCAATAGGCCATGTAAGTACGCTAAATATTTTGACTACCGGCAGCCTTCGCAGTACCGGTGGCGTAGTGCAATTCGCAAAGAGATTCTTCTATTAGCACGGCCCTCTATATGTGAAATGTTAGAATTATTGTCTGCCTAGATACGATACCAACAGCATATGCATTACAAATTTTGCAAAAGAAGATTTTTCTTGAGTGCACGAGAAATATTCGAATCATTTCAAGTAATTCTGCAGATTGCGTGCACTGGTGGGAATCTATGCTATCTGAAGCCTTTTGCAGCATTGTTCGAGGTTCCAGAAAATGATACCTGATGGCCCAACGTGCTACTAAAAATTTGGCTGTTGCTGGGCATGATGGAATCCATCATTTATCATCGTGGTGGATTATGGTAATGAGAATGCTGGGTGGCAAGCTAGGTGATGGGTGCACGCTGGGTGATGGGCAGCCTGCTGGGTGAGGGCCATCTTGCTGGATGATGGGCAGAATGTGCGATGACATACATACTGGATATGGCACCCTGGAACACCAGTGGCAATGCTCCATTATGTGACCTACGTCATGGTTTGAACGAGAAGAAAGGGGGTTAACCGAGGGGCCCGATTTTTATTAGTCATATCGTTTCCATTAATTTATCGTTTCTTTGTTTCATTTAATAAGCACAATTGCCCCCGATGTTGTCCTTGGTGTCAGTGTTTGTTGGCCTCTTATGATATGACTACGTCATAGTTTGTGCTACAGTGCAGTGCTTGTACAAATCATGACAACTCATCTGCACAAACTACAATAGCAGTGACCTATATGGTACGGTGGAATTAAAAAAAAGTAAATTATGGTGTTTAACCTGCCAAACCCATTTTCTGATTAGGAGGCACGCCGTAGTGGAGGGGTCCGGAAATTTTGACGACCTGGGGTTCTTTAGCATACACCTAAATATAAGTAAACGGGTGTTTTCGCCCCATCGAATTGCGGCCGGAATTCGATCTCGCGATCTCGTGCTCAGTAGCCCAACACCATAGTCACTGAGCAACCAGGTTGGGTGGGATGGTGGGATGTCGAGCAGATTTAGAGTCAGAACAGGAAGCAAGAAAACAAACAGAATTATGCTTTAGCATGCTCGGAAAATTTACCTAAAGGTACTTCTATAACGCTTAAAAGTGTTGCACTGAGAACATAATTCATAATCTCTATTCCATGTACGCAACCTCTTATTGCAATTAAGCTCCAAAAAAACTACTCATTGTAATTTAAAGATATCTCTACCTTTCTTCGCAAACAATTAAATCGCATACTTCGCACAAATTATCAGAGTATCTATGCTTGTAGGCTCACTCTACAAGGCCTACTTATCATTACAGGTTTTTGTTTTGCAAAGTGCGGCTCCATATTTAGCATACTGCACAAAACAATGTGCTGGATTTGCTCTTAATCTGTACCTTCATAAAAATATTCTTCTGCTGAGTTCTTGTGCTCGGGGACCTGGAGGACAACGACAACTCGTCGCCAGGGCTAAGAGGACAGTCGAAGCCAGAGGGTTCCTGGACTAAGGAGCCTTCCCACTTTAGGGTGATAACGGACCTGGCTCGGATCACTGTTTCGAATAATAAATGTTTCTTTGTTTTTTTCTCTCTCTCTCTCTACTGGTGAATTCTGTTTTCCTTACCTAATTAGAGAGATCCGCTACAACTACATTGTAATACAGTGCTTAGGGAAATAGATGTATGCCTAATCTCTCAAAAGAAAGCGTTTAAAGAATTAGAACATAATGATTTCCTCATCTCCAAGGTGCATAATGCTACTTGTTGATGGACAGCTCCTACCCAGGGAGCACTTTGGTAGCTCCTACCTAGGGAGCACTTTGATTCCAGATTTCGCAGCCCAACTCCTTCCTCTTAGCTGTTCTGTAGATCGTGCACAGTCCGCTTTTTCATAACTTCAGGTGCACTCCTGAGGCCTCCAGTTGGCGGTAATATTTTTATTTTCGCGTGCCGAATAATTTGGACGTATCTATACCACCGCAGACCTTACCGTCCCACGTGAGTCTTTACGGAGCGCGTATAAGATCCTTGCCACTTCTTTCACCTCACGTATTCCTGCGCAAGGGTTTCAGTTAAGTGTGGCTCGCGTTGTTGATGAATTCGCCCCCTTATCTGGCAACTTACCTGTCAGCTCAAATGGCAGTGACCACCTCGGAAAGGCGTTTGTCCTGGGTTTGACCTAAGGACAATGCCCTTATCTCCAGACAAATCTCCGGATCGGCCGACAAGCAGAACTCAAATACTTACCAAGAACACATTTAGAATATATCATTCGTGTGACAGACAAAGGGGAAAGTGGGCTGCGCTTGTGCGACGAGTGGGTTCCGAACAAGACATAAGCTTCAGATGTAACAATAACTTGTTGTAGGTAAAATAAAGCAGCTATATTTGTTTTTCGTACAACGATTGCTATATGCACAGTTTTTCGTTGTAATCCGCGATGCTTGGCGAAACGAGAAAAGATGTGGATTAGTCAGAGTTCAATAACAGCTTTTCTTCTTTATAGGTGGAAAAATGTTTATTTCGCGACGGTCTCCGCACCTTCAGCGCATGTGTGTGTCGCTTTCTCATCCTTGTCATTACGGGCTGCTTTTACGTTCGCGTCTGAAATTTGCAAATGTGTAGCATTTTATTAACCGGTTCATGAAAAGCTTTGCTTCGCATAACTTCCTACGCGCGTTCAGGATCTGTATACCTTTTTCAACATTTGCGGCAACTCATAGTATGCGCGTGCATGTTCGATGAAAATAATAATTTAGCATTTAATATTTTACAAGCACCACTGCTGGCACGCTGCTGCATTTTTAAAACTACCGATGACCACAAATTCACAGAACTAATAATAATATGGTATGCTCCTCTGTGAACTATTTGTTTCTAGGTTTTATTATTTCTAATCATGCCTATTGGCTAAAGGGCAATGCGTTTATATTATAGTTGAAATTTAATAATGAATTGTACGTATTAGTGACATTGCACATGGGGATATGATATCACGAGCACAGCAATCTGCGCTCCAATAGCTGCATATCCCACAATAAGCACAGCTGTCAAGTATTTCATGCGAGCATGTACTACTTTAAAAATATCGGGGAATATCCGTGTTTTCACCTGCACTGCTGTGCGCTAGTACGTTGTGATAGTGAAACCCTAATTACGCTATTTTTCTTCCAACGCCAACGCAGGTGTCGGATGTTTTTATGTATTGTGGCGTTAACTGACATGCCTCTTTGCTGTTTTTTTATCCACTTCACGTTTTTAAATTGCACGTAGCGTACGATAATCAACTTGGTTAAAACAGGTTGGCCCGCTAGATGGTTTGAATCCTTGATAGAGTGTGTAAGGTCAACTGAACGAGGACGTAGAAAGAAGCAGATACACAGACAGAGCGCTACTTTCAACTATAGATTTTATTTTCACACGCATTGATAAATATACACCGTACGAGCGGAAACAAATGAAACAGCAAAAAAGAACATTCAGTGGTTTATGTCGATGAACTGTAGACGTGTCCAAAGCATGCTCAAAACTTACACTGGAATGGTTACAACAATAAACCCAGGAATCGTATCTCCTCTTCAGATGGCGACACCGATGGCTTGCTCACGCACGTTTCCTCGAGTTTTGCAATTTCATAGGTCTCCACAATCTCCCTTGTCATCCTGCTATGAGCCCTACACAGAATAGAAGTACTTTCAAACATGTTTCACACAGGGATATACAGGGACAATCTACGCAATGAATACCCAGATGAGCCAATATTACCCTATTGAGGTTATATCGATGCTCTTTTAGTCTCTCTCTGATGCATCGGCCGGTTTGACCAACATACGTTCTTCCGCACGAAAGCGGTATGGAATAGGCAACGTTAGGAGTGCAGGTTGCAAATCGTTTGCGATGTTCAGCAGAACATGTGAAGAAGTAGAACAAGTGAACATGGTTAACAAGTGAACGAGCTAGATTAGCTTCATGCATATTATGAGACATACATACGAAAATGTGAAGTGCTGATTTCTGTTCCACACTCATTCTATTTGCATTACACGTGTCCTGTTAATAGCACTGGTGCGGATAACAGTGAAAAAAACCTATACTGATCATTGCGCCTGGTACTCAGAAATCATCTAAGGCTGTATGGAGCTACCTTCATAGGCTATGCATTCACTGACACCGAAAGGACTATGCATGATGCAATGTGTTATAAGGGGAAGCAAGCCCAACAAGTACCTGGCGTTCATTTATGTTCTGCTTGCTCTCGCACGCGTTTTACAAGCACAAAATGATAGTGTAATGCTAGCGCCTAGCACTGTAGGAATATGCAAACGATGAACCAATACTCGCCGCAGGTGCGGCTTTCATGGGTACGTCTCTAAAATGCGTGCACCAAGCGCAGTGAGCGCAATACTGGACCGACGATATGCAGCCCTTTTAACTGCCTAAATATCAAGCTTAGTAATAGTTAATGCCATTGTTAACGCGCATAGCCCATTGTCGAATGATTTGGGAGGTATTTGGGCACATTAGGTTCTTGGTATATGTTTTGGGATTACAAAGGGGCTTCTCATTCATTTGCAAATTTAGCCACGCCCGAAGTTAGAACGTTCCCGATATATAGATCGATTCGTGAGTGAGTTTTTCTATTCCAAGAACCTACTAACTTTCAATTTTCTTCTGAACCCGCCGTGGTTGCTCAGTGGCTATGGTGTTGGGCTGCTGAGCACGAGGTCGCGGGATCGAATCCCGGCCACGGCGGCCGCATTTCGATGGGGGCGAAATGCGAAAACACCCGTGTGCTTAGATTTAGGTGCACGTTAAAGAACCCCAGGTGGTCAAAATTTCCGGAGTCCTCCACTACGGCGTGCCTCATAATCAGAAAGTGGTTTTGGCACGTAAAACCCCAAATATTATTAATTTTCTTCTGTCGTTCTCGTCATCATTCATGCTCATAGTCCTTTCCTTCTTCCCATAGCGAAGTGTAATAGGCTAGAGAAATGTACCTTTGGCCGAACTCTCTGCCTTTCACATCACTAAACGTCTCCGCCTCTCTATCTCTCTTAGCACGACCTACTCGTAATCGTCGTTTATATCTCAACACGATATGATCTCGATGTGATAGGTTAACTTGGTAAGATAAGACCCGTACAGGGTAGGTATAACTTTACCACACTGAATCATTCAGTGAGAACAACTAACCCGTCGTGGTTGTTCAGTAGTTATGGGGTTGGGCTGCTGAGCACGAGGTCGCGGGATCAAATCCCGGCCACAGCAGCAGCATTTAGATGGGGGCGAAATGCGAAAACACCCGTGTACTTAGATTTAGGTGCACGTTAAAGAATCCCAGTGGGTCGAAATTTCCGGAGTGCTTCACTATGGCGTGCCTCATAATCAGAAAGTGGTTTTGGCACGTAAAACCCCATAACTTGATTTATTTTTTAGTGAAAGCAACTCTATGAATAATTGATTAAGGCTTGCATTTGGGCTAGTTGGAGTATCACACTTCTGTTTAAAAATCAGGGCAGCAAACTGAACCACAGAGACTAGAACATCATACGCGAAACGCATCTATCAATTGTTCATTAAAACGAATAAGGCGTGTACATTGTGCGTGAGAACGCTATGCGCAAAGTAGTAATGCGCAAATTGAGCTTCAGCCGTGCGCCCATCTGTTGGTAGCTTTCTTTTTGTTGCCTGTTCCAGGCAACCAATATATAATCCGGAGTGTACGCGCAAGTTAGGATTTCGCTTAATCAGTTCCTTAGGAAAGGTACTAACAGATGGGCCGCATGGGTCAAGCTCAGTTTGCGCATTAGTCTTTCCGCATGGCGTTGTTGCGCACTATGTGCACCCATTATTTGTTTTAATGAACAGCTGATAGATGCACTTCCTATGTGATGTTCTCGTCTCTGTGGTTCAATGCTACAGCGCTTCTTTTCAAATAGAAGTTCGATAAGTAAGTAATGTCCGAACTGGTACTGAGCCCTAATAAACGTTTTCTTTAAGGACATTAATCATAAACTCTTTGACATCAGTCATAAACTCTTGTCATGCTAGGCCAATTTTGGTATATACCAAGACGTAGGCGGCTGTTTCATTACCTACATGACAGGCATGTCAACCCCTTTTTATGTTCCTCAAACAGTCTTTTCATACTGTGCCAGTTTTGGTAAATACCAAGATGTAGGCGGCTGTGCCATGACCTAAATGATACGCATGTCAAGACATTCCTGTCATAACCCATTATTTTTGTTAGTCATACACTCTTGTCATGTCATAATTGTGGTACATAACAAGTTCACTAAACACCCGTGAGAGCACTCAGACGTTGGCGGTTGTTTCATGGTCTGCATGACAAAGCTGTCACGATTTTCATATCATATCCTATAGTTCATGTTCGTCATAGACTCTTGTCATACCAGGCCAATTTTGTTACATACCAAGTTAACGAAGAACCATAAGAATACCAAGGCGTAGGCACCTAGCTAGCTAGCTGGATAGATAGATAGATAGATAGATAGATAGATAGATAGATAGATAGATAGATAGATAGATAGATAGATAGATAGATAGATAGATAGATAGATAGATAGATAGATAGATAGATAGATACTGTATATGTGGCAAATGTTTGCCAAGAAATACTTTGCATTTAAAATGTCCCAATTTCGCGTGAATGGCGAAACTTGGACTGCGATTGCAAATATGTGGGCAGCTATATGAAGTAAGGACTCTATTCTTATCGGGTGTATAAGCTTGTTAACATAGGGATACTGACTAAATTGACACGCATGGTCTCACGTGTGCAGAAGCAAACACTAACGCACTTCCCTCGGTGAACGCGGAAACTCGTTGTCGAAACGCCGAAGCGAATAAGCGCGGCAGCAGAAGCGAGCAAATTCACCTTCGTGACGCGTCTCGCTTCAACGCGAACTATGCCGCGAAAACATAGAGTGCGGTGGACTGTGCCCTCCCGCAGGTGCCCTCCACCCTGCCCTCCCTCCGAAGCCTTGCGCGCGATGTAAGACGGCGCGCTGCCTTCCTTTCTTGCGTGCGCGATATTGAGCCGCGATCGCGGGCTCACTCTCGCACGCTTTCCCTCGCACATACTGCATACGGCGCGCGGCGACGATTGTATGGCCCTTCGACTTTATGCGCAACCTCACGCCGACTCCGACGAGCGAAATGTTCCTGGAGGTTCCATACAATTGCTCTCGCAATAATATTCGACTCTGCTATTTTGCAGAAGCAAGAGGCCCTCCTGCACGTTTCCTGTTCATTCTGAATTCTTTCTTCCCCTCGTTGTGCATAGCTTGCTGTGCCCTGTGCATTGAGAAATGTTTTCAAATCATATACATATTAGGAGTATTCTCTTCGCAACCTGAAAACTTAAAAAATGGTTATTTGGTTATTCATATTTAGTTATGAACATTGCCAAGAACACTGACAAAGTATGGGCTTATAGAGCAATGACACATAGTGCTGGCTGACAACTGATGTCATTTTAGAACATACAAACAGTAAGTACTATGGAATACTTCCTAAAAGACATAAAACAACAAAGAAGAGGAATCAGTTGTACAAAATAATGTATGTGCATGGAAAATGCACCTGGTCATCGGTTTACAGACAAGTATGACATTTATTTGTCAGTTAACAAACAGGTGCTGCACTGAAACATTTCTCCTACAATTTGGCAATTCTGTGGGCTTCGATTATTGCTCATATCAGTTGGTTGCCGTCGTTACTGCTATTAGAGTACGCTGAAGTGAAATGTAGACGGAACAAGCGCTACTGACAACTATGAACATTTGCAAATTTCGCTGGAGCAGGATAATGCACGCATTGCACTGCTGCAGCGAAACTTTCGAGCACATTTTCACAGTTGTCAGTAGCACTGTCCCATCTGTCTCTCCTCACACTATTCCATCTATTGAGCTTCACCATACTGTCACGTGGTGGTGACGTTTAAGAACACAGTAGCAATACTGTGAACGAAAAAACTAACTTTTATTGGGGAGAACCTGTGCCCATAAAACAGGCTACACTTATAGTGCAACGATAGCGGCGAACACTGTCGGCGATCGTCGAAAAACTGATAAGCGGGTCAAGCGCGTCGGCTTTTATACAGCAGTCGTCGAATGCTCCTGACTAATCGTTGCGACCCGCGTGCTTTCCACAATATTTTACACCATTGGCGTCACGCGAATAAATCAGATAACACGAGGTTCTGCGACAACAGACAGCGGATAGAAGCATCGACAACTTTCCAGATACTTCGGATACATGCAGGCGCGTCCCACGCTGCGCGATAACATTTGTTAGGCGGCGAAACGTGGTCGCCCGATAAAGATAAGTTCACGTGTCAATACCCCCCTCTGAAGAAGCATCGACCCATTGCTGCAAACAAACGAAAGTAATAAAGAAAAGCACTCGTAGCGAAGAAAACAACAAAATAAGGAAGCTCGTCAGCGTCCGTAAAGGGGTTTTAGGCGCACCACGTGGACCACTTCAGATCGTGCGCGCCGCCGCTGTGAATGCGAAATGCCGTCTGGCACGACCTCTTAGTCCAGCGCGCCAATACGTCGTGTGACCTTGTAGGGCCCGAAATAGTGTCGCAATAGTTTCTCACTCAGTCGATCCTCGTCGGCGTATCGGGGCCCATACCCAAACACGGTTGCCGGGCTCGTACTCGACGAAGCGTCGTCGGAGGTTGTAGTGTAGGCTGTCGGTATGCTGCTGGTTCTTGATCCGTAGGCGGGTGAGCTGCCGAGTTTCTTCGGCGCGCTGGAGATAGGTAGCGACGTTAAGGTTTTCCTTGTCAGTGACGTGCGGCAGCATGGCGTCGAGCGTCGTCGTCGGGTTCCAGCCGTAAACCAGCTTAAATGGCGTGATCTGTTTTGTTTCTTGCACCGCCGCATTGTAAGCGAATGTTACGTACGGCAGGACCGCATCCCACGTCTTGTGGTCGACGTCGACGTAAATTGCTAGCATATCGGCGAGGGTCTTGTTCAGGCGCTTCGTGAGACCATTCATCTGCGGATGGTAGGCAGTAGTCCTCCTGTGACTTCTCTGGCTGTATTACAGAATTGCTTGGGTGAGCTCTGCTGTAAAAGCCGTTCCTCTGTCGGCGATGAGGACTTCTGGAGCACCATGTCGCAGCAGGATGTTCTCGACGAAAAATTTCGACACTTCGGCTGCTCTGTCTTTCGGTAGAGCTTTAGTTTCAGCGAAGCGGGTGAGATAGTCAGTCGCCACGACGATCCACTTAGTTCCGGAAGTTGATGTCAGAAACGGTCCTAACAAGTCCATCCCAATCTGCTGAAAAGGTCGGTAAGGAGGCTTGATCGGCTGTAGTAATCCCGCTGGCCTTGTCGGAGGTGTCATGCGTCGCTGACAGCCTCGGCATGTCTTGACGTAACGGGCGACATCGGCGATTAGGTGCGGCCAGTAATACTTTTCTTGTATCCTCGATAGCGTCCGGGAGAAACCGAGGTGCCCAGCGGTCGGATCGCCGTGTAGGGTGTGAAGTACTTCTGGACGCAGCGCTGACGGAACAACAAGAATGTAGTTGGTGCTGACTGGTGAGAAGTTCTTAATGAGTAGGTTGCTTTGAAGCGTGAACGAAGATAATCCACGCTTAAATCCCCTGGGGACAACGTCGGTTCCAAATACTCGACTAGGGCTTTTAGCTCCGGGTCTCCTCGTTCCTGTTCGGCGAACTCTTCCACGCTTATTATTCCAAGGAAGGCGTCGTCATCCTCGTCATCTTGCGGGGGTGAATGGGGGCGCGTGATAGGCAATCGGCATCTGAGTGTTCTAGTCCGGACTTGCGGGTTACAGTGATGTCGTATTCTTGTAGCCTGAGGCTCCACCATACCAGCCATCTTGAAGGGTCTTTTAAGTTAGCTTTTTAAGTTAGTTAATTTAAATGGTCGCTGACCACTTTGAATGGCCTTCCATATAGGTAAGGGCGGAATTTCGCTGTAACCGAAATGATGGCGAGGCATTCCTTTTCCGTCGTAGAATAATTGCCTTCCGCTTTTGACAGCGACCGGCTAGCATAAGATATCACCCTTTCAAGTCCGTCTTTCCTCTGGACTATGACGGCACCGAGGCCTAGGCCACTGGCCTAGGCTATTGGCGTCAGTGTGGATTTCGGTATCGGCGTAACTTAGGTTCACATAATACAATACACTTTTGGTTATAAGGGTGTGTTGAATCCAGCAGCAAGGC
The DNA here is from genome assembly GCF_050947875.1 of Dermacentor variabilis. Classification (NCBI taxonomy): domain Eukaryota; kingdom Metazoa; phylum Arthropoda; class Arachnida; order Ixodida; family Ixodidae; genus Dermacentor; species Dermacentor variabilis. The sequence continues at coordinate 93,108,613 of NC_134575.1, forward strand.
CACGAGTGGCACTGCCTAACATTTCCAGGGCCAGACTTAGTACACACAAAACACAAATGTGCAACAAAGTGAGCAGGAGGAGAGCTGCTGCTATAACTCAATCAAAGATTGCATGCATCACGCAGATGTGAATGCAGCTCCCATCAGCAGCGAGTTGCCTTTTGGTCCACTTCACTCCCCTTCCTCTTTTCTTTTGTCTTCATTCTTTGATGGTGCCATGTGGTAATAACGAACAAAAATCAAGCTACTCAGTTCCCATTCGTGTTCTACTACATGCTGTAAAGTCATCCAAATGTGCTTAAGACCCTTAAGGATGTGCTTTACCCATTTTACTTTAACAATATTTTTATCTTAGCTTCAGTACGCCTTAATGTACTGCTAATTCTAGAAAATGCTTACAGAAAAACCTATCTTCACGCAATAACACCTCCGATTAAGATTGCGCAGTCTATGACTTCGATATGTGTGCATATACACTTTATACACGTTTACAATGAAAATATAAGTGACTCTTCTGATACGCACATTTAGCATACTACATAAGTCACCTGGTTCCAAATGCTTTTTGTTATCACATATAGGACGGCTAAAGCTATAAATTTAATTCTGGCAGTGACTCAAGACCCTGCCTAAACCTTCATAGTGCAAGCAACGAAAATTGTGGAATTTTAGGGCAGTTGGACATGAATAGGGCAAATAGTTTTATAGTGTTAAATATCGAACTGTTATGGCACATGGCGGTAAAAGGCCATGCGGCTGAAACATAGCTACTGTTTATCACATAAGCACAATCTTACAATTTTGCTCACTTTCCTAAACATTGCCTCAAACAATTAGCTTATGAGTAAATTTTGCTACATCGCTGTATCGTCTTATCACTTGTCTTCTGACATTTGTCTTAATGCTATTTTATTTGCATGCAAATGGGCCACTACTACCTTCAGCTGAAGGCCAAACACTATGCTGTCCAACGTACATGCATTTCACAACACCGAACTTAGAGAATTAGCAACTCTATTAAAAAGTGCGGTTATTTGTATGCAAGTTAAATAACACATACGTGGAAAACAAAGATTTCGTTTAAGTGATAACTTAGTGTAATTGGTACTAAGCACAATGCATCATGCAAGAAACTTCATTTATTGGACACCACTGCTAACTTTTCGGCTTTTCTACAATCTGGCTCAACATGCTCAAGCTGCCTGTAAACACTGGAAGGTGTCTATGATGCTTTTTTAAGAAGCTCAGGAAACATGAGACGGACCTAGAAAGAAGGTCAGAGAACCAAAAAAAATTTTTAACCATGCCTCTCTATGTTGCTACGGATGTGAAGGTGCAAGCAAATGATGTACTTGAACTGTGTTTTTAATTGTGCATTACTAGAGAGCACGTTTTTGCAATAATAACGTGATACAGAACAATTACAATAATGTGGCAGAAAGAAACCTAATGAATATTTTTATAAGCTTGCACAAGGTTCTCGTCCCCCCCCCGTTATGCTGATGCACACACCTGCATAATAATAATAATAATACTTCTACTGTGCACAGTCTTGTCGCTTCAGTCTTTTATTTTATTGTCACATAGTAATTTACTTGATACACTTGTCCTGAAATACGTCATGTTGGGCTCCTTCAGTATCCTTTTCTTACTGGAACACGCATGCCTATACAGGGCAAGCCCTCAAATATAAGACTGCCACAGGACTGGCTGTTCCAGGTACTTTGCGGTTATTTTCGTTCTTCTTTCATCCTGTGAAAAATACATTATGCAGCACATATTGAGGCAAAGAAAGCTGTACTGGGAATTTTTCATGTTCCTCTACAATTTCCTAATGGACGCTTATAATCTAAGTATAATATTTGAGAAATTGATTAATTAAGAATAATTTGTTTTTAGGCAGAATGTAAAAAATACAAGCATTTCCAAGCGACAGCAAACAACATTGTCTAGGTTCTGTCCAGATAGCTGGCATTTGCATATATTTAATGTTTGCTAAAGTTACGTGGCACAACCTGCACACAGTGTCCCATGGAACAGGCGCCACACCAATTACTACATTGAAGCCTCTTACTACAAGTGAAGCAGCTAAACTAGCCATTGCTCGGGAAACATAGAAAGTAAAAAAAGTTAATTGTTGGTAAGAGCATACCAAGTCCTCTATTGCTGAAAAGGGAAACTGCTGGAAGGCGTCTGATGTCCGCCTATGAAGCTGCTTCATCCTCACAGCTGGCAATGAAGCGGCGGCAGCCACAGTCCTTAAACAAAGGAGAAAAATTAGATATTAGAATAATCCCATAGAACGCGAAAAAGCTGGTCGCAAGTTTATATTGGATTACTTTCACTGCTACATTGGGTTTTGTATGTTGTTCAGCTTATTGTTAAACAAAGCTTGCCAAAATTTTATATCTTAATGGTTTTGCTGTTTACAAACTAAAACCTTTGCCCAACTCATGCACTTCAGCTATGAAATGTTCACTGATCCCCTACAACGAACGGCTTCAAATACAAATTATTTCACACAAAAGGATGCATATTTATGAGCGTTACTGACACTGATTACCAAAGTAGTATTTCTCTTTATAATAGACAATGGCGGACTTCAAGAACACTTGTCTTACAGATACGGGTTGATCGGTCAGCTTTTTTTTCACCAGTAGCAGATATTTTGTTAATAATAATCGTGCAATATAGTATGACGCTGAGAAGTGTGATGTGATACTGAGCTGAAAAGCGGAACAATTCGTGGTGAAATCGGCCCCTAGTAATCAAAACTGATTCTTGTACCCAGTGTTGTAGCAGCAAAGTAATTAAACATTAAACAAATCGAGGCATCTAGTGCACTTAGGCGGTTATCAAATAACAGTACTGTCCAAGCACCGACTATTATATATAGCATAGTAGTTGCACGGGAGGCGCGTAGTCGCGGCCTCAGCACAGAACGCAGCCACCGAGCGACGCGCCCGTACGACCTATCGCCGGCAACGCTATCGCGTAAATTGATATATCTCGTCACGAACACCGCACCTTTTTCAGCCCGCCGAGGTGTCGGTACCACTGGTACTAAACTTCTCAGGCCGCTGAGGGTCAAGTGACGGCATATCCAGTAATCTGAACCGAAGCAGAACACGTGTCGCCGCCAAGCAGTATGCTAACTATATAGTTTCTTAAAGACCTAACACAACCATCTCAATTACCCTCATCGGCAGCTAGCGCGGCGTTGACGGGTAGTGCCGTTGGAAGCTCACAGCACGCTTTTAAGAACACGCGCCGCCGATATTTGTCGCTCTCAAACCAAAGTCGACGGGCGCAGGCGCTCCAAGCTATGCGCCGCAATTGCGCCCTGCTTGCACAATCAGCGGCGTGGGCGCGAAGAGACACAGACGATAGCACGGAGCGTACCGGCAAATCTGTACAGCGCGCGCTTCGTAAGCGACCAACTGCACACAATCGTACGAGCTAGGGGGATGGGCGCCACGTATGCGGCAGCTAGCAGATCCCGCGCACAAAGAAATGCCGCCGGTTCTCCCTGAAGTGATCGCCGTACAAACACGCACACACGCGCACCGCAGTAAACCTTGGCGAGTCGCCACATTTTTAGGCCGCGGTTAGGAGGCGAAGCTTAGCTCACCTCGCACTGCAGGTAACTTTTCTGTAAGTGGCTCTTGCTTCGGGGAACATGTCGAACGCTCAAAGCTTTCCAATTAAAGACGCGGCAAAGTCCCTCATCATCTAAAATCATGGTTTTTACGTACTCTCGCTTCACCATAAGCACTAAAGTCGCCCCGAATACGACAAAGCTCGAACAAGCTCGACCAGTCGAACCATTTTACTCGATCGTGCAAAATGGTTCTGAACGGCCAGCTGTCGCGCCATGTTGCACTGAGGCCTTCAATAAGTCAAACCAGCGCGCCTCCTCAATTAGAACACATACACACACGTAGAACGTGCAATGGTCGTTCAAAGTCACTTACGGTGGAGTCTTGGGGGTTCAAAACTGTGAGAGGCATCAACAACGGTAGAAGAATGCGCCGGTGCTCGTAATGGCGGCTGCTTGGTCACTATCAACGCGCGCGTGCGCGCTCCGAAGTCCTGTCCTCCTCCGCGAATTGTTTCGGCTTTGGCGTCCTCTGCAGCGCCAAGGCACGGCTACTCCGAGCAGTAAAACAGCGCGGACACACATTGCGCGGGATATTTCGAATCTTACTGTAGAAATAATTTTACTGAAAGTGTCGCTGGGGCTGACAGTATTGTTGCTCCAAGGCTGAGTTATTCTTTTCTCTATTTCGCTCGTGCCAGATATAGGCATATTTCAACACTCCCAATCTACCGCACGCCAATGTTATTTTCTGAAAACCCCGGTGCCAGGACCACCAAGGTAGAGTGGGACCGAGCTCTACGCAGCGCGGACCTTGAAGCACAGCTCTAGGCTGTCCATCGGGCCCATGACGTGGCGCAGGGGCGTGGCCTCTCTGTCCTGACGGGGGAGCAGCCTACTGCGCACTAATCGCACGCAACGATGGACCTCAAGAAAGTTATTCATCCATCCATCTATCCATCCCCATTTTACAACCGCAGTGCCCCTTAAAATGAGCTCGGGGGTAATATAAAAGTTCTAGCTTATTTTACTTCTTTTCGTGGGAGTACCTATCTTAAGCTGGGGAGGAAAAACGGCATATCAGCTGCTAAAACGGCCGTATGGGCCAATTTGTGTTTACAGTGTATGCTGCATCTGCCAGGCCAGCGATGACGCCGATATCTCGCCCATGCAAAGGTCGAAAGCGAGGAGGAAGCGCGCCGCCTTTCATCGTGCTTAAGGCTTCGGGTGGAAGTAGAAAAGGTGGCGAGGTGGGGGGGGGGGGGGCGTTCTCTTCCGGGCGGCCCAGGCGGCCCCGCGGGCATGGTCGGGTCATTTCATCTTGAAAGCCATCTGGGATGGATGAAGAGTCCATGCTAGGCTCCCTTTTAAAGCCCAAGATTTACTAACCGCGTCGAACCGAGTTTCGCCGTCGCCAGCAATTTGACCTTCATTTGACCGCAGCTCAGTCGTAACCTTGACAACGCATCACTTCCCTCGCCGCGCCGAGCTCCGCCGCCGCCGGCGGCTTGGCGCACACAGTCTCCGCAGCTGGGTCGCTGCCTGAGCGCGTGAATCGGCGCGCGCCTGGCTGAGGGCCGCCCTCGCCTAGTCAATTCGAGCTTGACCATGGATGAGGGCGAGGCCGAGCCGTCTTCTCTGAGTATGCGCGGGAGGCTTTGAGCCGTCGTAGCCAAGCGGCGTCTGATGAGCCCGCGGATAGCACCCGGCGAGCTGCTTCACTGGAGAGCGTCCGGAATACAACAGGCGTCGCACCGTCGAGGTCAATGTAACGACCGCGTTCGCTCCCTGTGCGCCCTGTGCGCCCTGTCCATTTGAGCTTCGACGCTGTACATTTTCGTGGCGTCTCTTTGCATGCCTAGCACTTGTGCTTTCTCTGTGGCACAACAGGCGTTGCAGCGTCGAACGATGCCTGTCTGCCCAAGTATAATCACAGCCATGTCTAACTACCGACCTAGGCACAGCCATCATACCTCGGCTCAACTATGATTGTATACCTAAGTAGAATAATTACAGATAAATCAAAGGTTAACCAAGTGAAACCAAGACATAACCAGGCTAAACCATGCTTTGGATTTGCATATCCAGGGTTAGCTGAGCTGATGTCACGTGGCTGATGTGAACAGCTGCACGAAGGTGAATTCGCTCGCTGCTGCTGCCGCGTTTCCTGACTCGAGTGAGTTGACAACGAGTTGCCGCAGTCATTGAACAAGATGTGTTCATGTTGGCCTGTGTGCGCGTGGCACCATGCTATTAATTTAGCTGTACTGGAAAACTTGTGGCTACTCAAGGGAAGCTATGAATGCAGAGCTCTCACAAGTGAGAGCGCTTCTGAAAATAATCCTGCGTTTTAATCCACCGTAATTTGGGTTGGAGAAGAGAAAATATGAGCTGCTTATTAGGAAAAGTGAAATGAGATAGAACGCACCACTGAGTGTAAAGGTTCATTTTTTTACAGCTTTTCCCTGCCACGTCTGGGGAGACGTGCAGCCGTCGCACGTGCGTCGATTCAGCGACTGTTCCAAGCCACCAAAAACACTGTCAAACGCTACCGCACTACTTGGCGCGGTAACACATGGGCAGCAGCCACTTGTCCGTAGCTTTCCCTTCATAGCCACAGAAAGTTGCCCGCGAGTACAGTATGCCTATGGGGGTGTACAAGTTTATATAGGTTATGCTTACTATCCTTATTTCGCATTGCTCTCCACTAATTTGCTGTCGCAATTGATTCTTGGTGAATCGGGCGAAACAGCGACTTTTTTAGAGCAAAGTTTGCTGTTGTTTTGACTTCGGAGGTGAACACCTGCCTATTTTTTGCTCTCAACATTTTTCTGTTGCACGCAGAACCTGCACCCCTCTGACCTTTCTGCTCAAAGCCAGCGGTACTACTTTGCTGAAGAGTCGGTAGTTGGACCCTGATGTGATTTCTTTCGTAGCACTAAATAATTGCAGTACAATGTAGATGAACTGTGACAACCCGCTGCCCAAACTTTCAGCTATTCTAGGAGCCTTTGCAAATCCTAGTGACATGAAACCCACTTTTTCAGAGTTCAGGGAGCGACTGTGCTGCAGTGCACGTAGTTGCTTTTGCACGTTACTGCGGGTCATTGTGTGGGCTGTCATGGCCGAAGGTGTCAGGAAATAGAGATGCGAGATCTTGCGGCTAGAGGCCGGTGAAGATTATCTTGAAGTAGTGATCATGGTAGACACACTGGTATTTCATAGGAAGTTCTTACAGATAAATGGACCTCTTTTATTTGCCTCTGAATAATATTGGTTCTAATATCTACATTATGTTCCGAAGTTGAGGAAACATAATATTACAGACCAGACGGGGAAACACAATCTGCTGTCGAGCACGAGGTTGGAGGTTCCATTTCAGGTCACGGAGGCCGAATCCCAATCACGTCATCACAAAAAAAAAATGAAAAAAAGAAGAAACATTGTGTGTTCAGATTTAGATGCAGTTTAAAGAACTTCGAGCTGTGAAAATTTTATCGGAAATCCTGTGCAACAGCGTGGCTCAGAGGGTCATTGCTATTGTGGTTTGTTCAACCCCATTCAAATGAAAACCATGATCTAATATTGTGAATTGATTGGCGCCCGTTACTCCAGCTAGCTAGAAACAAAGTTTTCTTTATTTTTAGTTAATGTCACTGTACAACACATAAAACGAAATGAGTTCCTGGATGAGGCTTTAGCCCAATGAACCTATGAACCTATACAATTTGTAAGAGCAAGGAGTTTTTCAAAGGAATTGTTCCATAGCAGCTGTGGTGGAGAGAAAATTTTCACGCAGGTAGCTAACTCAGCGCTTGGCCCAGCAAAGTCTTTATGCATATTCCATCACCTATGATGTCAACGCCAAAATATATGCTACATAGCTCCTAACTCAACTACACAGAAGCGAGTGTTATAAGAGTAAAATGTGGGTAGGCAGTGCGATAGACACGAGGTTGCTCTTCTTCACTTGTAGTGTCATGTGCCACGAGCGGCACCAGAAATAGATGATGCTAGGATAAAATGAACAAACTCCGAAAAACTCAGAAAGACATCACCTGATACCATCAATAAGTTCACTGCCCAGCCGTGATTTCGTGCATTCCTAAAATTATTCAAACACACGTTGGTTGAACGTAATGGCCTTCGCCACGTGACCATCTTGAATTGTCACTGGAATTTTTTAATGGTTACTATATGTCATGAATTGCCACAATACTGTGTGGCAGACAACGTTATGTCAGACTGTTTCGTCAAAGAGCCTTCATTGCGCTGCACACCGCTCCAGCCATTTACCCGCGAGAACGTCACATTTTTTTGTCTCGCAGGTTAAGCTGGGCACGCAACAACCTCATTCGATAGACCCTAATATCAATATGCCTGTCTGCACGGAGCATAATTTCACCTACAGGGTACCCAAGAGATTAGGAAAGCAAGCTAAAGACTAAGTTCAGATGAGTCAACTGGTTTATTTGCCTGGATATACTGCTATCTCAGGACAGTATGCACAATCTGTATCATTGCCAGCGCTATGCCGTAGCGCAAATAAGGCCAAGACGTTATTTTACACACGCGCACAGCTATAAAAATCATTTTTAATTTCTTAGAAGCGAAGTAGAACCCCGATTCTGGTCACCAAGGCCCTGGGGCTTTACATGCGCTGTTAACCGTTTCTTGTGATCTTTCGATGCCATTTCAGTCCCCTCGTTAGGAGTAGAAAGTTTTCCATATATCAGAGTCGACATATCTTGAACACTTCTTTGGCTACGATTCTCAGGTTATCATGGCAACACTACGACGATTTCTTTTATCTCTCCGGATCTACTTCTGTTATGCTCGTAAAGCTCCATAAGTTACTTCCCCTAAGTAATAGTCTTTCCGCTAACATTGTTAATAACGCGGAGATATTCCCCATGTATCCTCAAGTAACCAAACAATTCTGAAAAATTAGAGCACCGATTCCGCTCTGAATGAAAAATAAAGAGGAAACAGGAAGAAACAAGCGAAGACACATGTTTTGTCACAGGTATATTTTGCAAGTAACCAATGCACCGTATTCGAGTTTCGTACAAATATAACTATTTCTCATGATGTCGATCGCGACACCTAGAAAACAGTTACCGTAAAATAGTTCTATCTCCGCCGTTCTCCTCGTTGAAAATTCATCGTGGCTGTGGCGCTCTTCAACCTGAAATGAAAAAAATAGCCTTTTTCAATATATAAGCATTTATACCTCCGCACATGCTCTGAAATGAAAAGATATTGTGAGACGACTAAATATTTCATGCTTTTTTAAGCTACTCGTATTTTAATTGCGTTTTTTATAATTCACTGTTAGCCATTCGGTTAATCTCACTTCCGCCGTGTTCAGTACGCTGATTGCTGTTCGATGCGCTGCATTTTTTGTTATTAGATTCTTATTAGGCACGTTTTATCTTTTTCTCGTAGTTTTTCTGGGTATCTTAGTGGTAGGCGTCCACTTTCAATAACGCAATCTAACTTTTGCCCTGAAACATTCCAATCATATCCTTTGCTCGTTTGCATGAGAAGCGATGACTGTTACCTTGGTTTCGTCCACATATCTTAATTCTGCGCGTTTTCCTAGAATATCTGCGTTTGTAATATCTAGCCATACGGCATCCAAAAGACGTAAACCACTGATAGCCCTTAAAAAGAATCACATCGTGAACGAATTCCTCTTCTCATAATACCGCTCCTACGGAAAATGTCAGTAATAATTTTGGCACAGCAACCCGTAATGTAGAAGTGAAAGTGATGTCGAGCGACCACCGGCCCCGCCAAGATATCGGCACCTAAAACCAGCGTGTTGGAACGAATCCTTTCTTGTTATGGGTTTGCTTCAGTTCCACTCAAAAAAGTTCCATTCGGTTTCTGCTCCGGAGGGAAAAAAAACATAACGGTTCATAACTGTTTGGTTCGCATGCGAAAATTTTCAAAGCAATATAACAATAAAAATATAGCATTTATTTTCTCAGTAGGTGAATTATGTATTCTGACATAAACCTCAGTGTTTTCAGTCAAGGTACTGAGCATGATCTCAGAGTCAGCATGTCATCGAGTGCACCTACTGGAATGCGAGACCGCTGCTCCGATAAAACGAACTCGAACATAAACGAACGATAAAACTTCGGTAACACAGCGATGTATCCGTAGTAAGCGAAACGATATGCTATTCAGCGCCCAAGCCCAGGGTTTTTCAGCGATGCCAGTCTGCTTGAGGACCGAGCGGCAGGCATAGGTTAGCGTTACGCTCGACCGGCTATCGTTTGCACTATCCCTGTCTGAGATACGCGCTTATACCGACGCCTGAGATACGATCTAATGCTGACGTTGCCGTAAGTCGGTGGTTTCGCAATGCCGAATTTTCCGTTGAACAGAAAACCAATAAAAATATTTGCATCACTCCTAAACAGAATAATAAGTAGTATTTCGGTTACGTTTACGTTTCGGTCCAAAATATCGTTTCTTTTTTTTGTTTCGCGTTTCATTTTCGTGTGCGTTTCATTCCAACACGCTGCCTAAATATAATGTAGCTGTGGCAAACATAGAGTACGGTAGGCGAGTTCCTGAATGTTAGTATACGGTAAACAAATCAATAAAAACGTTGACAGCCCTTTTACTAATGTGGATAGGGGAGCAAGCGAAGCTCAAGATTCGCGACTTTTCGTTGTCGTAACGCCCTGGCTTCACACTCCCTCTTGGCGAGACTGGTACGTCGACGACGAGCCCTTTCTTGGGCGAGTTCCCTGCAGCGTTCATCAAACGCCACCTGTACTTCGGTCGAACGCACGATGGGCGGCCGAGCTCCCTTCAACGAAGCCTACTATTCGGCAGAACGAACCTAACACGGCCTCCCCATCTGGATGCCAGGCCTGAACTGGCGGAAAACGACGGACGCGAGGCGAGCGAACACCCGATTTCACCCTTACCCTCTTCTGGTAGGAGAGAGAGAGAGAGAGCAAATCATAAAGGAAAGATAGGGAGGTTAACCAGGACTGAGCCCGGTTGGCTACCCTCTGGTAGGAAGATACGCCTGTGATTGGCTCGTGCCTTGCGCTGCGTCTACTTCTTCATGCATATAAAACCCCGCTTTAAAGGGCGTGTATGATGAACTGACAGTGCTGACAGGATGTTGTGCCTCCGCTGCATGCCTTTTGTTAGTTAGAAAGCAGGTAAATCACTCTTGATTGTCGCTACGTGTCGATGGAGGAGGCCGGCTTGTATCCTGTGACCTAATCTCTCTTTTCTTTCCCGTAATTAGCGGTTTAGTTGCGTTTATGCTCCAACAAAAGTGAGTGACCGGAAGGCTTTCTTGCTCTCTCTTGCTCCACTCCTAGATACTGACAGAGATTTGGTAGTGTTGGGGGACTTCAACTTTGTTTGCCATTCTAGAGATCACTCATACGTAACGAATCGCTATGATGCATGCGCTACTTTCCTACACCAGTTAACGGAAGATCATAATCTAAAAGACGTATGAACCTACGCACCTTGGGTGCGGTTTGCACACTTTCAAGGCGTCTCTCATGCTCGACTTGATCGTGCGTGCATTTCGACAAATCTCTAATCTCACACTCACAACTACGCTGTGAAGCCTGTATTTCTCACAAACCACTGTTTAGTGGCTGTTTCATAGGGTCCCCGTAAGTTTCGCAAGTTTTTTACAAACTGGGAACTGTGGAAACTTAATACACAACTTTTACGAGAGGAATTAATGTTTTGTAAACAAAGTGAAACAATTATTCCTAGAGATAACACAATGCCAAGAGCTTCCGTTGTTTGCTCAAAGGTAAATGTTCAAAGATAGAGAAAAAAGTGAGGCGCTTGCCATTTCATGTGGTCTGTCTGAAAGAAAAAAGCTGAAAAGCATCACCTTCATGATCTACTTAACAAGCTGCACGCTTTCGAAAGATAGGAACCAGGGTTGTATGGCGATGAGATAAATACAGTTCATGCACAAATGCAGAAATATGAGAGGGAAATGTACAAAGAACGGTGCCTTCACGCACAACTCGCTTGATGAGTATGCACAACAACATGATGAGTATGAGCACAACAACAGATGAGAATCCCACAAAAAGGGCTCTCGGTGATGAAAAGCGATATGCGCTTTCCAAGCAAATATTACAAATTGAGTCTGGTGGCTCTATATACACGGAGAGGTCGCAAATAATAACACTACTTGAAGCTTCTTACAAAAATCTTTTCACTGCAGTTAGGCCTCAGAATGGTTGCGAAGCAAAAAGCTGATCAGTTATTTTCCTTATGCCGCCCTTACAAGAACATTACCGATTTAGCGTTGATAGGCCAATAACTCGAGAACAAATTAAGTTTGTCGTCGAAACTCTGCACAAAAACAAGACGCCTGGCCCTGATGGCCTTAATGCTGAATTTTATATAAAATTTCAAGAACATTTCTGTCATTTTCTTGAGAAGCTTGTCAAGGAACCCTATAAAAATGGTGAGTTTCCTCCGTCTTTCTAACAGGGCCACACAACCGTTATACTGAAAAGCACTGATAATGAAGTAATAGAGAGAGTAAACGGATATAGGCCGATATCGTTACGTAACGTCGATTACAAAATATTTGTCAAAGTACTGGCAAATAGGTTACAGACAGCCATTACTAAAGCAGTAGGTGACCATCAAACGTGCGGAATTCCAGGACGCTTTATACAGACAAATGTTTATATCGGACGTTCAGTCCTTGAGTGCATAGAAGGTAGGATGGATCAAGTAGCTCCTCTCCAGATGGAACTCGCCAAAGTCTTTGATAAGGTTCGGCACAATCCAACTTCTGCGACTTCTTCAGTTAGGGGATGTATTATACAATGGTAAAACACTTTGTTTTAGCATTGCGCTACAAAGTTAATTGTCAACCGTACCCTCTCAGATATAACAAAGATACGCTCATCCATTCGTCAGGGTTGTCCGCTGTCGCATTTACTCTTCGCTATATACTTGGAACCGCTTTGCTTAAGCGAGTTTTGTGACTCGAGCATTGAAGGACAGGGGTATGCAGATGAGGAAATTAAAGTGTTAGCTTATGGAGATGAAATTGCCTTCTTTTGGGTCGATAAGCTAAGCATTATTAAATCAATAAACGCTACCCTTCGTTTCTGTGAGGCTGCAGGAGCTAGTGTAAATTATGACAAAAGTAGGGGCTTTTGCTTAGGCATGTGGGCGCTCACTCTCTCTGTATTCACCATTATTCATTGGAATCAGTCTCCGTTGTGATATCTTGGTGCGCCTCTCGAGAACTCTCCTAATAGGGGACCTCATTCGTTGCCCACGATAAGCACTATCCGTCGAAAGGTGACATCGTAGCCAGGAGGTGCCTTCTCCCTTTTTGCTACAGCTAAGACATGCAATATATTTCTTGCTACTAAGCTTCTTTACGTTCTGCAGGTCTTGCACTGCTGACTTATACATGCCCAGGCATTTCATAGAATATTTGCATGTTTTATTTGGCGTTCATCATGGAAATCCATGAGAAGGCACAACCTTTTTCTTCCGCTTGAGAAGGGAGGCCTGAGTCTTGTACACTTGTTTGCACGAGAATTGGTCATTGCGATTATTTCACCTTCAAAACACCTGTAATCCATTCCTTCTCGCAGTTAATCGAACGCGTGTTGCTTCAAACCTCCCTTTTCTTTTTGTAATGAGAAACTTTGCTCAAGAACTGCCGTTGTGGGACTTCCCAAAGAACTTGTCGACACTATTTCATTCTTAAAAGCCACATTCAATCTAGCATATTTCTTTACCGTTGATCGTAAGTCCTTAAATGTAGCACTTATACATAACCTTTTCCGTGAACCTATGTACCGAAAGCCGTATCTGCCTCTATTTTGTCAAGATGTTCTTTGCCATGTCCGCAGGATGTGCACTACGCTAGCAGCGAAAACATTTTTCTTTAAGCAGCACGCCTACACCCTGCCAGTTAAAACGTGGCTTCAGGAAAAAGAACTATATGTACCCTGAAATACAAATTGTAGACTTTGTAATTACCCCAAAATTAAAGAACATTGCTTTATACTTTGTCGTGACGAAGTTCATTTTCGGGGCATTTTACAGAGAACTATCAGAAAACACCTTCCTCTCACATCTTATGGTATCCGGTCCTTCCTATCAAAAAGATAGCCAGTGATGCACCATATAATTTGTTCATGTCATTAGGACCGCATTCGTTATGGAGAAGTCGCAAAATCTACAGGCATGCCGAGCCACCTCGCTCGACAAAGCCTATCTTTCGAGGAGACGCTGCTCAAGTGCGTAGTGTGGTTGCTACCTTTCATCCCGTACCGGAATGGATTTCGCGTCCGGACGCTTGTGTTTATTTGCCTGAATTTTGAACTTTCATTGGATTTCGTACCATGTGTGCATTTGTTTCTCACTTATCTTCAAATGTAATGTAACAATTTTGAATTGAAACTATTTGCAGTTCCATGCAATAATGAAAAGAACTGACAGTGGCTGAATCGGTCAGCGTGGTGGTCTCGCATACCGGAGGTCGGTGGTTCGAATCCACAGCTCCACAAGCAATTTATATTTTCAGGCGGCTTGTTTGTTCTACGGCATCACCGACGCCAACATGAGTGAGGCAATACTAGCTTTGCCTCGATATCAGCATTTGAATATCTACCAGTAAAATGAACGAATGTTTATTTTGACAGAAAAAAATACAAATCTCTGCCAAAAAGGCTGACAAAAAGGCACGAATGCCTGACTAATTGTCAGTCCCCTTCCCCGACCCGTTCCTAGTGCACAAAACACTCAAGCATACAGGGCAAGCATGCTACACAAAGTGGATACATACACAAAAAATGAAAAGTGCATGAAATACGTAACAGAAATATTGAATGGGATTTCTGTACTAAAGAATGAAAGGTCATACCTGAAGCGACAGCAAATAAATGTTCATTTTCTTTTTAAGTGTTTGGGGACGGTGATTGATTTATTATAGTGAGTAAGCCAGGGTGATGATTCAGAAAATCTGCAACTATGAATGCCTGCTTTTGCATGCCGTAATTTGTACGGATCTTGCCTTTGTTGTAAGTGAATTGATTTGTGTTGTATTTACGTTCATTCGCGAGGTATGCTTTAAAAAGGCGCTTTCATTGAGTTTTACCTCTTTAAATATTGCAATGAGTGTTTTTTGTTAATAAGGTTTTATGTAGTTAAACTACAATTCTTCTTGAAAAGCGGTGCGGAGTGGCATCTATAGGGCGCATTCGCCATTACCCGAATCATGCGTTTCTGCAAGGTTAGTAAACTATGGATGTTGGTTTTCGTCGTGGTACACCAGACAGATAAACAATACCGGAGGCGCGAAGGCAACAACGTGGCTAGCCTGAGGTTCTAGGCATACATCTGTAGTTAAGCATGAGCTTTTGCCTCGTATCTGATTTTTTAGTGACGGTGCTATAGTAAGTAGGTGTACCCTTCGAAACGTCCGATTGTCTGCGCTCCATACAGCAAACTATGCAATGGAAACAGTTAAATAGTAGGGCGCACTAGGCATTAAACATGCATTCCACATGGGAAAATGTTATGTAGGGCCTACAATAGAAACGTCGTTCCCAGTGTGGGAACCTTGGAGACTGTTTCAGGGGGCGGCTTGCGGGTACGCAAAGGATTGACCCCAAAAATAATGTAATGATCTCGTCGAGGCATCTCTCGGAGTCACAACATGACGCCGCTGCAAAAAGCAATACGCTGTTGACGACAAGGACATCCTCTTTTCCATAGCCACAATTTTTTTCCCTTCATTTGTGCATCTTCAGTGGTTTCAGCAGCATGCCGGCGCATGGCCGAAGAAGTGGATGCCAACTTAGGGAACCTGCGTGTTTCAGACATGAATGTCAATTTGACCATCAAATCCAGCACTTACAGCCGAATGTCAACCGCAGGAAAACTGCAAGAAAGTTCAGGCCAGGAACAGCTTGTAGAAGTCCGGCGACGAGGCAGACAAGTCCGTGAATGCTTGTGCCAGGATTGGTTGTTAGCAACGAAGTGAAGAGGCACTGTGGGTTGTGAATTGTTAAGGTACAAAAAGTTATTGTACAGTAATAGATGAGTGTGTGGTGCAAAGTACATTTTCATTGATACCAATTAATCACTATGGACACAATTGACTAGTTTTATCGAATTGATCGCGTGGGCACCAGGGAATTTGTATGTTGCGTCTCTACTAGTGTACGAACATAAGCGCTGAATAATAAAAATAAACTACGGAAACTTCACAATACGAGAGACAAGAGCCAACAAATGCTGATAAATTATCTTTGTTACAATATTTAGACCATAATACCTATCTGATGCTGAATGCGGTAAAGCTCGTTTCCATTTGCTGTAAAATGTTTACCAGTTAAATGAAATAACAAAATTTTGTGCGACACAGATTTGTGTCGCTAGTCACTCCAGTAGCTTAAGAGCAGATAGTCTGATATAATAGTAATCTAGGAGGGCACTATGATTGAAAATTTAGTAGCAACGATCACGAAGTCAATTAAACAGACATCTCTGTAAGGGTTATTATGCCACATCACGTTCTCCGGGCCATTGTTGGACCGCCAGAAAGCACGTGAGGCTCATATCGCTGCTTAAGTCAAATCGAACAATAATGTTCTCTCGTGGTTTCGATTTGTTGATTACATAAAGGGAATGGCGTCATATTGGTAGCATAAATTATTGTGAGATTGCCTAGGTTTGCCGCATAGAGACGTAATCAAGCATGAGACATAATTCTTATGACGGACTCATTGCTTTAGGGCATAAGCTATGCAGCTAATCAAACAATGAAGTTTACGTTGAAGGTAGGGCTTCGCGCCGTAGCATATGCTTCATTTCAAATTAAATGAACTGACTTTAACACATTCAGAGTCCATGCGCTGTGACCCTGCCGGTGCCCTGTTTACAGTAGTCGACTCAGATTTGCCGTTCTACTTTGGTTCAAGTCAAGGCTGAGGACAATGGAATCGTCCTTTCAATGAACTTTACAGGGACTTAGGTGTGCGCCTGCTCTGGTACAGTAGTCCTATCACCGAATCGTTTTTATTCTCACCTTCCTCCCATTATATTTCGAGAGCTAAGCAAGTTCGTCACGGAAAACACACATGGTTTATAGCATTCTCGCCTATGAGACCGATAACAACTTCCACTAACCGAATCTTTTGCGGCGACGGTGCAATTGTGAAATTTGTTAAAAAATCTCTTTATTCAGCTACTAAGTTGGAAACAGTCAAGCCTACTTCCAATTGCACTGTAATTAAGATATCACTGTCAGTGGTACTTCGAGAAGCATGGTAGAGGCCTTTGCCCTGCAGTGGGCGTAGCCAGGCTGATGATGACCAATAAAGTTAATCGATTGAAACGGTACCCTTTCTCCTTCGCTATCATCATCAAATTATTTTTTAAGTCCACTGCAGGACGAAGACCTCTCTCAGCGATTTTCCGGCTCCAAATTTCCTAATTTCGGTATCTCACCTAATTTTCAGCCATCCTCGACTGCGTTCGTGGGTGCCCATTCTGCAACTCTAATAGTCCATCGGCTATTTTCCCTGCGAATTACATGGCCAGCCCAGTTTCTATTTTTCTCATAATGTTAATGAACATATCGCAGATTCTCCCTTCCTCTCTTAACCACAGCACTCTACTCTTGTCTCTGCACGTTACACCAAACAATTCGCGTTCCATCGCACTCTCTGAGCGGTTTGTTAAGTTGTTGTCGAGCTTCTCTGTTAACCTACAAGTTTCTACCCGATTACGTTAACACTGGTAGAATGCATTGATTGTACACTTCTTTTCAACAGCAGTGGTAAGCTTCTAATCATGATTTGGTAATGGCCGCCTTATGAACTCCAACGCATTTTTATTCTTCTGTAAATCTGCTTCCCATGATCAGGGTCCCCTGTAAGTGCATGACCTAGATGAACGTGCTCCTGCACGGACTCTACAGGCTGACATGCGATCATTATTTCTTGTTCCCTTGCCAGGCTATTGAACAGTACCTTTGTCTTCTGCATAGTAATATTTAACCCTACTCCTACATTTTCTCTGTTAAGGTTCACAATAATTTGTTGCAGTTCATCTTCAGAGTAGCTGAACACGACAACGTCACCTGCAAACCGAATGTTATCGAGATATTCGCTGCTGATCCTCCCTAATAAGCCTTCCCAGACCAAAAGCTTGAGTACTTCTAAGCATGCAGTGAATAGTGTTGTAGAGATTGTGTCTCTTTGCCCGACCCCTTTCGTGATAGAGAACTTTCTCATTGTCTTGTGGAGAACAAAGGTAACTGTATCCGTATAAGTGCATTTTCATTATCTATGACAGTAATATATATATATATATATATATATATATATATATATATATATATATATATATATATATATATATATATATATATATAGTTCTCGTCGAGGTTTCGACGAGAACCGGCAGCATTTCGAAGCGGAACAGGCAGGAGGTTTGTGGCACTTAGATTTCTCTGCGCGCCAAGGAACCACTGGTTGCAGTATTGCAGAGCCAAGCATAAGGCGTGCAGCTCGAACATTTGTAAGTGCTTCTGTATACCCTGAATTAATTTGTTTTTAATAATTCGTTTTCCTTCCAAGAAATCTTCACGTAGGAAATAAAGCTTCCGCAGTTCTGCCTTTCAAGAGCGAAGATAACTTTTTCAAAAAGAATTTGCAAAATTAGTATTATCTTAGAGTCAAGAAGCACCGGGGTCGATGCTTTGATGCTCTTAAACTATTGCGGTTATCACTGTTTGGAAATAATCGGAACGCTGTCCTTCTTTACTGGTATTTTATGAGGCACGCCGTAGTGGGGGCTGCGGAAATTTGGACCACCTAGGGTTCTTTAACAGTGCACCTAAGTTTGAGTTGACGGCTGTTTTCACATTTCGCCCCATTCGAAACGCGGCCGCCGTGGACGGGATTCGATCCCGTGACCTCGTGCTTAGCAGCCCAACACCGTAGCCACAAAACAACGACGGCGGGTATTGCTATGAAAGAAGCTGTGAAATAAGAAATATTACTTTTTATACCTGTTCAATTTGAAATCGTCACGGCTTAGGATTAATTTATATGGAAGCATGCATCCAAAGCTGGGTTCCTTGATTTGTCAGTAGCAATTATAAGAGTCGTACTGTTGTCACAAAAATTAAGGATAAAATGACATTATAACGTGTTGAGCCACAAGAAAATCCGTGTGATTCAAATATTTTACTTTGTCTGCTAATGATGAAACAGGTGTCGATATATGTGCCTCCATGATTGTCCCCCCGCCCCCCATATACGTTTCACTGAAGTAAATACGGGAGCAAGTTCTGTGAAATACGTTGTCGTAGTTGCGCAATTCTACACTCATTTGTTCTGGTTTACGATTAGCAAGTGGAATAGTTCGAACGCCAGTATACTGCTTTGTTTGATCCTTGCACTACGGTTACTTCTTTGCTCCTTGCAAAATGTATGCTTTAGTGGATATTCAAGTTATATATAACTTGAGAAATTTCTTGTCTCTACCCCCTACACTGCTCACTTGGGTGATGCACGTTCGTACTAAATAAGGGTGTGACGGAAGAGATAAAAAGAATGCCACGTATGCAGGCGAATCAAAAAGTGAGCACTAATAGCTCGGTACTCACAAAAAATATTTCTGCTAAGCGTCATGACAACATTGTGTTGGGAAACTTACTGTTACGGTGTTGATGACATTTATCACCAATTTATCCTGGAAAAGAAGGAAAACATCAAGTAAACGGTGGTAGGCAGCAAAAAAAGAATGTAGTCTTTTTCTTTCATACATCATATCTCACACTTCCGTCTGCCTGAATAATTTATCATTGAATATTTCTTCCAAATTTTTCGAAAAACCGGTATAGACTAGGAACGTCCTGCTGCACGCGATAGTGCTATTCTAACTTGGTTTAGGCAACACTTAGGAAGAAATATTGAAATCAGAAAAGGGCGGAATCATTGATTCCACATTGTATGCGTTCACTAGTTGGCTCATAGCGAGTTTGTAAAAGTATGTAGCCAGAGGAACCCGAAGTACTTCGTGCGTATTTGTAGTGCTTTGTAGTATTTATATGCGACTGCGACACTAGTCTGACAA
Organism: Dermacentor variabilis; assembly: GCF_050947875.1. Taxonomy (NCBI): domain Eukaryota; kingdom Metazoa; phylum Arthropoda; class Arachnida; order Ixodida; family Ixodidae; genus Dermacentor; species Dermacentor variabilis. The sequence continues at coordinate 93,128,354 of NC_134575.1, forward strand.
TTCAGGCTTCCGCTTTGAGCGTCATCAGCGATTCCGACATAGTTTACCATACTTGGCACTCGCGTGACCTTGTGCGGCTTTGAGCTGCTAAAGAACGTCGCGCAGTTCCATCGACACTAGCTTGCGTCGGCAACACAACTGATGACTGGTTGCAGAAAATTTCTTTGAAGGTGTATGTCAATTGAGGAATTTCTTTTCTATGTTGCACCTCGAACACGCAAAAGGAAAGTTAAAGCTGTCCGCCGACGAAAGTGTCTGCACGGTGTGTCATTCTGAACAAATTGATGGAATTTTTTGCTCTAATTTGGTGCGCGGCTTATCTTTTTCTCGTTGCTTCTACGACCCTTCAGTTCTCTGTCTGCTGTGTTGTCAATTGAATGAATGAATTAATGAGGTTTTATTATTAATAGACAAGATATAGTACAAGGCAGTATTCAAGTATTCAAGTGCAGTATTCAAATTCAAGCAGGTAAGCTCGCTCTCGGTGTTCAGACCACGTATGTTATACCCAGCATATATCGTAAGCTCAGTCACGGATAAACAGACATTCTGAAGTTGAGACGATCAGGTGTGTAAACATAGACAAATAAAGTGAACCAAAAAATAGGTATAATTACCGTAGCCGATGTCCCGTTCTGGCAGAGCAGAAGCGTCTGATTTAAGCACTGTAACGAAATACACAGTTTAGTAGGGTAAACACACGTGGGAAAATATACAAGGAATTCACCCCAACCAACACACTGTATATACACTTTAATATTCACTTATGTTAATATTCTTCAACACCTGTGTAAGTGTATATACATAGCAGGCACAGTAAGTCGAGCCTACATGACACTTATCCGGACTCACGCAGACATATAAGGAAATCAACCCAGGGTGTATATCTTATGGCCATCACCGACAGTTAACTTATTACAACGGCCCCATTTCCATTTGCAGCTGTTGCAGTATGCACAATTAAAACGAAACGATCAATTAACTAGACAGTAGGAGGGAAGTTCGAAACGCTTTATGACAGCAAGTAAACTGCTATTTTTCTACAGAAATAGTTAAGCTAAAGGTCCGTCGCGGCGTGAGTGAGGAAGGACTGTACTCTCGCCACTCAACCAAGCGGCGCAAAGCGAGGAACAGTTTCGTACAAATTTCCCTCTCCTTCCTACTGTGCCTCTAAAGATACTCTTCCGATAAATGTTGAGCAGCACTGCCCTGCTGTTGAAGTGTCAGGTATCCTCGCGCGAGTAAATGATAAAAAAAGTTTGCAACAAAACTAAACAAAATAAGCATCTCAGATTATCACTCTACCGCAGCTTAACAATGCTAAGTAACTTGTGACATTTACCTCTCTTAATACCTCTGTAACATAATACTTCATACCGCTGAACTTTATGCAACAAGTAGTTTTCTCCTACTTTCAATGTTTCTTTTCTAACCCTGTTTACGCAGTACTCCTCGTCATAGCCTGTGAGGATTTGAAAACAAAACGATAGCTTTGGAACTAAATTTCAAAGAAAATGCCCTCCATACCCTGGTGACATTAAATGTATCGGGAAGCGTGATGGAGATTGGCGCCGAGCATGTTTGGTTTGCAGTCAGCAGCGTAGTGCATCCCGGAATGCTGGTCGTGCCGCCCAACGTGCAGAGCGGCGTCAGGGCTCCTTGTACGGAACTTAGGAAGGAACCTGCGGGTAGATGTCTTACTTTGTACACGCTGAACAGGTTGCTTCAAAGATTAATAAAAAAGACTACTCACACGAACTGCTTTTAACCATAGAGGATTATTCAATGACTGTTACAAGACTATCCGCATTCTAAGACGCGTTCCTTTCAGCTAGTCCGCGTCTGAATTACTTTCCGTTCTTGCTAACATATGTGAATACTATATTATATATATATATATATATATATATATATATATATATATATATATATATATATATATATATATATATATATATATATATATATATATATATATATATAAATACATACGCATCTCCACTTCGAGGGATGGGGCACACACCACGAAGGCTAATTGCTTTCTGACCTTGTTTGGCGGTCGATAGCCTGCCTTATCCCATAATTATTAAGAATCAATTTTAAACTGATTCTCTTGAACGAAAGATCTCAGAACGCAAGTTTGATAGGAAGCACGTTTGTGAAGCATATTTTCCATGTGTGGGTCTTAATATTCAGGATTCTTTCAGAATAGGTGCATTAATTTAAACCCGATCAGCAAAATTATGTACGCGAACGGACGCGTCGTTATTGCGTGAGTGGCCCTCTACTCGCTGCTTATCAGGTTGAGAAGTTTGGCGTTGCTTCTAAGCACATTTGCTATTCACGTCACATTGCATCTATGGAATTCAGCAGAAAAAGCAAATAATGCCGTGCACTTGTTCGTTACTTTCGTACGACTTACAGCGCAACAAGAGATAAAGCGCCACAAGACAGGGGCAGTTTGCAATAGATGCACAAAACAAACTCTGCGGATGTCTTGCTCTTGCTACGCTGGTTTGCACCTCAGAAGCCAATTAACACCACAAAGCCCAACCTTTTATTTTTAATTTTTTTTATTTTATTGCGGCTTCAAGCTGCTGCCTCAGGGCAGCGCGGTGCCGCTGGTGGCTATGCGTTGCTTTCACTAACGACGATGTGTTCTGGCGCTGTTTATTTCGGTCTGCAGAAAATTAAATTTTTCTTGTTTTTCTTTTTTTGCACTTCCGTCATAGCAATGGATGATATTCGAAAAAGGGATGTTGCAGAGAGTTGTGTACTCCGCGTCCGTGCTCTCAAAAATAATTTTCACACAGCCACACAATTATTTGTGCGCAGTGCGCCAAGAACACAACCAGCCACTGAATGAATTTGCTCGATGGAAGGCATTACAGGGCCACACAATGCGCCACGAACAAAATTCGAAACGGCTATGCTTCTACTCTTTTCACGCATATGAGTATGCATTTTAGACATATAATTACGTCCGATGAGAACTATATTAAGGACGCATAGGTCCCTTTTAGACATCATAACCTTTATGAATAATTCCAGTTTTGAGGCTTCTCTTTGCGTATGCCCGTGTGGATCAATCTTCTCAATAAGCTATTCATCCGTTTCAGCTTTTTTGATGCTTGTGGGACCATCAGGTCTACTATCGAAAAAGTTAAAAATTATCCGTGAGTATACTTCCATCGAGGGGCAATGCCTAGCCTAAGCTAATCTAGCACCGGCGGAATGGCCTATCGCAGCATCAGCTGTTGACACTTCGCGGCCACATTTGGATATCCCCAATGCTCAAAGCTTTTACGACGTTCCTACGGTTACTCGTGAAAAGTAAACTGAGGGACCGCCTTCATAGTCCGATGAATGTTCACATGTGTACCGCATCCTTCCCATTTGCTTCTCCTTTTCTTTTTTGCGCGCCTTTGCAACACATAATTACATTGTGTCATTTCATTGTAACAAGGCAGCGCCAACCAACCGCAGGGGAGGTCTTAGACCGTTTGTTTTAAGTAAAACGTATTTTCTAGCTTACAAGATTTAGCGATCTTTCCACTATAACAACGAAGCTATATACGGCTAGCCGACTGGTTCCATCCGTCCGTCCATTCATCCGCCTGTCGCCTGTATGCCGAAAACTCCTCTTTCCCAACGCCATGCGCATGCCAGGAAAAAAAAGAAAAAGATAGGGGCGCTATTGGCTGCGCCAGTAATGATGTTGTTGCTATCCATCGACGCCGAGCGCGTGCGCAGCAGTTTCTCTCCGGCTACGAAATGGGTAGGCCACGCGCCATATTACTCCTGAGGATAAGGCAGCTTTCGATCAGCAACGCCCTGAGCAAAACTGGGAACGAGCCTGTCTACGCCGTGCCGATGCTGCATCCCGGGCACAAGCCTAGCGCAAGCAGCAACTGCGTACCTAGGATCCGGCAGCCTACCAAGCCGTCATTATATGAACCTTCGGGTTTAACCCTTTGTTAAACATCGTGGCCACACGTTCCAACTTCGCTGGTTAACTATCCGTACGAAATGCTTGGGAGGTGTCTTGTTTTACCTAATGTGAGCTAGGTAACCTTATAATTCTCACTTTGAATTCTCAGGGAAGTCAAGTCTCTTCAGCGGGCGATTTGAGATATCTGTCTCCAAAATCTGCTTAAAAATGTCTCGGCTCTCCGGTTACATCGTCGCGAACTGTTTGAGACAAGCTTTTGGCACACCGCATTGTGAAATGTCAGTATATTTCGTAACACATCTTAAGATCACTTTCCTCAAAATCAGTGTAAGCCTTAATATTTCCGCTAAGCAGACATTACTTCTCAATCGCATTCCTTCAATTTCGCAATTGGAACATCTGTCGAAACGTTAGTAACTAACAACAAAATTTCAATTTGAAAACATTTTTCATGCTGGTAGTGTGCGGCTAGCCATGCAGGACTATGTTCCAGAGCGGCAGTAGTCCACATATGACAGTTCCATTGCATAGAAAGTGGCCCGCATCAAGAAAGAAGCACCTGGTACATTGATAATACCTGTAGGCGTCTTTTATTCAGAACATATCACGGAAGCTGCGGTCTTTGCCTTAGCCATGAATACTTTGTTTTGTACACGATGAACTCACAGCGCTTTGATGTGAAGAATATCTGTTAAAAAACGGTTCGGTAATTGAGGGACACAGAAGTCAAAACAAAACGCGCAGTTCTCTAATTGAGGAGCTCTTTGATTATGTAGGTAGACACATACTGTGTGATGACATAGTCATCACAATGAGGTGTGTTTTTCTTGGTAAATCAGTACGCTGTGCTAAAGGGTTTCTTTAAGGTAACATGTTGACAAAATGTCGAACGTGGTACGTAGTGTTTTGTGTTCTACCACTGCGCAGCAGCTTATCAAGCAAGAAACATTATCAACGCGTGGCTTTGTGTGTTGCTTATCGAATAATACCTATTTGGCAACACATTTAGGCAGTAAAATGTCCGCGTAAGCCGAAGTACGATGACAACAACGACTCAGTGCTGCTCATTGTAGTAAGTTGCAAAAGTATCACATTCTGAAATGGCTTACCCAAGCCTATGGTTCTCAGGACCAACGTAATGACGTCGAAAAATGCAGTGACGGCTCCTGACATGCTGGTAGAAGTCAACGATGTGAACAGGCACTGCATCGAAGGATGACGATTCCGGAAGAACCAAGGATTACTATATTTTTCGCGGACATTGTGACAAAGTCGAAGCGTCGTCAGTTGCAACAATATTACGACTATTATGACCCGCCGTGGTTGCTCAGTGGCTATGGTGATGGGCTGCTGAGCTCGAGGTCGCGGGATTGAATCCCGGCCACTGCGGCCGCATTTAGATGGGGGCGAAAATGCGAAAACACCCGTGTACTTAGATTTAGGGGCACGTGAAAGAACCCCAGGTGGACGAAATTTCCGGAGTCCTCCACTACGGCGTGCCTCACAATCAGAAAGTGGTTTTGGCACGTAAAACCCCATAACAAAACGACTATTATGGTAAATATTATCTGCCCTTGCTAGATAATGGTGGTTTTTCAGAAATATGGCTTTAATTTTGTGTTCCTACTGATTTTGATGATTGACTTCCGCAAATCTACGCAGCCGATATCACCGAGTGTGGCCATTCGGTGCGAAGACTGACTGAAATCTGAATAATATCGGTAGTAAAGGACACTTACGACGCTTCAGTGTTTCTTCGTATTGGGACATTTGTGACATTCTAAAGAGGAACTTCGCAGATTCGTTTATAAACTGACTTCCATTTGGCGAATGTTCAGCAACCGTTCCATCCCATTATTACGTAGCTTACATCATGCACGCTCTTTCGATTGTGCTTGCCTTTGCTGTATTTTGAATTGCATCGTGCACGTTTAATTTTTTATGGAAGCACTCATATATAGAGCAAAATGCAATAAAGAACAGGGAATGCAGAGTCTCTCACAGCACAACGTCGTGACTAAAATTATGCAGCAGGTAGTGATCGTGGGAAGCTGTTTCTATCGGGTGCAAATGTTTCTTCAAAAAATATAAACGAAGTCCTACATGTTTAGGACTAGAAAAGGGAGCTTGCGATTGTCTGTTGCTTAGCTTGACAAGGTAACTGTTCCATTATTGGAATACTTATTATTTAATTTTGGAACCCCATACAGAAGATGTCGTTGCTAATGCCATCAACAAATTTAGTGCCCTGATTTGTTTGCAATTAAATAAAAATTATATTCACAAGTTTTTTATGGCTATGCCACCGTTTGATTGTCGTAACGTCATACTGCGGCACGCCGGAACAATTTCGACTAACTGGGGTTCTTTAGAGTGCACCCAATGCACGGTAGATGGGCATTTTTGCCCCCATCGAAATGCGTCCGCTGCGCCTGGGATTTTATGCCGTGATATCGTGCTTAGCAGCCCCACGCCGCAACTAATAAGCCACTGCGGCGTGTATTTGTGAGCAGCGAGCAAACCACAACTGATAGAGCACTGCCATTCTTTTGCAAAAGCGTTTCACTGTCAAGGTTACAACATGTTGCCTTACCGTCAGCAGCTTCGTCAGAGCCGTCCCGACTCCATTCTGCATCGTCGCGAAAAGAGAAAGAGTGAAGAAGCTGTTAACGCTGACGCGGTCAAAACAATTCGAGAAAAAAAATATTCTCGATGAAATGCATTTAGGAATGACCTCACGACTTCCTAAATTTCCCTAAATTATAGATGTCAAAGGCGAGGTTTGATGAACGCTTCTATATATCTCACCTCTCCGATTTTCACAGCTGAATCACTTCGGCTCTGAAACCTACAACGTTGGAAGCATCTTCTGGACTCGTGGAAACTGTGCGTTTCTTATGCGGTAGCGCGTCGTTCTTTAGACTGTGATTTTTGCTCTAAATAATGAATATCTATTGAAAATTTACATCGCAATCCAAAATCACCTGCAAATTTACGTACCATAAGGACAAAGTGTGCATCCATTATATCAGTATAAAAAGGGGTGGCGAAGGGCAAATCTTGCTGCTTGGTATAAAGCTTACGGATAAGCTTAGTGAAAAGGATTTCGTCATTGACAACGTTAGGTAAGTTTTATTCAAGAAGGCGGTGCTTTATTCAGGCGGTTAGGTATGAAATCGTGGGTATTTGTTGGGGGGATTGTTTTATGCTTAGTGTAAGATGCCACAGTTGGTTGACCTGAGCAGCGTGGAAGTCCGCATCATCCTTTGGACAACGTCTGTTTGAGCGTTACAGAGTTGTGAAAAGTAGTGAGCGTGAGTAGTGAGCCTGAGCGTGAGTGAGTAGTGAGCGTTACAGAGCGTGGAAACGTCTGTTTGAGCGTTACAGCAGTAGACATCAGGTTGCCGGTGGTATTTTTTTCTTTTTGAGTGCACGAAAGGCAGCCTCCCGCAGGAAATCATTGATTACTATGTATACCGGGTAGTGGTGCTAGGTTCGGTTCATAGTTTCGGTCACTTATATACTTGATGGATTTCGTTTATTCGGACATCTAGGCTTGAACTTCATGTCTACTCGCTGTTGAAGAGATAGATCGCTAGAAGTCCTGTCTATAGTTGCATAAAGCCCACAACTGTTTTCCGCAGCCAGGTTACGTCTGCTTCCGGCAGCCATTGCTTTCGCGTAGGCACGGGGAGGTTCAAGTATCCGGTCGCCTGCTTCCTCGCGTCTTTGAGCGTTCTGCACTGCTTCGATGGCGTTCCCTCACTGAAATTCAACATGCTTACCTACGCTGTGTTCCGGTGTGCAAGCACGGTGTGTACGTATACCTTTCCGGCCGTAAGGTACAAATGTTAGGTTCGCAACACTCCATGCGACGTAAGCACACCTACTTCCCCTCTTAACTCAGTCGCTGCGACGCCGTGCTTACCATTGCCTGCATTTCGCACTAATGTTAAGCGCAGCAGCTTTGATTATTCCCCTGCCATCTCGTGTACCTAAAAGAAAGCGTAGCGCGCACACTTGGCAGGTTATTCGTTTTTCCCATTCATGACATACGGCACTTTCGCAATGAGCTGCGTCACTCGTTTACAGCCGTGTAGGCGACGGCAGTCACGTTTCGTGTAGCTGCGGGCATTGGCAGTTGCTCGCCGAAGCGTCTTTGGAATTACCTAGGGCAGGTGCTAATACCGTCTTTATCGGTAATAATGTTGATGCTTGAAGCATAATATTTATATTCGCAGGTAAAAGCTTTCCGTGTGTGAATCTTGTCTGCTTGATTTATTCACTTTTGTTTTTATGGAATGTGTTCGCAAATAAAAACAAATGTGGCTCGGCGCGCCACAGGCGGGTCGACATTGGTAGATGTGGGCGTTTCTTGAAAATTAGCGCGTCCTGAACTAGCGTCTAGTTCATGTGAACAATTTCTGGCTGTATGAAACGTATTGAAGGCTCCATTTGAGTTGAGCATTAACCAGTAACTCGACTCTCGGGGAGGAACCCTAAAATGAGTTATGCACAAAAACCGCTTCCAGACGCACTATTATTACGGTCGGCGTTGCGGCCTGGCTTTAACTAGGACATTTACTGCGATGTGTTAAGGTTATTTGGCGCCGAGAAATTAAGCAGCTGCAGTGGTGTACAAAGAAACGTGCCCGAGCAAAGTCATTTTTTTTTCAAGGAGAGTGAAAAGTAAAACTTACCGCAGATGTCGAACACAGGTTAAGCGATGTTCCAAAGCACTGCATTGAGAGTAAAGCAATCATTGGAGCGAAGCACCGCAAAAATAATGGATAATATATAAAAGGGTGGCAAGTACAGCAGACGAATTAGAAGTGAGCATGGTGTGTTCTACGTGAGTTCGCAATGTATTCGTAATTTGTTATTAAGCGAAAGAATTTATGGGAATATGGGTACTGAAAGTAAACAATAATGGGCTAATAAAATAAGCCCCCGGCTGAAAGTGACGTTTACACATTGTGGCCTGTCCAACCGAAAAAGACGGGTCCCCTTATAGAAACGCTGACATAAGCCTGAGGCTTCCTTTGTTTGCCCAGTCTGGTTAGGTGTTCGTCGATAAACATAAATAACAACGCCACTGGCAATAATAAAAGGAATGTAATCTGGTGTCTCTGTAAGGGGCTTAAGTGAGCACGCTGCTGTAGCGAGAGAGCGACAGAGAGAGAGAGGGAAAGACTGGGAGGCACCAGAAAGCGTCCAGTTTGCTACCCCACACGTGGGGAGGGTACTGCGGAGTGAAAGACAGAGAGAGAGAACTTGACTCTATAGCGCACCTTCACATGTACTAAGTTAGGTGCAGGATGTCTATAGTCTGTCACTCAAGTCTGTTGCCTTCGCATAGTGAAGAAGCGCTTGAACTACTTTGAGGGCTAATGAACAGTGAGGCCAGGCACCCAAGATCTTTGCTTTTGTAAATGGCCTGTCGTCCTGTCTATTCAAGGCACACTGGAGAGCTTGAAGTTGGTTATCAAAGCGAGAACAGTGGCACAGAATGACTGATGGTCTCTTCACGCTTGCACTTAGCGCGCTTTGGGGAGTCCGTTATTACAATACGATAGCTGTAGGGGTCAGTGAATGCTACTCCTACCCACAGCCGACACAGCAGTATAGCCTTACGTCGTGAAAGGTTTGCTGGTAATTTAAGTTTCAGTGATTGGTGGAGGCTGTGTAAACGACACATAGAGTTCTGGGGTGTATGCTAGTAACTTGACGTGATGGTATGAGCGAGACTGCGAAGCTTTCTTGCAGCGTCTACTCTCGATAAAGGTACAAGGAGTGTCGGTCAGTGACGTCGGGAAGAGTCATTGGCGAGGGAATTAGCAACGATGTCACAATGTCCCGGCAGCCACTAAAAGATGATATGTCCTCGCTCACACGCGTAATGGCAAGTTTCGTCGAGTTGAGACACCAGCTGTTCATAATTGCCACGTCGTAAACCTCGCAAGCTCTTCAGGGCTGCTTTCGAATGGCAGAATTATTGCCCATTTGTCAGGAGGTTCTTTTTCAATGTATTCGACAGCAGCGTGAAGAGCGGCCAGTTGGGAACCTCTATGTGCCGTTACGTGTGAAGCCTTAAACTTGATGACGACCGATTGAGATGGTATAACAATGGCGACCGTCGAATTTTCTCAGACGGAACCGTCCGAGAAAACACGGATTCGGTTAGCGCACGGACAGTGAAAAAGTTTCAATGCGATCTGCTTGAGAGCCGCGGCGGTCAGTCTAGTAGCTTTCTTCACTATTCCTGGAACAGCAAGATACACAGGAGGCCTTTTCAAGCATCGCAGAGGGGATGGCGTTCTTGTTGCGGGCGAGTCTCTCAATGACAAAGAGTGCTGGTTAGCTATGACCTATATAGATGGTACAGCTATATAGGTCATTATTGGATGGTGTGTCGCGGTGGCAATTGTTGCTACGGTTGAAGCACTTAGAGGTAGCCCCAGAAATGTTCCAAGGGCTTCGCCTTGAATCCTCCGTAGGACATAGATGTTAGTTTTTTTAGCATTGGACAGCACTGGCGTGCTATTTCGCAAGAGTTCGCCGTGGCAAGCAATCCACTACATATTTATGCGCTTCCTACAGCGTTTACAGAATAGCTTCTTTTATAGGCCGAGGTTACATAAATAAAAGATAACTCGTCTGCCATATGGACAGCTGGGCGTTAGCCATTGGGTCAAGTTAGTCTGATACGGGCATAAGTTTTGCATTTGGGACAACTAGAAAACGAATGCTTGAAAGGTAAACGTGACTTTCTTAGAGAATTTGACGCTGAAATTCATATTTGCTTAGCACTTGTTAACTGAACAATAAGGTTCTACAGATATTCTGCGACAAGTTGCAGATTATATACCCTCATTCTTCTCTCATAGACGCATGCTTGTCTCATTGGTGAATCAGTGGTGAACTCGCTTCTGAAGAGTGTCATCGTCTAATGTAGAGATAAATAATGAGTGGCTAGCTCTCAATGGTTACCACGTGGGATCAAACGATGCACTTCTCAGGAACATTCTCACAAGAGTCGAAACGAGGGTGACTTCGACAGAGCGGTTCAATACGCTGAATCTCTAAGCTGAGCTTCATATTTTAGTGCGCTAGGGCTAGGGCTTCCAATCCGGCAAAAACCAAAGGTTTGCTTGTCCTCGCGCTGCGTGACTAAGGATCCAACAGCAGCGCTGAGCGGTGGAGCAGAGGCAAGGAGTCGGTACATAACGGGTCAACCACCTGCATCGAACGAGACATTTGCGCCTCGCACGGCTCAGCCAATTAGAGAATGCACGCCAAATCAGCTGTAGTCAATAGGAAATCGTGCTTGGCCGAAGTTACGGACGGCGCGGGATGCACCGTTCTCTTCGCCTCACAGATGGCACAGCAGTGCGTGAAAAACAAGCCCTCTCGCAGTTTTTCGGAGATCCGCCATGGATAAGGCAGCGGCTCCATGTGGGTTGGTCGACGCCAAGGAGATTTAAAAACAAATTGAAATTTTTTAAAACCTTCTTGGTCGACGCGGAGCACCGGGCTCGACAGAACGCACAACTACATCTGAAAGGGAAACATGACCGATCGTGACTGATGCAGACATTGTGGCTAAACGAGTGAAGTTGGAAGAAGACACATTGAGAAAGTGTGAACACGCAATGAAACTCCTGCACAGAGGGAAACGCTGTCTCGACGCTGATGCTGAGGCTACGAGAAACGCGCGAGCTAACGAAACTCATAAAAAGCGACCACCCCGTGCATACGCCCACGTTCAAGCTATGAGCTCTCAACTGTGAACCAAGCCAACCATGATAAGCCAACACAAAGCACTCGAAGCTAGGGTTGATGGTGCTAGCGCAAAACAGTTCATGTTTAGTCAGAGCTAAATCATCAGCCATTTTTTTAAGCGCAGCTCTTAGGCCGCCGTTCATGCAGCGAGCATCGGCGTCAGTGTAACTGGGTCAACGAGCACAGCGAAGGATAAAAGAGTGAACGCGGAGCGCAGCGGGGTACGAAAGATGCGAGAAGGAAAACGGAGAAGGAGGGTGAAGCGGAACTATGAGGCGGAAAGCGGAGGAAGATCGTATGGTGAAAGTGTGAAAAGAAAAGTGTTGTTCGGGGATGATGGTTACAAGATGGTGACAGAATAGGGCGCCTAGTCTGGGCCGTCTGTCTGTGATGGCTGCTGTGAATCGCGCTCACGTGTCACACACGGACTGCTATGCCGATCTCCAGATTAGCAAGGCAGTCGCTCTACACTTCGCTCCCCTTGCAACGTGCCGTAAGAGACACAGTGTCCGCGCCAGCCATATTATGGCGAAATGGATAAACGTATATCATCATTATCATCATCAGCCTGGTTACGCCCACTGCAGGGCAAAGGCCTCTCCTATACTTCACCAACAACCCCGGTCATGTACTAATTGTGGCCATGTCATCCGTGCAAACTTCTTAATCTCATCCGCCCACCTAACTTTCTGCCGCCCCTTGCAACGCTTCCCTTCCCTTGGAATCCAGTCCGTAACCCTTAATGACCATCGGTTATCTTCCCTCCTCATTACATGTCCTGCCCATGCCCATTTCTTTTTCTTGATTTCAACTAAGATGTCATTAACTCGCGTTTGTTCCCTCACCCCATCTGCTCTTTTCTTGTCCCTTAACGTTACACCCATCATTCTTCTTTCCATAGCTCGTTGCGTCGTCCTCAATTTAAGTAGAACCCTTTTCGTAAGCCTCCAGGTTTCTGTCCCGTAGGTGATGACTGGTAAGACACAGCTATTATACACTTTTCTCTCGAGGGATAATGGCAACCTGCTGTTCATGATCTGAGATTGCCTGCCACACGCTCTCCAGCCCATTCTTATTATTCTGATTATTTCCATCTGATGATTCGGATCTGCCGTCACTATCTGCCCTAAGTAGATGTATTCCCTTACGACTTCCAGTGCCTCGCTGCCTATTGTAAATTGCTGTTCTCTCCCGAGACTGTTAAGCATTACTTTAGTTTTCTACAGATTTATCTTTAGACCCACTCTTCAGGTTTGCCTCTCCAGGTCAGTGAGCACGCATTGCAATTTGTCGCCTGAGTTACTAAGCAAGGCACTATTATCAGCGAATCGCAAGTTACTAAGGTATTCTTCATTAACTTTTATCCCCAATTCTTCCCAATCCAGGTCTCTGAATACCTCCTGTAAAAACGCTGTGAATAGCATTGGAGAGATCGTATCTCCCTGCCTGACGCCTTTCTTTATTGGGATATTGTTGCTTTCTTTATGGAGCAATGCGGTTGCTGTGGAGCCACTATAGGTATCTTTCAGTATTTTTACATGCGGCTCGTCTACACCCTGATTCCGTAATGCCTCCATGACTGCTGAGGTTTCAACTGAATCAAACGCTTTCTCGTAATCAATGAAAGCTATATGTAACGGTTGCTTATATTCTGCACATTTCTCTATCACTTGATTGATAGTGTGAATATGGTCTATTGTTGAGTAGCCTTTACGGAATCCTGCCTGGTCCTTTGGTTGACAGAAGTCTAAGGTGTTCCTGATTCTATTTGCAATTACCTTAGTAAATACTTTGTAGGCAACAGACAGTAAGCTGATCGGTCTATAATTTTTCAAGTCTTTGGCGTCCCCTTTCTTATGCATTAGGATTATGTTAGCATTCTTCCAAGATTCCGGTACGCTCGAGGTCATGAGGCATTGTGTATACAGGGTGGCCAGTTTCTCTAGAACAATCTGCCCACCATCCTTCAACAAATCTGCTGTTACCTGATTCTCCCCAGCTGCCTTCCCCCTTTGCATAGCTCCCAAGGCTTTCTTTACTTCTTCCGGCGTTACCTGTGGGATATCGAATTCCTCTAGAATATTCTCTCTTCCATTATCGTCGTGGGTGCCACTGGTACTGTATAGATCTCTATAGAACTCCTCAGCCACTTGAACTGTCTCATCCATATTACTAATGATATTGCCGGCTTTGTCTCTTAACGCATACATCTGATTCTTGCCAATTCCTAATTTGTTCTTCACTGCTTTGAGGCTTCCTCCGTTCCTGAGAGCATGTTCAATTCTATCCATATTATACTTCCTTATGCCAGCTGTCTTACGCTTGTTGATTAAGTTCGAAAGTTGGCCAGTTCAATTCTAGCTGTAGGGTTAGAGGCTTTCATACATTGGCGCTTCTTGATCAGATCTTTCGTTTCCTGCGATAGCTTACTGGTATCCTGTCTAACGGAGTTACCACCGAATTCTATTGCACACTCCTTAATGATGCCCACAAGACTTTCTTTCATTACTTTAACACTAAGATCCTCTTCCTGAGTTAAAGCCGAATACCTGTTCTGTAGCTTGATATGGAATTCCCCTATTTTCCCTCTTACCGCTAACTCATTGACCGGCTTCTTATGTACCAGTTTCTTCCATTCCCTCCTCAGGTCTAGGGTAACTCGAGTTCTTACCATCCTATGGTCACTGCAGCGCACCTTGGTTAGCAGGTCCACATCTTGTATGATGCCAGGGTTAGCGCAGAGTATGAAGTCTATTTCATTTCTAGTCTCGCCGTTCGGGCTCCTCCACGTCCACTTTCGGCTTTCTCGCTTGCGCAAGAAGGTATTCATTATCCGCATATTATTCTATTCCGCAAACTCTACTAATAACTCTCTCCTGCTATTCCTAGTGCTTGTGCCATACTTCCCCGCTGCTTTGTCTCCAGCCTGCTTCTTGCCTACTTTGGCATTGAAGTCGCCCATCAGTATAGTGTATTTTGTTTTCACTCTACCCATCGCCGATTCCACGTCTTCATAGAAGCTTTCGACTTCCTGGTCGCCATGACTGGATGTACGGGCGTAGATCTGTGCAACCTTCATTTTGTACCTCTTATTAAGTTTCACAACAAGACCTGCCACCCTCTCGTTAATGCTATAGAATTCCTGTACGTTACCAGCTATATTCTTATTAATCAGGAATCCGACTCCTAGCTCTCGTCTCTCCGCTAAGCCCCGGTAGCACAGGACGTGCCCGCTTTTTAGCACTGTGTAAGCTTCTTTTGGCCTCCTAACTTCACTGAACCCTATTATATCCCATTTACTGCCCTCTTATTCCTCCAATAGCACTGCTAGACTCGCGTCACTAGATAACGTTCTAGCGTTAAAAGTTGCCAGGTTCATAGTCCAATGGCGGCCAGTCCGGAAGCTTCGCACAAATTTCACATTAAGGACTATCGTCAATTTAGGTGCACGTTAAGGTACCCCCAGGTGGTCGAATTTTCCGGAGTCCTCCACTACGGCGTGCCTCATATTCAAAAGTGGTTTTGGCAGTTTAAACCCCATAATAGAGTTAATTTAATTAAAGGACTATCGTAATCGTCGGTGAATTCTTATTGGGAAATTGAGAATGCGCATCTGTTTATGCGCGACTAGAAGGTGCGATTGGAAAGCACGCACTTTTTAACCGACGCTTAGGTACATGCAAAACATAACTCAACATACCGTTCCAAGGTTCAGGATGCCTGGTAGAGTTATATTGACACATCCACCTAGAAATGCAAAATAAAGGTGTGAGAATATTGAAATAGGAAATTCAGTCCTAAACACCGAAACTAAAGCGCAGATGAACCCCTATGAGAATGCACTTACAGTTTTCGCAGTCGCAACAAGTCGGTTGGGAATCTTGACAAAATGACTGAGTCTACTCAAAACATTTTATGCAATGCGCGTACTACACAACACGTACATTGCTTCGAGACAAAATGGTAGTGGCAAATAACTGGCAGATGCTACGTATTATGGAAGTAGATGAGTGTAGCTTTTATGTACGGGCCAGGCGAAACGGCGCACCATGATAAGAAACGCGCAGCGTTTTCTGACACCGAAAGCACTCGGCAACGACTATCAGCCACGATAGCGTACAAAGAGCACAATTTAGTTATATTTAGGGATTAATCCTCAAGTGATCACTTCTGCTGAGGCATCATAACAGCAAAAATTCGCGCGTCTCTACATATGATGCGTCGACATTAATGAACGGAAGCTTTTCTGGCAAAGCAACAGAAGCGCTGTAAGCTGGAAACACGCTGCGTCTGTCGCGAGCGAGAACGCGACGCGGTGACTGCGGTAAAATGCGATGGCGAATGTCCGGGCCACCACGGATGCGAGGGCACGGGAACCAACGTTTATGGAGAGCAGCGCGATGCCACCGGAAGCCGCCCGCGCAATGCGCAGCCACGGCCGGGCTAGAGTAGGCGCACGCTCACTTGCGTTCACTCCCACTCCCTGCTAGCGTGCGCTTGATCACGTCACCCTGCGCTTGCTTTCCCCTCTCCCAAGTGCGCCCTCCCTTCTTTTTTTTTTTTTTTTGCTAGCAAGCGCTTGATCACGTTACGAAGGGGGAGAGCAAGAGAGGGAGGAGAGGCTAGGAGTGGGAGGAGCGGTGTAACCGGATCCCAGTGTGCGCGTGTTCTCCTGCTTATCGCGGCAGATGCTTCCTCTTTAGGTAGCTTGTGGCGCTAGCACTGCGCAAGTTCTTTTGTGTCAATGATGTGAGGAGGGCAACACCGTCTGTTGACGTGGCAGGGAGCCGAGATTTGCGTCACGTGCGCGTTCAGCAACAGCGACAGCTTTTACTAGCAGAGACATCCGCTGACAGTGGCCACGATGACGCTACATCAATTGGCCAGCAGTTCGCAAAGAAAGCCTTGATTGAAAGACACTGTTCAATGAGTGCCACAAAGCTTTCCCTTGCTCCAATCCCTTCATCACGCAGAGCTCGTCTGTGTACAGGGAATTATTATTGAGCCCACAACCTACTGCTTTATTATGAGCGATACTAAGGAATGTGCAACTGGGAGTACACAAAAAGCTATATTCTTCAGAAAAGATCATGCATGTTTAAGAGCATACGCATTAATAAAGCAGATGAATGGTCTGGCTGATCACAATATAGACAATGCCATAAATAACTTGAGCGGATGTCAGCTATGTGAAGAGGCGCCTTACGCTGTCGTGGCTTTCCTAACACCTGCAGAGCGTGAATAGCAAACTCGAAAGAAAGGTAAATACGATGTATGTCTTTTCATTTCGGCAACTTTATGTATACGGTGTTACGTGTTGTAGGTGAGTTATTTCGGCCTGAGCAACTTTGGCTCCCGTCGAGACCGCCATTCTCTGTTTCCAGTCTAAAATTGTGCCAAACAGCGGTGATTATACGAAAATGATCTGCGATATTGTGCACTGCGGTCTGAACAAAAATGCTTACGGTGAAGAGGCATAAAAGGTCGTAGGAAAGGCAGCCCAGCATCTGACTACTATATTTCAGGCAGTAGGCAGCAGACTATAAAAAATGCGAAAATTTTCAAGCGCTCTTGGGTAACCTCCTCGGAAAATTTTACTCGTAGCGCCATGCTAGCGTGACTGTGCACGAGGTTTGTTTTTCAGAGTAATTGCTCCAGTGTTTCGTTTTGCGGTAACCCATTGGGTATGCCATTGTGCTACTGTGCTTGAGGTAGTGAGTTGCATCCCGACGTCAGCAGCTGAATTTCTACGAGGGGCAAATGCAGACATGCTGGTATAATTAGATTTATGTGCTTGTTAAAGAACCCCCGCTGGTCAAAATAATTCAACATCCTGCACTACGGTATGGCTGATAACTATATCGCGATTGTGGTACGCACAACGTCAGCGCTTATAACTACTTTTGAAATGCATTTTCCTGAAAGGGAACATCAAATAAATATTCCAGGACTGCATAAAGCGCAGTTTCCACATGAGGGCCACCACAACACATTCTTCGCCTATATAGGTATATATACCGCGTCTCATAAAGTTTTTCTTTCCAATGAAGTTCAAATTACGCGGGCTTGAATACTGACTAGGTGCTCTCTCAAGGAGTGATCTAGCTGCACATCTGTGTCAAGCGATAAGCATTCACTCAAAAGGAAACATGTCACAACAGCAAAGTGTCTCACCATTCGTAGTGGATGCAAAGGCTGCTGGCACAAGGAGTGCCAGGACAAAAAGGACAGGTGCCATGTTTGCGGGTATAGGTGGCTCAAGTCGGGCTTTGTATCTGTGCTGCGGGAGGCTACCGTATCTTGTGAGGCTAACCTGAGGCGTCCGACGGAATATATAGGCAAAGTGCATTGCACGTGTCTTAAAACCGAACGAGGGCGTTAGAAAAACCAAAAAAACAAGACACAATATCCGTTTGAGCATAAGTGAAGCACATCTCACGCTGTATTCGACATTGTATGAAAAATTATTGCTTGCCGATTTCCCAGTCCCGGAACACCGTCACACGTGGTCGAACGACGTAGCGGCCTTAGCATCGTTTCTGACACGCACAAGCAAGTAGGCTTGTACTTTGGTTTTATTTTTCTTGCTTTTTTATGCTAATGCCTCTGTATCAGTGGGGAGCTTCTCCTGACCCGGATGTGCGGATCCTATTGGCATTTCCGAAAGAAAGAAAAAGAAAAAAAAAACGAACTTTTTACACAGGCTTGTTGGAGTATCGCACGTGTGGCGTATCTTGGCAGAAGCAAAAAGTCGAAAATCTATAAACTGACCTCGTTGTCCCTTTGTTTTCAATAAGTTAGTAAGTGTCTCTAAAGCACCGGAAGAGCTAGATCTACAATTTAACAATAATGTGTCTCCTTACGGCATTCATTTTGTATGAAGAACCGCTGGGCATTTGTAGCCATGCCTGTGGCCGAAAAGCAATTAGAAGTAATTGTGCTGCGAATGAGGCCGTGAATTAAGCGCTGTACGGGCAAAGCAACAATGAGGTTGGCACAGCGGACGGCTATGATTAAGTTTTCATTCGTTTGCGTCTGTGTCACCAGGACAGAACTAAGTGGTCGAGATGTTATCATCGCACGCAAGTTAACTATATGATAAGCAAAGAAAGTAGGTCACTGAGCACATCGAGAAGGAACACATGAGCTGGCTACCTTGCCTTCTCGCATTTTTGTTGGTGTCACCAAAACTGAGTTATTACTATAAAGATCGGCAATCTTCCCATGAAGATATTGTCTTTAGTTTCAATGGTGTATATGCGAGAGACCCCTGCGAATCTATCTTATAGGTCTCAACACGTATGTTTCTCAGTGCCCTTCATAACATAAACATGCCTATAAGAATGGTTGCTATGGAAGAAAAAAACAAGAAAAATTTTTACTGCGTGGTGCATGCAAGTCAAACACATGTAGCTAAGTGGGATAACTGAGGGAACAGGCTCCAATATGCAAGACTGAAAGCTATACGAACGATAGCAACAACATGCAATGAACAAAAGGTGCTTTTGTTAGAAATTACACGACATGCGGATCTCACCCATGGCTTCGCAAAACCGTTGCTTCTTCAAATTTTAGAATTGGAACTTATAGCAACGGACTGGGCAATAGCTGCAAGAAAATAGACCGACGCAGAATTTTACAACAATTGCTGAGGGCCTAGCTGATGCATATTTGTCATAAATAGTGAGCCCAAGAAACCAGACACAGCACAAAAAAATGGAAGCAAACGGGTGCATGCGCGTGACTCATGGCCATTCTTTTTCTTCCGTAATGTGTGCGTTTTCTTGCGCTCTCTGTGTCACCCACGTCAAAAATCGTCTTCCTTTGTTAAGTCAGATTATAAATCTAGTTTTCAGGTGAACTCTTGAGTGCATGCGCGATGCATCTGGAAATTCATTGTCCTCCTTTCTAAGTACTTTCAGGTCAACCCCATTCCGAAAAACATGGATCCAAAAGAAGGCCGGCGCGTGCACATTATGTGGAAAGGCATTTAGCCAAGCTAGAAAACACGGTCTTCGCAGATCCAACACTGTATCCATGGAATAGACACACAAATTACATTAAGGCAGCTTCGGTAGTTCTTGACAACGCAGGCAAGCTAATCACCTGCGCAACTACACGTAGCGACAGGATAGTGGAAGCGGAGGAAGTCGCTGTTGCGCTGGCAGCGGCTGAGAGCTATCGAAAAGATAAATCAATACTCATTTTAACGGATTCAAAAGATACATGCAGGAACTACACAAAGGGTAGAATCTGCAGGGCTGCCTTAGCTATCCTCCACAAGGCAGAACACCTCAGACGCACCGCAACCCACAAACAAATCTGTATTACCGGCACACACGGGGATAGAAGGAAATGAAAGGGCAGACAGCTTGGCTCAAGAGATCACGTACCGAGTCGAGTGGTCACACGGCCCTGGGACAGCACTTCATCGTGGAGATCGGCTATTCAGAGTTACTGAACTACCACAGAGGCAAGAGAATTAGATACTCTCCGCCACACAAAGCCTTAACACAGCAAGAAGCAGCTAGTTGGCGGAGGCTGCAAACGGGAACCTTCTCTAACTTACGTATACTAAGCAAGATGTATCCTACACAATTTAGGAACACTTGCCCGTGGTGCGGGGCAACCCTTCCCGCTTTACCGTATAACCTGGGAGTGTAAACGTAACTACACATTCCACCAACACAAAACCCTGAGTGCGGAGCAGTGGGAGAGCCGGCTCACCAGCTGCGAGCTCACCGCCCAAAGGGCAATGGTGCAGCACGCAGGCCAAGCAGCGTGGCTTAGTGAAGCCCTGGACTTGGGGCCCAACCCTGCTAAGAAGGTCAAGCGTCTGCAGTGATGAAGACGAAGACCGAACGCTAAACCCTTAATGGACTAACTAGTTTTCTCTCTCTCTCTTCTACCATAAAGCGCAAGCTACTCTTCTCGCTTGTAACAACAGAGAAAATTACGTTACTTCGTGAAATAACCTATTGGAGTAAAAAACGTTGTGGGGCTAATTGGTTCATAGCTTTCAAAAGATGAAGCGCCATAGAGACAACACACTATCGAAGAAACAACAATGACAGGACAGGAAGCGCCTTATCCTGTCATTGTTGTTTCTTTATTGGTGTGCGGTCTGTGTTGGCGCTACATCTTTTGGGAACTTATTGGAAGATGACGTACACTCTCGAGTTGATGAGAAAACGTTGTTTAATTTAATTGGTTAAGTACTGCGTTTCACTACTTTATTGCATCAAAAAATACCAGATGATGCTCTCAGATGCATGCACAGTTAGGCGAACGTTCCAAATGACCAAAGCGGACGTCCTGTTAAAGCCCCTTCATGAGAGCGTGGTCGCCCCAATTTTGCAGACACTCCAATACAAAGAGTTTTATAATCAAGGGCTATTCAGCTGCTTTGTTTTATTGGTGTTTATGAATTGCACATGCTTTCAGAACAAAGTGTTCGTCGAATGGATTTGATTGAACCTTTAAATGCCGAAACGGCAGTTTCTCGCCAAAGAAAACTGAAACAGATCGTTCACTTCCATTTTTGGTGCTATAGAGCACGTTTGCACAAGGAACCAACCTACGAAATGTTCTTTTAGGTTAACTGAATTACTGTATCATTTAAAATTTAATAGTTAATAGGTTGAACTATCAATAGCTTCCAAAACGAGCACGTTTTAGTTTCATTAAGTATGCCACACATAAAAAGGATCGTTTTGCAACAGAGAAGTCAGCGTACCATATAGGACACCCTGGGCATGTACAGGGTACCATTAGTAAGCCGTTAAGATACTTATAACATAATGTGTACACAATGAACAATGATAACGTACGAACAGCGACGGTTCTGCTATACTGAATAGCTCATTTTGAGCATTGTCATGGGTGGCTCTCATGAAAAAGAGAAGCTGTAAGCAGCAAAACAACAACAAAAACTTCATTTGTCTATGAATGGAAGAGAAACAATTTGCAGATTCAAACGACTTACGCAGCCACAAGCAGAAGTACACACACAGCAGATATTCCGAAACGATAAATGTATTGCAATTGATCTCATTTCGTTATAAATGGACCAAGTTTACTTCTCTCTGGCTCTCAATGGGTTTGGCTTCGGTCGGTTATAGGTAATCTGTAACAAGCGCAATGCTGTGATGTTAAGAGATCCCTTGTTCAAGCGCCTAAACTGTATTTTCTGACAACAACACATTGGGAATGATGACAGTCTCAAAACGGTACTTTGCTGGCTAGCAATTAGGAGAGCTAAGGGCAGTCCTAATGGGAATGAGGCAGAACTGATTTAACATTGCATGAATGCAAGGACTCTTATTGCCACTTAAAGCTCATGAGAAGAAAAATCTGATGTCCGGCGTTATGACACCAAAAATTCACAGGCGGTCGAACACTCGATCAGTGGTGGGAACAAAATTTAATGGCACCAAAATTGATGGAGCCACCATTAGTGGTCGAAGCCGGGACCTTTGGTGTCAATTAGGACGAAGTTAAGAAAAGGACCCTTGAGCCCACGAACTTTTGTGGGAGTCGAACCCACCGGCATTGGTTTTAACTATGACGAAGTTAAGATAGAGTTCATTAAGGCACTCGAACTCACAACTTTTAGTGGGACCAAAATTCAATGGCACGAAAATTGACGGACCCACAATTGGTGGCCGAAGCAAGGACATCTCGTGTTAATTAGGACAAAGTTAATTAAGCAATAATTAATTGAGACACTCGAACCCACGAACTTTTGTCGGAGTCGAACCAAGGGCTATTGGTCTCAACTGAGACGGAATTAAGATAGAGTACATTAAGTCACTCGAACTCACAACCATTGGTGGGATCAAAATTCTATTGCTCCAACGTTGATAGTGCCACCATTGTTAGTCGAACCCACGAAATTGGTTCTAATTAGGGCAAAATTAATTAACGCATTCGAACCCACGACCTTTAGTGAGTGTCGAACCTCCGACCTTCGGGGGGGCAAAATTTCAATGGCACCAAAATTAATGGTGCCACCATTGATGGTTGAGCCCACGACCATCGGTGGGAGCCTCACCCACTACCTTTGGTTTTCATTCCGACACTCGAACCCACCACCTTTGTTGGGTGTCGAGGCCTCGGTCTTTGGTGGGGCCAAAATTCAATGGCACCCAAATTGATTGTTTCAAAATTGGTGGTCAAACCCACGACCTTTGGTTTTAATTAAGCCACTTGAACTCTTGGGTTTTAGTGGGAGTCGGACACTCGAACTTTGGAAGGACCGAAATTCAATGCCACCAAAATTGATGGTTCCACCATTGCTGGTCGAACCAATGGCATTTGGTGTTCATTACGCCAATAAATTAAGGTATCGTTAATTGAGGCTATCGTACTCACGACGTTTTTTGGGAGTCGAAGCCATTGGAGATATGAGAAAACTGGCTATTTCTCTAAGTTGGGGTCCAAAGTGACATCACGCAGGCCAAGAGTCGAACTCATGACACTTGGTGTTAATGCAGGCGAAGTGAAATAAAGCACTCGAGCCCACGACTTTTGGAGGTAGTCAAATGCTCGACCTTTGGTTGGAGTCGAACCCACTTGGAGATATGGGTCAAGCGGCGTTATCTCCAAGTTCGATTTCAATTCATATCGTGAAGGCCGAGAGTCGAACCCAGGACCTTTGGTGTTAATTAGGGGCAAGTTGATTAAGGCACACGAACTCACTACCCCACAAGGAGATATGATCGAACCGTCCATACCTGCAAGTTGAGTTCTTACTGACGTCGTGAAGGTCGCGAGTTGAACCCACAACCTTCCGTGGGAAACAAACAATCGGAAGTAACAACCCACCGGAATGAAAATTTCAAGTAATGTATTAAATGTCTCGTGAGCGCGTACGCTTTCACCTTCATCCTCTTTATCGTATGCTGTAGTGACTTACTTTTATCGAGAAGCTCAGTGGCTCAACGTCCCCCAAGCAGTCGCTCGTGACACCAACTTGCTCGATTCAGGCTTCGCAATCGTGCCTTATACCATTACACTGACCACCACTGGGGTAACAGTTGAGTGTTTGTTATTAGGGCGCAAACCTTTTACAAACGCCACGAAAAGTCCAATGGCCAGCGTTGCACCATCCGGCGCTATGGCACCAAAATTCAAGGCACTAAAGTTAAAGCACGGAACGCACTATATATGGTGCTGATTAAGACAAAATTTATTAAGACCGACGACCTTTGGTGGGAGTTGAATCCTCGACCTTTGACGGTATTTGGACCTACGGGCTTGGTGTTAATTAGGGCGGATTAGGCCATAAAATTATTTATATGAAAGTGTGAAGCAGAGGCGAAGAAGGAAACAACAGCGGAACATGTGGTGTTGGTTAAGACAAAGATAATTTTGACAAAATAATTAAGATATAGTGAATTAAGGCACTTGAACACACGACCTTTGGTGGGAGTCGAAACCACTTGGAAATATGAGCAAACGAGGCAAATCTCCAAATTTGACTCCTGTTGACATTGAGAAGGTCGAAAGTCGAACCCACGGCATTTTAGTGGGAGTCGAACCCGCGACCTTTGATTTTATTTAGGGCGATGTTTTTAAGACACCGTTAATTAATGTAGAATTCACGAAAACACCCAATCCCACATCCTTTTTCGGGGAGAAAACAAGTATTAGGAAGTACCAACGCAATAGAATCAAAATGTCAAGTAACATAACAAATACCTCGTGAGCGGGCAGGCTTTCAACTTTATTCTCTTCAGCGCATGCTAAAATGGTTTTCAATTTTTATTTTCCACGTTCCCTTCGTCTCACCTTCTTAGGGGCATTTCATAACGACGTAACTGCTATCGGTATCAATGTTGTATTATTAATAGAGAATCCCACTACAGTTCTCTCACTTTGGGACCCTCGTCAGTATATTTGTATGTTGTAACTACTTTTCTGCAAAGAATAAATGTGAATACGACTTGTACTTTCACTAAGCTTACTACCGTGGCAAGTCGCGCTATTTCTGGCCTCCCGTTGCTATCAGCCTCGCTAAATATGTCTCTTATTGTGAGCCCTGTCAGCACCGTAACCGTCCAATCACCACCCCCGAGGGGCGACAAATGCGTATTCCGTGCCATTCCACTCCGTCTGAATTCATCGCAATCGACTTTTTGGTCCATTCGCCAAAATGGTCACTGGCGACAGCTGCATTGTCACTGCTATCAACCACGTGACACGTTACGCCACTACTGCGTCTGCCCAAGCCAACGCTGCCTTTAAAATCGCCGAGCTCTTAGGTTCCATCGAGCAGCACACGGCTCTTGTGTTATTGTGCGAAAATGGCAACGCGTTTCCTTCCCGCATTCTTCATAAACTGCTTCCCGCAACCCATACCATACACAAAACAACGTCTGCTTACCACCCTCAGGCCAATGCTCTCACTGAACACTTTCATCGAACTTTATCGAACAGAATTGCGATGTATATGCGATGTACATAACTGGCAGACTATTTTTCCCTTTTGTCACGTTCGCCTACAGCTCCGCCGTTCAACGCACAACTACATATAGACCATTCTTTCTCGTCACCCACCGAGGAGGCTTAAAGGCTATGGTATTGTCCTACTAAGTACAAGGTCACTGCGGCCGCAATTCGATGGCGGCAAAATTCAAAAGCGCCGGTGTCCCGCGCATTAGGGGCACGTTAAACATCGCTTGGTAATAAACATTAATCCAGAGACCCCCCCTACGGCATGCCTCATGATCAAATCATGATTTTGGCGCAGAAAAACCATGAATTCATTCATTCGTTCCTTCTCGTGCATGGGCCGAATCCTACTGCAGTGTTCGACATTACCTTCTTTTCTACTTCCACATTTAGGAGGGCGTCTCTTCAGGAAGAGTTCGTGTCACAAGTCAATTACGCCCTCCTGTCACCACCGCGCCAACACGGATGCTGCCCTGGCAAATAAAAAACTTCGCTCTGACGATAAACGACGTGTGGTATCGTTCCTTTGAGGCGACGCAGTTCTTCCAAACCCGTGACCTCTGTAAGAAGTTTCTGCATCGCTACATCGGTCCCTACGCCATCGTAGAATAAATGCCTCCTGCAATTAGCGCATTGTTCAGGCCCATTTCGTTCACGACTACTGTTTTCGCAACACTGGGATTGTCCACGTGTCCCGCCTCAAGCAATTTACTCGTCGATCACTGGTACATTGACTTGCGACCAGGATGGCCTCTCCAGAGAAGCGGCGAAGAGTGTGACCATTTTAGCACACCTAATCATTTTCATCTGCATATAATGATCATCAGCGCAAATGTTCTTCTTGGCTAGTGCTATTTGCGACCTCGCTTAAGAAAAGCATTCGATCTGGTTCCATCCTTTTATTATATATATTTGTGCGGGGTCGCCTGGGCCGAAACGATGGTATTTATATGTTTAGGTGAACTGGGCCGTGTCTCCCATTTGTTGTTAGTTCGCAAGTGTGGGTGTGGAGAAAAGGCTTCATACTATTACGCCCTAACCGCCTGAGAGCAAATGCCACTGTCAAGTTATTACTTGGACTGTAAATAGTAATGCTTAAAGCAATGACTCTTGGCACCTTAGCTCTGTAGTAGACTCGTCGTACTCGTGGTAACAGTGGAAAAGCAAAATCCTTGATTGTTTTTGTGCTGTAAGCAAAAGTACGATGAATCCCAACCAACTCGACCACGTTGCTTTAGTGCTCTAGCGTTTATGCAGTGGACTCTAAAGATATCACTGCATACCTACATGAGCTCACTCCATAGTCATTCTGAATAAGAACACACAACTGCAGGACGGCATTCCTCATTGCCATTTGTGCAGTTTCTAGACGCTAATTTTCGAAAGCAAATTTCAGGAAACTTTGGAAACGCTGACGATGAATATTACTTTATACATCCCTGGACATGACTGTTACTGAACTGAAAATTTATTGTGCCGAAGCACGTTATGCGAGAAACAATAAAATTTGTTGTTTAATTAGAAAACAAATGATTTGTTTCGGTACAGCACTCATATTTGAGCTGCTTAGGGACTCCAGGTATGCGCTTCGCTGAAACGTGTCAGAAAATGTTGCTATTTCCGGATACACGCGTCCTGTAGCTAATTGGGGCCTAAGTAGAGCATCCTGCGGAAACGTTGCTGCGACACGTGGGAAACGATGTTCATCATGAGCGTAGGCATCCTCACATGGGAGAGAGTTGCGCAATACAGCTCCATCCTGCCGATCAGACCGGCATATTTTATATACGGAAGTTAGCTATGTCATACAGCCATAACAGGGTTGCGCTAAACACTGTTCAGTTAGATTTGATTTTTTACGCTATACCATATATCGGCAATGTATGGCGGTCAGAAAGAAATTTCATGTAGTCCGCTCTGTTTCATGACAAGCGGAAATCGATTACAAATATATTGGTGAAAAAACTACAAGAAAAGAATGTGTTATATAGTCCACAATTGCGGTATTGCGATTGCAGTTCATTGAAACTGGGTGAAGTACCTAAACAAGATATCTCCTGAAGGAAGCAAAGGTGGGGCGAGCGTATGGGTTGCAGTCTCAACATAAGCAAGTATAATATACTTTCGGTTATTATAGCCGAGATGCTGTTCTTCGTTGCCATCTCTGTAAAGTCGCATCTGGTGACGGGGATAAGGCAGCTGAAGCTTCCAAATGCAGTAGTCATTGAAGCTACTTTCAATACAAGTGCAACAAAGCCTTCTTGTCTTTAGATAATTTTTGACCTAATCGACGGCTCTCTACGCAGAAATGCGTTCTGTTGTGTCGAAAGGCTAATTTGTTAATAGATCTTGACTTACTTTCGCCCCGTGTCTGGCGTCCCTTCAGACGCTGTCATTGCGACCATTCTAAAGCGTTCGGTTTAGTGAACCTACATCTAATAAAATGCGCGGGGTAATTTTCCTTAGTAGGTGCATGGTGGTGCAAAAGCACTGCTGCACTGATGCTTTGACGCTTTGCTATTCAATGCAGGGAAAGTTGTTTGTTTTTATCGGGAGCCCATCAAGCGCCTTCTAGTGCATAAACATAGTGTAGCGCCCTGCGAAGGTGACTGACGAGCATGCAGCAACTACAAAAGAAAACAAAATTAAAAGTACTGATATTAAGCACCTACGCAGTCTTTCTTTTAAATAACGAGATCCCCTAGATTTTAGTTTCACCACTTGCTGAGCGCGCTGCACTCGACTATCGATGATAACTTGCCATGACAAGAAAAGATGCTTATTCTTATGAAAATTGGCGTTACGTGAAGCACTGTGCAAGCGACGGGATATATAGTATCATATACGTTATGCAGAACTTGGAGAGATAAACCAATACAATTTAGCCAGGCAACCAACAGTTTTTTGGATATTGCGAGCGAGTTCAAGCGAACGCACTCAGCGCCATGAATTTAACCCTTCAGCATTGTGTTCTTTGAAACGCAAAGAATATGGCAGCAACTTCAAGAGAATGCCATATTTCTGACCCGAGCGTTGCTTATATTGCGCATCTGTTTATGAATTGCGTTACTCACGGACTTCTCATGGTTAAAATATTATTCTGGTACACGAAATTCTTCTGGTACTGTCCTGACACCACCTGATTTTGGTAAGCTTTCTCTAGTTAGAATACTCTGTTGCACATTAACATGGTACTGATTAGGTTGATATGTGTGTTGACAGCTACCAAATTAATTACGTAATCTTGTACATGTATAGAATAAGCAAACATTGCTACGTCATGTGTAATGCAGCTATTGTTTGGAATAAACGAATTACAGAAGATATTGGGTAGGATTTGAAGATTAGCTGTGCAGCTTTGCTTTCATATTTTGTAGACTTAGCGTTTATTGCGTCCCTTAATAAACATTTTGGCGAAACTCTAGGAGCAATGCGAACTCACTAGAATAGAAAGAAGTATTCCACTAAAATTTCCATGTGTTCTCTATTGTTCACAGCTTTTTTACATACCCCTACGCACTACGTGCTTGAGTTCTATCTGCGCCTTCGTTAGTTCAAGTGCTCCACCACTGCGCTCATCACCGTTTGATCGTCTGTGGTTAATATGTCCTAAGGAACACATAATACGCAGCAAATTAAAACATTATTTTATGTTTTAGTCACCATAATAATTCTTGCTAACAGGCAAAATCGTTTTCTGAGCCGGTATCCCTGAAATGCAGTTTGCGCACACAATTTGGGCGGCTAGTCCTTGTACAGTCTTGAGTCCTTGTCGGTTCTGCACTACAGTCCATAGAATGGATCTTTTGAAATAATAATACCTTCTACATTATGGACGAACTGATGAACAGAGGATAACATAGTTGAAACAGTAATTCTATTTTGCTTGCCTAGCTAGCATTATGACGTTGTAATGCCATTCTGTTCTTAAGAATTGTGTCAAGGAAGCACATCAGTCGGTGCTTGCGGCACATGGCGGCAGATTTGCTTCGCTGCACAGGAAAATCTCCCGCACGAAATATTTGTGCTAGAAAAAAAATGTGATAACCCTTGATGCGAACTACGAACACTGTATCCGTGATTGTCTCCGCAGGCGGCAATCATTGTTTCACTGTTCATTGCGCCATGGGAAAACGCATGCAGACGCTTTTATTGTTATTATCGTCATCATAAATAGTCGAAAAGTTTTTCTTGTTTCGCAACCATAATGACTTTTTTTCCAAACAGGTTTGAAAGGGGTTTATAAGGTTAGACAGCAGGCGGAAAGACTGCACGACGGGCACAGCAAGGACAGTCTCAGTCGGCGTCAACAGCTCGGGATCTGCGCTCGCACCTGCCGCCCATACAGTGTCGCAATGCTGCGTGCGTTGCTTCATCCCCACTACAGTATACCAGCGGTGAAGGGAAACCACCATGGCGACTGAAGGCGAAGTGAGAATAAGGGGGTCATGATATGGCTTGAGGCGGCTAACATGGACCAATTGGCGGCCAAGACGACGCTTGTAGGAAGATGGCTTGATCAGCTCAATAACATAGGTGACGGTAGAGAGGCACTCGATAACGCGATACAGACCTCGGTACTTGGAAGGAAACTTAGGAGTCAGGCCAGGGAAATTAAACGGTGCGCGGAGCTAGACGAGGGAGTTAACGGCGACAGCTTGTTCAGTCAGATTGCGGTCATGGAGGTATTTTTGGAGGGCTTGGTTGTCCGCAGCAAAGGAGCGGGCCAGCTGCCGATACTCTTCACCATATTGAGCCATTTCAAAAGATTCGCTGAATTCGGAGGCGCCCGGACGATACGACAAAATGGTGTCTAGTGTTCGCGGCCATATAAAAGAAATAATGGGGAAAATCCGGTTGTCGACAGTGTCGCGACATTATACGCGTAAGTGACGAAGTCAAGAACGACATCCAAGTTAGCGTGAACCGAAGTAATGTACATGGGCAGCATGTCTCCCAGCGTGCGCTGAAAGCGCTCCGTTAGTCCGCTGGTCTGCGGGTGGTAGGCTGTAGATGTGCGGTGAACTGTACGGCCTGAACGAAGGAGTTCCTGAAGTACATCGGATAAAAAGACACGCCCTCTGTCGCTGAGTAGTTCATGTGGTGCGCCATGGCGGGGGACGAAATGACGTGTAAGAAGTTCGCAACGTCACGAGCACCAGCCAATGGAAGCGCAGCCCTTTCTGCATGCCACGTTAGGCAGTAGACGGCGACGATGCCTCATCTATTACCAGCGACAGAACACGGAAGTTGGCCATAAAGATCGATTCCGACATGGTCGAAGGGGCGTGCAGGACGCGCTAAAGTGTAGGAGGTGGGAGTTTCCGTCGTTGACACAATTAGCAAGACCGAACGTATTTGCGGACATATGTGTACATGCCACGCCAGTAATGACGTTGTCGGAGCCACTAATACGTTTTCAGCGTACCAGCGTGAGCATGTTGAGGGTCAGCATGAAAGTATGCGCAGACGTCAAACCGCATGTGGCTAGGGAAGACGAGCAGCCAATTACGGCTATCGTGTTGATAGTTACGACGATATAATAGTTTGTCTGTTATCGCAAAATGCGTGGCTTGGTGGCGAAGTGCACGTGTGTGTGCAGAAGTTGGCGGAACGGAAAGAATATTCAGGAGGAAGATGATCCAGGGGTTTTTACGCTGTTCAGAACGCATGTCTGTAGCGGTAAGTGAAGCCAAGGCAAAGGCACCAGTTGAATGCGGTTCCGCAGTCGATGTCATGGGAGATCGGGAGAGCGCATCCGCGTCAGAGTGTTTTCGCCCCGATCAGTACACCAACGCGAATCTCAAATTCTTGCAGGCGAAGAGCCCAACGTCCAAGGCGACCAGAAGGATCCTTCAGGCATGTCAACCAACACAGTACGTAATAGTCAGTCACCACGTCGAAAGTGTGACCGTATAAGTAGGGACGAAAGTTGATTATTGCCCACACAATCGCGAGACACTCTTTTTCAGTTACCGAGTAGTTGGATTTCGCCTTGGTGAAGGCACGGCTAGCATAAGCGACAATGTAGTCAGAAAACCCTGGTTTGCGTTGCTCAAATACTGCAACAAGACCGACGCCGCTGGAATCCGTGTGTACTTCGGTTGGTGCAGTCGGGTCGTAATGGCGCAGAATGGGTGGTCAGGTAAGCAGATGCCGTAATATAGTCAAGGCCTCGCCGCAGGCTTGAGTCCGATTTGAAAGCTCGCCAGGGCCAGCAAGTAGCTTCATAAGCGGTGTTATGAGGGAGGCAAGCTTCTGGACAAAGCGATGAAAACACGAGCATAAGCTCACAAAGCTGCGCACTTCTTTTACGGTGATCGGCTTAGGAAACTCCGCGACGGTGCGAAGTTTCTCAGAGCCGAGAAGAATTCGCTGTTTTGAGACTATATGACCTAGTATGGTGAGTTGACGAGCCCTGAAGTGACACTTCTTCAGGTTGAGTTGAAGGCTTGCGTTGGTAAGGCACTGGAAAATCGTGCGCAGGCGGGCGAGATGCGTAGCGAAATCGCGGACGAACACGACAACATCATCTAGATAACACAGACATGCCTGTCATTTTAGACTCCGTAAGATGCTGTGCATCTCTCGCTCGAATCTCGCAGGCGCATTGCAAAGTACAATTGGCATGACTGTGAATTCGTATAGACAATAAAGGGTGACGAACGCCGTCTTTGGACGATCACACCCCGCCATCGGGACTTGCCAATAACCCGAACGCAGGTCGAGGGAAGAGATGAATTCGGTGCCTTGTAGACAATCGAGGGTGTCGTCTGTTTGGGGAAGAGCGTAAACGTCTTTCCTAGTAATGTTGTTGATACGCCGGTAATCCACACAGAACCTAATGAACCGTATGTTTTCTTGACCAGCACAACGGGAGATCACCAAGGACAACAAGAAGGCTTGATGACTCTACGCTCGAGCATGTCGTTATCTTGCTCCGTAATTATACGACGCTCCGCTGGTGATACACGTTAAGGACAGTGTCGCAAAGGGGTGCTGGTTCTGGTGTCAATTCTGCGAACAACGGTGCTCGTTCGATTTAAAGATCGTTTGCGGAAGTGAAGCGAAGTTCTGAACAAGTTCAGAAGAGTAAGAAGCTGCGCACGTTGATCCGGAGCAAGGTTGCTGTCCATTGATGGGAAACATACGTCCGAGAATACATCAGTGGATGCAAGATACGGTATCAACGCGTTGAGCTCAGGTTTGGAATCGTCTCGGAGGAATCAAGAGGCACGATAACATCATCAACGACTAACGAAGCTGGACCAATCATAAGACGGCAACAAACACTGACAAGGACAACATAGGGGAATTTACTTGTGTTTACTAAATGAAATAAAGAAACGATAAATTAATAGAAATGGACCTGCGTCTCATTATGGCGTAAGGTGAGAGGGAAAAACGTAGCCAGTGCACTGAAAATCGATAACCGGATTAAGAGGGCGGTGCCGGCGCGTGCGATTGGTCCGCTTTCCTTACTTAGCTTGCGGTGGCTGCTCGAAAATCGCGGCGGCATGCAACGAAAGCTTAGGAATAATGCTAAAATGAATTCTCAGCAAAGAAGAGTTGGCCGAATGAGGTCGTAAACTTGCCGAAAGTGCTCGAAAACGTTACGCGGCCACGAAAGAAGTTTTATCACACGCGAATAAACCCATGCTCTCCGGTAGGTGCGAGTAGCCAGCGCCTGAGCGATCGGCTGCAGCCATCTTTTATTCCTTTCGGAACGGGGCAGCCTGCGGCTATTCAGAACAAAACTCAGTTTTGTTCGGCATATTAATGCATTTTTAATAGGTACAGGTCACTTTGACGCGCTGAGTTTTCGCGGTTTTGTGACGTCGCGTGACAGGCAGGTGAAGTGGGTGCAGCCCGAAAACTTTTAGCCAATAGCCGGTGCCTAATGACGAAAAAACGTCGAATCAGAAATAACTTTTTTTTTCGGTCAAATCATGCATAATCAGTGTGTACACATCATATCAGATGGGGAGATATTGTGGTTTTCGTGACGTAGCGTGACAGACAGGTTAAGTGGGGTTAGACCAAAAAACCTTTTGACCAATCGCGGAGCGCTGATGGCAAAAATGGAATAGAAGAGTTTGGAATAGTTTTACATTACAGCGCCCTAGGTGGCGCGTTCTGTGGCGTGTAGTATTGGGGGCGGGAAGGATAGTCGCGGTATTGTCGTGCACCCCGGGCCGCCGCGAAGCGCCGACGACAGAAGCGTGCAACGTGACCTGGAATTCCACAAGCGTAGCATATTGGTCGGTTGTCTACAGTGCGCCACGGATTTACGATGTGCTGCTGTACACCAGGAAATGGGGCCGGTGGCTGTGAGAGGTTGAGGGGCCAACACTGGCAGTCGACGCAGTGGCTGTGCAGCGGCAGCCGCATACGTGAGTGGTGCGGCAACAGGTGTCGGCTGAGAGACGGGCGGTAGCACCTCGAAGACCTGCTCCAGAATATATTTTGTGATAGATGGCGCTGGATTGTGCGTATGCACTTCTGGAGTAGGCGCATACGAGAAATGCGAGAGCTGCCGTGCCGCTTCCTCAAGCACGTTGTGCTGTTATCGCCTGCCTGTGTGCGGCGTGTAACGTCACGACAGATAGCTGGACAACCACTGCGAGTGCCAGGCTACTTGTGACACGTGACGTCCCCAGAATGTATATTATCGGCCAGCACAATAAACGGGGGACTTTTTCCCTTTCGTCACCTGGAGCGCGGCTCGTCGACTGTTCCTTCCGACACGCATACGCGACACGCTCGCATGCCGTGTCACCACATGGTGTCAGAAGTGGGCGGTGGTCAACTATCTCGCTGAGGCTGTGGACGGTGGCATTTCCAGAAAATGGCAAACAAGCCCGCAACGGTAATCCCCGGGCTCCAGCAGCCACCACCGCTGGACTTTGACAAAACGTCAGAGTGGCCGGCGTGGATCGACCACTTCGATGACTACCGCTTCGCCACAGCTCTCAACGAACGTTCGGGAGATGCCCAGGTGCGCACGCTACTTTACACAATGGGACGCCAAGCCCGCGAAGTCTTTGCTACATTTGAGCTGACCGACGATGAAGCAAAAAGTTACGATGTCGTCAAGCAGAGGTTCAACAGTCATTTCGTCAAAGAGCGGAACATTGTTTATGAAAGTGCCTGCTTTCACAGACGCCAGCAACGACCAGAAGAGTCGGTGGATCAGTTCGCAACCGCACTTCACGTGCTGGCAGACCGCTGCGACTTTGGGGATATGAAGAAGAGACTCATCCGGGACAGGTTTGTCGTCGGGCTCCGGGACATGCAACTATCCGAGGCCTTGCAGATGGATCCGCAGCTGACATTGGCTACGGCGCTGGCCAAGGCTCGCCTCAAGGAAACCGTGCGTCAGCAGCAGCAGAGCCTTCGACCGGAGGGTGCCCACATCGGGAGCCCGCCAGAACTTCAGGACCAAGGTGCCATTGTGGACGCCGTAGGCCACCAGAAACGCCCGCAGCATAAAGAGGGACGGTGCCCCTACTGCGTCGGCGACGCGCACCCGAGGTCGACGTGCCCAGCCAAAGCTTCCAAGTGCCACTACTGTGGTAACAAAGGACATTTTGCGAAAGCCTGCCTTAAGAAAGTTGGGTCAGCGCAAAGAAAGGTACGCGTCTCGGCTGTCGAACATGGTACCGGGGAAACTTTCATTGGCGCGATTGACGCGGCCGGGAAAGCGCGCTATGTGCAGGTTCTGATAAACTCTGTGCCTATCTTTGCTAAAGTTGATTCGGGTGCAGAAGTGTCGGTTCTACCTTCTACATTTCCAGGATTGCCCACCCACCTGGATAACGCAGACGAGGTGCTACAGGGGGCTGGCGGGAACAAGCTCAATGTTCTAGGCAAATTTGTCGCAGAGATTGCGTGGAAACAGAGGACTGTCCGACAAACGTGCTATGTCGTTAGCACTCTTCGCGACGTACTTCTCGGGCTGCCAGCCTTAGAGGCTTTAGGTATCGTTAAATTTGCCGACTCGCTAACTGCAGACAAGCAACGGTATGAGACACTTTTTCCGCGCATGAGTCGTAGTCTAGGCACTATTCCAGGAGAATACACAATCAGGCTACAACCGGGCGCAATTCCACATGCCATAACCGCTCCGCGGCGAGTGCAGATTCCGCTCATGGAAAGGCTAAAGCAGGAAATCGAGAGACTCGTGCGCATGGGAATAATTAGAAAGGTAGACGGCCCCACGGATTGGTGCGCAGGAATAGTCCTGGTAACTAAACAGTCGGGGGAACTGAGAGTGTGCGTCGACCTCACAAAGTTAAATAAGTGCGTCGTTCGTGAACGCTTCACGCTACCTACGGTCGAACAAGCATTAGGCTCTCTGGCGGGTGCGAAATGGTTTTCGAAGCTTGACGCCTTCTCAGGGTTCCATCAAGTCCGACTAAGTAGGGACTCTGAAGAACTAACTACGTTCTTGACTCCATTCGGGAGGTACTGTTTTACTCGACTACCGTTCGGAATCACGTCCGCTCCGGAGTATTTCCAGAAAAGGATGTCGGAAATCCTATGTGGCCTGCCAGGCGTTGTCAACGTCATGGATGACATTTTAGTGTTAGGTAATACGAAAGCCCAGCATGACGAACGTTTAGCTGATGTTATGTCACGCCTAGCTAGCGCAAACGTGACTCTGAACAAAGAAAAGTGCCTGTTTGGCGTTAATAAACTGAGATTTCTGGGCCATATTCTGAATGAGAACGGAATTGAGCCTGATCCAGCGAAGGTCAGCGCTATTAAGAATCTAAACGCACCGAAAAATGTCACCGAACTGAGAAGCTTGCTCGGCATGGCCAATCACCTAGGTCGCTTTTTGCCTCACCTGGCGCAAACTACCGCTCCGATGCGTGCTCTTTTGCACAAAGATAGCGAATGGGTCTGGGGGTGTGACCAAGCAAAAGCGCTGAACGAGCTAAAGGAGCTCATTTGTTCTGCGCAGTGTATGCAAATGTACGATGCAACGCTTCCTACCATCCTTTCAGCGGACGCATCCTCTTTCGGACTGGGAGCTGTTCTTTTTCAAACGCAGAAAAACTGTCACCGTAGACCAATAGCTTTCGCGTCTCGTTCTCTCACGAACACAGAACGGCGATACTCCCAGATAGAAAAAGAAGCGCTAGCGCTCACGTGGGCAGCCGAAAGATTTGACGAGTACATCCGTGGCCTAAACGTTACCTTTGAAACTGATCACAAGCCTTTAGTGTCTTTACTGGGCCAGATGGCCATTGATGATATGCCCCCTCGAATTCAACGCTTCCGGCTACGCCTTATGCGCTATCTTTTCACGGTCCAGTACGTTCCCGGCAAATCGCTAGTCACGGCCGACACCCTCTCGCGATCCCTTGTAGCAGGCAGCGATTCTGAAAAAGGCTTGAGTGTGTCAGATATCACAGCGTACTCTAAGGCGTGTTTGCTTGGCTTGGAAACGGGGGACAATTTTTTATCCAGAGTGAGAGAATGTCAAATTAATGATCCCGTTTGCAAACACCTGCGCAGACTGTGTAAAACCAATTGGCCAAGGAAACCGAATGTTCCTTCTTTCCTCATGCCTTACTGGCAAGATAGAGCATGCCTTAGCATAATTGATGGTCTCTTGTTGAAAGGAACAAGGCTTGTAATCCCACAGTCTCTAAGAACGGAAGTGCTGTGTAGACTACATGATGGGCACCAGGGTATCGTGAGTTGTCGTAATATTGCTAAAGGTTCTGTCTGGTGGCCAGGATTGAGCACCGATCTGGCACAGTTCGTGAATCGGTGCACTATTTGCGCACGACATGCCCAGCAACTAGCCGAGCCCATGATAGCAAC
Organism: Dermacentor variabilis; assembly: GCF_050947875.1. Lineage (NCBI taxonomy): Eukaryota > Metazoa > Arthropoda > Arachnida > Ixodida > Ixodidae > Dermacentor > Dermacentor variabilis. Next base: position 93,165,381 of record NC_134575.1, read on the forward strand.
CGCAACACCATCGTTTCCTTGGGAGAGAGTGGGAGTAGATCTGTGCGTAATCAACGGCCAGGCATATCTTGTCGCCGTGGATTATCTTTCACGTTACCCTGAGGTAGCCATTCTGCCTTCCACAAAGTCGGGCACGGTCATTGATAGACTGAAAAGTATTTTTTCTAGGCATGGAATCCCTGAGTGCGTGGTGACCGACAACGGTCCTCAGTTCGTGGCAACTGAGTTTGAACAGTTCGCTATGTCATACGGGTTTCGCCATGTCACCGTGAGTCCGAGGCACCCGCAGGGCAACGGGGAAGTAGAGCGAATGGTTCAGACGGTTAAGCACCTCCTTCTAAAGTCTAAAGACCCTTATCTGGCATTGTTGGCTTACAGGGCGACGCCCGGCATTCTTGGGGTCAGTTCTGCGGAAATACTTATGGGTAGGCGACTGAGGACAAGAGTCCCAATGCCACCATGTCATCGAAATCCGGGAAAAAGCAGCCCGAAAGTCGTGGCCAGAGACCAGACGGTGAGACGGCGGCAATGCCGCTACTACAACCGACGCCATCGGGCCAGACGGCTTCCCGAGCTAAAAGCAGGTGACTTGGTCTGGGTGACAGACATGCAATCCAAGGCCACAGTCCTCGCACGAGCACCGAAACCGCGGTCATATGTAGTGCGAACAGACAACGGCGTTTGCCTCCGCCGAAACAGGAGAATGCTTAACCGTCTCCCAAAAGAAAGGGCGCACATGGAAACTTACGAATTTCCAGAAACCGCGGAGCAGCCGAGCGCGGCACAATTGGCTCATAGCCCAGATGGCGCGACTGCAACAGATTCAGCGGGGCCTCCAACTCGCGCGGTGGCCACTGGTGACCCCACTCCCACTGTAACACTGTTTGGTAGTCTGGTGAAGAAACCCATTCGACTGGGCTTTGATGAGTAGTGCTTTGGTGTTTAGTGTTCAGTGTTTTTCTAGTACAATATATGTTCTCTGTCTTGTATTTTCGAATGTTCTTGTGTGGTGAAGAAATCCATACGACGTGACTTTGAGTGGTTTGCTGTTCTGTTTTTTTCTCTGGTATAACATATTCTCTACCATGTATGTGCGAATGTTCCTGTCCTTGAAAAAGAGGGATGTGCTGTTATCGCCTGGCTGTGTGCGGCGTGTAACGTCACGACAGATAGCTGGACAACCACTGCGAGTGCCAGGCTACTTGTGACACGTGACGTCCCCAGAATGTATATTATCGGCCAGCACAATAAACGGGGGACTTTTTCCCTTTCGTCACCTGGAGCGCGGCTCGTCGACTGTTCCTTCCGACACGCATACGCGACACGCTCGCATGCAGTGTCACCACACACGTATTCTTTGATTTGGGGCAGTAAACACATTGTGGCCACCACCTATATCAAGGCGGCGAGGGAATCGTCTGGTGTTGTCCGCCGCCGAACTCAGGCGCGTTGTTTACGTAGGTCGTCAAAGCTCTGGCACAAGGTCGTAAACTCAACGGCGGTGCATGGGTGCACCTGTAGTGCACCATGGGTGCATTAAGACGGTGCCTTTCAAATGTTGCTTGGCCAGCAACATTTGAAATGCATCGTCTTAATGCCTGTCATGATATGTTTAAGCTTCTCTTGCTTGATCATGCAAGGATTCAGGTGCTTATATAAGTCGATCACGTCTTCTATGCAGCTAATAGAATTTTCGCTTTGCTGCTGCGCAACTCCGCAGAGGCGCTGTTCGGCGCGGAGTTGGCGCACGGTGGGAAGGTCGAACACGCCTGCGAAGCGTTTCTTAAACGCCCCTGTAGCAAAGTTAGACTCGTGCTTGCGGTACCGCAGGCTTGCGACGTCTTTGAGATAGAACGAAACATTCTGCAGATTCGACCGGTCCTCCCAGTTATCGTGGCCTTTTTCGAATGTCGCCAACCAATCTTCCACATCGTGGTCATCGGTTCCACTGAAGAAGGGAGGGTCGCGCTGGCGCAGCGCGCCGGTTACGAAAACCTGCGGTGATTGCGTGATGGCCTGCTGGGTGGTTTCTTCAGGCATTGTCGGGGCAGCTGGCAGCGTCCGACTTCGGAGTTCGAGGTTTAAATTCGCCGCACGTCCACCACTTTGAAAGGGGGTTCATTAAGGATGGACGGCATGCGGAATGACCGCACGACGGGCACAGCGCAGACAGTCTCAGCCGGCGTCAATAGCTCGCGATCAGCACTCGCACCTGCGGACCACACAGTGTCCCACTACTGCGTGCGTTGCTTCATCCCCACTACAGGTGCATAATTAACATGCCTAAATTGGGCAATCAGAGACTGCAGTCGAGGACTCCGGATTAAATTTGACGACGTCGTATTCTCTAACTTGCACATAAATATACATACGCGAGCGATTTTCATATCGCCCCCACAGTAGCCGCCGTGGTTGGAAATCAAATTCGCACACAACGGCAGAATGCCATAGCCACACCGTCACCGTGATGGGGGCGCAATAAAGCACGCCTGAGAGCGGCACTAGAATGTAATAGCTTTTTCAAATTTCCTGGTAATTCAATGCATGATCGTGCATGTTTAATTAAAAGTTATTACATAATTTTCAATAGTTTACAAACACCTCAGTCGACACGCTGCTGCATATTGAAAACTGCCGGGGACCACAAATGCACATACAATACGAAGATTGAAATATGTGCTATTTTGGAGGATGTTTGTTTCTATCTTTACGTATTTGTGATCTTGGCCGTTTGGAACGAAACAGGCGTTGTGGGTTGCTTGATGGTAAATTTGAGCAATTACTTCCATATATTCTTGCCGCTTCACGCGTAAATTCGCAGTCGCAGGCAGACTAAATGCCCGTCTAATACCTGTATGTCTCCCGCAAACCACATCTGTGAAGAATTTAAGGCGAACACGTACTAGTTTAAATAGGTCGTTGCATACACATGTTCGCACTCTGACTGCTTTGCGGCAGTACGTCTTTAAACTTAAACCTTTATTGCAAGTTTTTCCTGTTTTCTTTTGTAAAGTTGATGCGCCTTTCATGAGTTTTCTGGTAGTATGACAATAGTTAGTAGGTTTCTTCGCAGTTTAAGAGACATTGTGTAGTTCGCATTCCTTAGTCGCCCGAAATGTGAGCAAATCAACTCACTCTCACGCTTTATCGGTTTATCCTTGGTCAAAATGACTTCTTAACAATGCATTGCTGCGAGCATGCTTCAGTAGATCTAATTCAAATTGATATTGGGAATTGACCACTGATACCACCAGAATGGCGCATGCGCGCCTGCCCGGCCGATTCCACCATGCCATTATTTAGTATTCCTTGCTTAGAGAAATGAAGGCAACTATGACAAAACTCTCGAGAACAAAATCCTGGTCGTATTACAGAAAATATTTATTACGCATTTCTATGTCCCTTTATCGCCAGGGTTAAGAGCTGGCTTACCGGGTTTAAAGAAACCATGGGCTTGGAATCAGTGTTCCCGGCCAATACGCCAAAGACTATCACTACCGGCATCCTTTACAGTAACGGTGGCGTAGCAAGATACGTGAGATTCGTGTAAAGGAGAACTGAACGTATGAGTGTCTGCTTTGCTATCGTAGCATCGGCCTATCATTTCAAAATTAAAGAGAAAAACAAATTAATCACTGCAAGAGAAAAGATTGAACACATCTGAATAGCTTATGGCCTGATTAGTGTATGGGGTCAATATAAAAAAATTCAATCTTATGTGCCCGTTATGGGTTACAGTTCAAGAGACTGCAGTAAAATTTCTATTTCACAATGACGGTGCACGTTCAACACCGGTAAGGAGCAATAAATGTAAATCAAACAGCTCACACCGGTTCATCCTATTTTAGTTTCACACAAGGGTACTTTGTAGAATGGCTGAAACTGTCGATCGATATATTTTTTTTTACAGTAACTGTGTGAGTTTACACTGAGGTTTCCTCGACGAGATATTCAAGACGGCCCATTCCCAGCGACACGTTGTTGCAGCTTGCTGTGATGAAGTACTCTTTATCATGTTTTTCTGATACGTCAACATAGGCTCTCAGAAAATGGTTTCTTGCACCAAAATAACAAAATATTCGTTTCCCACAGAAGTAGATTTTCGCCAAGTGAGTAGGCATACGAATGGTATAAAGTTGCCTTGTTTCCTGTGATCCAATTCATTGTATTCGGCCGCGGACATCTCCACCTTTGCCCCGATAAAATTCATCTCGCTCGTATTCGCTGATTGTCAAAATACCATTATGTGTCTTTCACACTGTGAACACGACATGGCTGGAAAGGTACGGAACGTACTGGGGCGCTAAAGGGGCCCTGAAACAATTTATTGAAGTGGAGAAAGACATTTGGAGTGAAGATAGCCTATTTCAGAACCACTTTGCCGCAAGAAGTGCTTCAATGCGTTCAGCAGAAGCGGAGTTATTGGCAATAAAACACGGCATCAGCTGTGCTCCCCTTCCTTCTTCAATGCCTTGCACTTCGAAGGCTACGGCGGAGACGTCACCGTGGCGCGCAGTTCAGATTTCCGATTTGGTTCCTATGCCGCGATAAACGTAAGCCAAACGCGGCTGTCCTCAGGAAGGCGCAGTGCGCTTAGCCACTGGACTCTTCGCGGCACCTCGCGGCGGCCGCGGTGTAACCGAGCGCAGCGACCAATAGCAGCCGCGCATTGCAGTGTGATTTATGACGAAATAAATCGCACAGAAGAGAGCAAGGATCATGGGGTCTTTGAAACGAGAGCGTTTGAGAAAAAGGTGACTTCGCGCTCCGCTTGCCAGCTCCACGGACCGCGTACGATAGCAGAACTTGGCTGAGATGTTCAGAACTGCGTATACTACCCGCGCGCTATGTTACTTCACCAAGCCCAAGGGGTGGTTCAGGGCCCCACTAACAACGGAAACATAATTTTTTTTAGCTTCCCCAGTTTGAAATTATTAAGGTGTAGTTGCAGGTGGCTAAAAGAAGATGTATCGCTGCGAATGGTGATTACCTGCAGTATTTACCTGCGAATGATACACCTGCAGTTAGCTACGACGTTAAAGTATGTACTGTTCTCTACAAATCCACGCAATGATATGCAAATATATACAAGGCCACGCATTCACTGGCACGGAAATAATGGTAGGATTGATGATGCGATGTCCCGTTTGGGAAGGCAAGTCCAACAAGTACCTTACTTGCTTGTGTTCCACTTTCTGTCGGATCTACGCGACACACGCTAAATGACTGCACGGTGCATGCACCTAACGTTGCCAAAGTACATTGACGCTGAAGTGATACTCGCTGCAGCTGTCATGGATACGGCTCCATAGTACGTGGATCAACAGCACTCATTACAATTCTTGGTGGATAAGCAGAACTTTTCATTGCCTACATAGAATCACTAGTAATATTCTATGGCATTGTTGACGGGCATAAACCCATTTTGTCATGGTTTGAAAGGCATTTGGCCACTTTACGGTTTTTGATATATGTTTAGGGGCTGAAAAAGCAGCTTCTCTTTCGTAAGGAACATCGGCCACTCCCAAAGTATGTGCGTTGTTAGTGAGTGAAAATTGCGGAGTCGGTGCGCTGCCCTGCTAAAGGGACCCAATAAATTTTATCTTGTTTCTGTCGTGATCCGCACTTATCGTGGTCTTCCTGCTTTCGCTCTTCCCGCAGCGAAGAGTAGCTGGCTAGAGGAATTTACCTCAGGACGACCCCTGCACCTTTCATAGCGATAAATAGTTCTGCCTCTCTGTCTCTCTTAGCACAACCTGCTCATGATCGTCGTTTAAATCTCAGCGTGATATGAAGTAGATATGATAAGTCATTTTTGTATTTTAATGCATACACAGGGTGGATAACGTTTCACAACACTTTCAATAATTCAGTAAGGTAGTCTACGTAAAAAAGTAATATCAAGCCTTATATAGAGCCGTGATGAACGTTCTGCCGCAAATCATTAGTAAAAAAATAAACGGTCACTAGCCGGCACCAAGCTGAGGACCAGCTAGCGCTGGTGGACAAAGCTCGGAGGTCAGGCAGGCCCCATGGCTTTCTGGAATGAAACCGCCCGTTCGAGCCAAGGTTTGCTTGCTCAGAACAACTCTGTATTCGTCATCATCATCATCATAGAAGTTCTCCCCTTGATTTGAATTGCAGGTGCGTAATAACGAAATACTTTAGCTACATTAGCTACAGGAGGAGGACGATGATGTTTACGTTCACGGATATTGCCTGCATGTATTGATGCGGTTCTCGTCAGCATTGCGATCCGATCACCAGTGACAGACATCTAATTTAGGTCGTGTGGTTTTTAGTCCATCGCCCGGAACGGGTGGCGAATTCACCGATGGCGCATTTTGAAGCGCATCGAAGAGCCTCTGAAACATTATCTTCAGAGTTCTTGCACATAATAAATCAAATACCGTCCGCGTTTGCTCAGACACTGTGAAGTTCTTCTGCTCATCAAAGGGCCACGAGTTTGATTCTCGACCATGGTGGCCACATTGCGTTGGCGGCGGAATGCATTGTGTACACCTGGTGCCTAAACACGGGCGCAAAAGTGGCCGATAAAGAGCTCCTTATCGTAATATTAACTCAAGATCGCTTCAATATGTGGTTTTTCGTAAATGATATTGTCACGTGGTGGTGACGTCAAAGAACACAGTAGCAATACTGTGAAAGGCAAAACTAGGTTTTTATTGGCCGAGCCTGTGCCCGCAAAACAGGCTACACTTAAAGCACAACGAGAGCGGCGAACACAGTCGGCGATCGTCGAAAATCTGATCAGCGGGTCCAGCGCGTCGGCTTGTATACAGTGTGCTTTCCACAAAGTTCTACACCATTCGCGTCACGCGATGAAATCAGATAGCTCAAGGTTCGGCGACAACAGACAGCGGATAGAAGCATCGATAACTTTCCAGAAACTTCGGATAAATGCAGGCGCGTCCCGCGCTGTGCGATAAGATTTGTTAGGCGGCGAAACGTGGTCGCCCGATAAATATAAGTGCCCGTGTCAATAACCCCCTCTTAGAAAAAAAGCATCGACCCGATGCTGCAAATATAAGAGAGCGAAACACAAAAGGACACTTATTAAACATAAGTTACAAAACAACGAAAAGAAACAAAGTCCGAAGGTCAGTTACGCGAAGTCCCAAAGTTCATCAACGCTGGTAGTACGGCTTGAGTCGCACAACGTGGACAATTTCAGGTCGTGAGCGGCGCCGCTGTGACAGCGAAATGCCGTCTGGGACGACCTCATAGTCGAGCGCGCCAATACGTCGGATGATCTTGTACGGTCCGAAATAGCGACGTGAAAGCTTCTCGCTCAGTCCTCGTCGGCGTATAGGGGTCCAAACCCAAACACGGTCGCCGGGCTGGTACTCGACGAAGCGTCGTCGGAGGTTGTAGTGTCGGCTGTCGGTCCTCTGTTGGTTCTTGATCCGTAGGCGAGCGAGCTGTCGGGCTTCTTCGGCGCGCTGGAGAAAGGTCGCGACGTCAAGATTCTCCTCGTCAGTGACGTGCGCCAGCATGGCGTCGAGCGTCGTCGACGGGTTCCTGCCGTAAACCAACTTGAACGGCGTGATCTGTGTTGTTTCTTGCTCCGCCGTGTTGTCGGCGAATGTTACATACGGCAGGACCGCGTCCCACGTCTTGTGTTCAACGTCGACGTACATCGCTAGCATGTCGGCGAGGGTCTTGTTCAGGCGCTCCGTGAGACCATTCGTTTGCGGATGGTAGGCAGTTGTCCTCCTGTGGCTTATCTGGCTATATTGCAAAATGGCTTTGGTGAGCTCTGCTATAAAAGCCGTTCCTCTGTCGGTGATGAGGACTTGTGGGGCACCATGTCGCAGCAGGATGTTCTCGACAAAAAATTTCGCCACTTCGGCTGCGCTGCCTTTTGGTAGAGCTTTAGTTTCAGCGAAGCGGGTGAGATAGTCCGTCGCCACGACGATCCACTTATTCCCGGATGTTGACGTCGGAAACGGCCCCAACAAATCCATCCCAATCTGCTGGAATGGTCGACGAGGAGGCGTGGAGGAGACGAGGAGGAGACGTGGCCTTGTCGGTGGTGTCTTGCGTCGTTGACAGTCTCGGCATGTCTTGACGTAACGGGCGACGTCGGCGGTCAGACGCGGCCAGTAATACCTTTCCTGTATCCTCGACAGCGTCCGGGAGAATCCGAGGTGCCCAGCGGTGGGATCGTCGTGTAAGGCGTGCAGTACTTCTGGACGCAGCGCTGACGGTACAAGAAGAAGGTAGCTGGCGTGGAGTGGTGAGAAGTTCTTCTTCAGAAGCAGGTTGTTTTGTAACGTGAACGAAGACAACCCGCGCTTAAATGCCCTAGGGACAACGTCGGTGTTCCCTTCCAAATACTCGACGAGGCCTTTTAGCTCCGGGTCTGCTCGCTGCTGTTTAGTGAAGTCTTCCATGCTTATTATTCCAAGGAAGGCGTCGTCGTCCTCGTCGTCTTGCGGCGGGGGATCGATGGGGGAGCGTGATAAGCAGTCGGCGTCAGAGTGTTTTCTTCCGGACTTGTATATTACGGTGACGTCATATTTTTGCTGTCTGAGGCTCCACCGCGCCAGCCGTCCTGAAGGGTCCTTCAAGCTAGCTAGCCAACACAACGCTTGATGGTCGCTGACGACTTTGAATGGCCTGCCATAAAGGTAAGAGCGGAATTTTGCTGTCGCCCAAATGATGGCGAGGTATTCCTTTTCAGTCGTAGAGTAATTGCCTTCCGCTTTTGACAGCGACCGGCTAGCATAAGATATAACCCGTTCAAGTCCGTCTTTCCTCTGCACTGGGACGGCACCGAGGCCTTGGCTACTGGCGTCAGTGTGGATTTCAGTATCGGCGTCCTCGTCGAAGAGTGCAAGTACCGGCGGCGACTGCATGCGTCGTTTGAGTTCTTGAAATGCTTTGAGAGGTTAAAACCCGCCGAGAAACTTGTTTGCTTGGCCGTTTGTAGCACATTGTTTCATATCTACATGTGACGAGACCACTTTTTTTTATTCTTCTGTAATCAGTGGGAAAATTACTATTGTGTGTGTTCCTGCTACTGTACTATATTCTTTGTCGTTTACTCTAGTCTTTCTGATTTTCCATCTTATTTCTTCCCTTCCCATTTCCCTCCTTCTTACCTTTAATGTTTATTTTTACTCCCTACTTCCTAACAACTTGCTGATTTTGCGCACCCCTATAGGTTGAAGGTACCACTCTGCTTTCGCCCTTGCTTCCACTTCTATCCATCTTACAAATATTTGCCCACTGAGTAACAATAATAAATTCATGAATGAAATTTATCAAATTTGAGGTGTTATGACGCCCGTGTGGCACGAGTAGTACCTCGAGTGTATCTGTGGAACTTGGCTCCCTTATTATGATGCCTCTACTCTTACCTGCGAAACGTTACCCGCGTGGATAATGAAGACAGATTTCCGGTCGTCTGTGCGTGTCCGTGATAGAATGAACAACGTGCCTAGGTAGCCTTGCATATACAACTACGACCACGAAACCTAAACACATCAGTACACGTGCAGGCATAAGTCGACAATGTTGTATGCAGGAAGCTATTGCGCATGCGAGCGGCAGAGCATACTACCCGGCGTCTTTATAAGACAGTCATCCACGTATCAGCAGGCGGACTTTTGGGACAACAGTTTTGGAACTTTTGTGACAACAACAATTACCCGGCGTAACTCAGGTGCTAGTGCCCCTACAATTTGCCAGCCAGCCAGCAAATGATGCCAGCGCGGACATTCTCGAAGCCAGCAGCCACGGCTTGACGCCACTGGCGCAGGTAAACAGTGGCTGGTGCACCACGCTAGACAAGTGTGGCCGTATCTGTACTTCTTTCTGGCGCTTGCATTCTTGCAGGCGACATATGCCACCCCCAGGATGTTTCCATTCCAAACGCGCAAGTTGTCGGAAGCGTCGCCTGTACCCAACTTTGTGGCCTGTTAGCGTGTCACACATACTTCCACTGTTAATGAATGAATGAATGAATAAACCTTTACTTGAAATAGTGACTTGTCCTTTTGGAAGCACTGGCGGTGGTGTTAGCCTTGCGATACTTGAGAAGCTACCTTGAAGGCAACCACTTCAAGCTGTTCACAAAGAACCATGATTTTCATGTCATGATCAATCACTTATGTTCATGATACACCTTTGAGATAGATAGATAGATAGATAGATAGATAGATAGATAGATAGATAGATAGATAGATAGATAGATAGATAGATAGATAGATAGATAGATAAATTCAAAGTGGAAAATGTTCAAGAAATGCTTCGCAATTGAAATGTCCCACATTCGCCCGAAAGGCGAAGCATCGACTGCGATAGCAAATGAGTGGACAGCTTTACCAAGTAAGGATAGTATTCTTATCTGGCGTATAAGCTTGTAAACAAAGACATACCGAATAAATTAACACGCATAGCCACACGTGCGCAGAAGCAAACACGAGCACATCTCACTCGATGAACGCGGAAAGTCGTTGTCGAAACGCTGAAATGAGTAAGCGCGGCAGCAGAAGCGAGCGAATTCACCTTCGTGCTGCGGCTCGGATAAACGCGAACTATGCCGTGAAAACGGAGAAAGCGGCAGACTCTGCCCTGTCGCAAATGCCTCCCCCTTTGCCTGCCCTCCCTCCAAAGCCTTGACCGTGACGCAGTTACGGCGCGCTCATTCCTCTCTTGCGTGCGCGAGATTAAGCTGCGATCGGAGGAAGACGACGACGACGGTGCAGTGCGGACGTGCGTCGCATGGGCTCCGCCAAGTTTTGACCAACCCGGACCTTTTCGACCCACTGGACCTCCAAAATTTTGGTTGGAGCCTAAAGAGGACCAGAAGCGGACCACTAGGACACCAAATTCAAGACGGTAGGACCATTTCTTGTTTTTTTACCGGACTTTGAATTTGCCAGGTGGTCGGGTGAGCGCTAAGCCTCGTTGTGCCTAGCACGACTACGGGCGCTCGTGGGGACGATGCAGCCTGGAACGGACCACTGCCCCGACAACCGACCCGATTCTAGACGGACAATGGATGGACAACCCAGGGACTTATTAGACGCTCAAGAAATGGAGGAAGATTACCTCGACACCGCCGAACACGAGCTTTTAGCGGGCAGGGGCAACGAGGAGGCCGCCATGCAAGACCCACAACACGGACCACAACGCGAAGAAAACCAAAACTGGGAATTAGCCATGAGTAAATGCCAGAGGAAACGCCAGAGCGAAAACGAACGGAACAACCCCGGAAATTCTCCGCCGGCCGCTCAGGCTGACCTCGGCGGAAGAAACCTGGCCAACGCACCGATAAAAGCTGGCACGCCAGCTGCGTCAAAGCAGTGCGAGAAGGAGACGATGCGGCGGCCCAGACTGAGGCTGCCTCCGCTCCCGAAAGGCGACGTTAAGATAATTTTGAGACCGAAAGGACTCATTGTGAGATCGCTGCAAACCCACCAAGTCGCCCGGGCCGTAGTGGCGGCAACCAACTCGAAATGTAAAGGTGAAGACTTGATTATGAGACTTCGCAACGGCTCGAACATCATTATTGTAAGCACAGATAACGAGGAAGCGGCCCAATACGTGAGACTCATCACCCCTCTCATGTTCGGGGAACGCACCCATGAAGTAAACGCTTACGTGGCAGTGCCCGAGGACACCCAACGAGGGGTAATCCACGGCGTAGACCCCGGAACATCGCCGGAGGAACTCAAGGCCAACCTACGGGTGCGGACTCAAGGAGTCACAATCCACAGCGCCCGCATGCTGGGAAAATCAAAATCCGCCGTCATCACCTTCGCGGCCCCATAACCCCAAGGGAAGTCCTATACTACGGAGGAGAGATGTGGTGCTACCCATACCGTCCGACACGGCAGATTTGCTACATTTGCTGCAAGCAAAGACATCGATCGGACGTTTGTCCGCACCCGGAGACCAAGGCCTGCAAACTATACGGGACGCAGAATCCGACAGAAGGACACCAATGCACACTCAGGTGCCTGGTTTGCGACGGCAATCACGCAACCGGCACGAAAGATTGCAAGCTGCGACTCAAGACGGCCGGAGAGCTGCGAGGGCGACCCCCTCAGAAAGGCCAGCGGCAGAGCCGGAGCCGGAGCCGATGGCGACGCCCGAGATGGTTCAGCTCGGAGGGCGACAGGGGCCGATCCCAGAGCCACAACGGGGCCGGCTACGAGGACCAGTCGCGGAGCCGAAGCAGGGGCCGGAGCCGAGGACGGAGTCGAAGCCGTGGCGGAACCAGGGACGAGTCCTTCCCACCCCTGGGGAAGCAGAACGGCGGCCCGGGGCAGCAGAGGCAGCAACAACAGAAGAAAGGCGGAGTCCAGGTGAGCTGGGGAGCAGGCCCTCCCAAATCATTGTTTCGGCACTCGGGTCAAAACAACCAAACAAAAAACGAAAAGAAACTAGCTGAGGAAAATAGAGCGCTCAAAAAAGAACTTGAGCTCTGCCGAGAAGAAACGCGGCAGCTAAAAAAGAGAATAGACGACCTAATAAGGGAAATGCAGTTGCAGAGGCAAGGCGGGAACTCACCGGGGCGAACGCCGAGCCCACCAGTAGAGTAGACCACACAACAATCAGAAGAACAGAGTCTTAGAAACGAACTAAAAAGCTTCATGCATACAATGCCGAATCAAATGTTACAAATGCAACAGAAAATAGCCTTGCAAGACCAAAACTTCCGTAGTTACGTAAAAAACCAAAACACACAGAGAACCACTAATGACGCCAGAGACAGGCTCTTTAACGAGAGAAGATTCGGACCAGAAAGTCAAAGTAGCAACAACAATAATACATCATTGCAGGACAAAACAAACTAAAAATATGGCAATGGAACTGTAGGGGATATCGGCGAAAGCAGGGACTCCTACAGCAGTACATAAACGCTGGACACAAACCACCAGACATTATTATGTTACAAGAAACTAATACAACACCCACCCTAAAAGGATACACGTGCCAGGAGAGCGGACGCACCGCAACCCTCATTAGCAACAAGATAGTCACCATAGCTCACAAAGGACTTGAGAACACGAAAATCGAGCATATAATAACCGAGATAATACCCAAAAAGAAGCACAAAGCTAAAAGCACATTTATAGTCAATCTATACAGTCCCCCCAGGCAGAAAGACGGCGACTTCGGCAAACTCTTTGCAGAAGCAAACGTGCTAGCCAAGTCAAACACCCTAATAATTGCGGGGGATTTCAATGCTAAAAGCCCGAGCTGGGGATACCAGAAAATCGAAAAGAAGGGGCAGCAAATATGCATTGCGGCAGAAAACACAGGCTGCGTCCTCATAACGGACGAAAATCAGCCAACGCGCCAGGGTAATAGCGTTAGCCCAGACACCTGCCCAGATCTAACATTTGTTAAAGGAGCAAAGCAGGCCGAGTGGGAGAACCTGCTACAGAACCTAGGCAGCGATCATTATGTACTGAAAACCACAATCGAAGCGGAGAACGTAAAAAGAAAAATCGGCACAGCCAATATCACAGATTGGGACGCCTTCCGTAAGCACAGCCAACAACTAAAAAGGGAAATCACCTCGATAGAGGAATGGAGCCAACAACTAAAACAGATACAAGAACTCTACACACAGGAAATAGAACAGAACAAACACCGGAGGTGGACCGGCGGCTACTCGGGCTATGGGAGGCAAGACGCGGCCTCACAAAACGCTGGAAAAGACAAAAGCTAAACAGGAAACTCAAGAAGATAGCAGAGATCACAAAGAAGGCAGAAGAGTACGCAACACAGCTGGCCAGGCAAGGGTGGCAGCAGTTCTGCAGCTCACTGAACGGCACGCTCAGCACAGCCAAGACGTGGCGCATACTAAAAGACCTCATGAACCCAACCAAAGCGAAAACAGAAAGCGGCAAAGCAATCCAGAAACTGGTCCACCAGCACGAAGGCTCCGACGAGGAACTATTGGAGGCAGTGCGTGCAAAATGTTACGGCAAAGACAATCCCAAAGGCTACGACGGGGAGTATCTGGGGACAGAGAACCCCCACATGGACAGACGATTACAAGAGAGGAAGTTTACGCGGCAATTACAGCGACAACCAAAAACACAGCCGCGGGCGCCGACAAGATCAGAAACTCCCTAATACGCAACCTCAGCGACGAGGCGATAGATCAGCTCACAGCCTACCTCAACACACTGTGGGCAGAGGGCACGATACCGAAGGAATGGAAGCACGCTCTCGTGGTGATGATACCTAAACCCGGCAAAAAGCTTCAGATTGAAAACCTGAGGCCCATCTCCCTCACCTCGTGCCTCGGTAAACTCTACGAAAGGATAGTCACCAGAAGAATCCAACACCACCTGGAGGACAAGGAGCTATACCCGCACAGCATGTTTGGCTTCCGGGCGAACCTGTTGATACAGGACGTCCTGCTAGAGATAAAAGAAGAAATCATAAACACGTCACCCAGAGCAGGCGAAAACGTTATCATGGTCCTAGATATCAAAGGGGCCTTCAACAACGTTAGCCACGAAGCCATCATGGAAGGACTGAACAACGTCAACTGCGGCAAGAGAATCCACGACTACGTGAGGGCCTTTCTGACCAAGCGCACGGCAACGGTGGGGTTGGGGGATCTGCGAAGTGACGTCTTTACCACCCCACGCAAAGGCACGCCGCAGGGCTCCTTGATCTCACCAATACTCTTCAACATCGCAATGATCGGAGTGGCTCGAAGACTCAGCAAGATTGATGGCATCCAGCATGCAATATATGCTGACGACATCACGGTCTGGGTCAATCGAGGCTCTCTGGGACAGAAGCAAGAAAAATTGCAGGAAGCGGCAGAGTGCGTGGAAGAATACGTCTGAGAAAGGGGCCTGGCGTGCTCCACCGAAAAATCAGAAATCCTGAGAGTGGGAAGAAACCCCACCAAGGAAGAATAGTAAAACTAGAGGGACAAAACATACCTGAAAGGAGCATCATACGCGTCTTAGGCATGTGGATTCAAGGAAGCAAGACATGCAGCCACACAATCAGCTTACTAAAAAAATCGACAGAACAAGTAAGCCGAATGATAACGAGGGTGTCTCAAAGAAGAAGCGGAATGAGAGAAGAAGACACAATCAAGCTGGTCAGAAGCCTAGTGGTCAGCAGAGTCACGTACTCGCTCCCGTACCACAACATGACCAAGCACGAAAAAGAACAAACGGAAACGCTACTAAGGAAAGCGTATAAGACGGCGCTGCATCTGCCTAGAAACACGCCCAACGATCAACTGTTACAGATGAGCCTAAGTAACACCTTCGAAGAACTCGCGGAAGCGCAGCTCGTTGCACAGATCGCCAGACTCCAGCAGACTGCCAGCGGCCGCAAGCTCCTAAAAAGAATAGGGCATAACACAGACGGAATAGAGGATCGGGCTGCTAGCATCCCAGACAGCGTTCGCCAGACACTGGAGGTTAGCCCCCTACCGAGAAACATGGACCCGAATCTCCACGCCGCCGGAAGGCAGGCACGAGCAGATTTCGTGGAACGAAACCTAGCCTCACTAGAAAACACAGTATACACAGACGCGGCCGTATACCCATGGGACGGCAACACTAGAATGTTTAGAGACGCGGCAGCAGTGCTAAATCACACGGGAGAACCAATTACCTGCGCGACCCTGAGAAACTGCACGGTAAAGGAGGGGGAGGAAGTCGCCTTAGCTCTAGCGGCGGCTGAAGGTTACCGCAGGAACAAATCTCTGATAATTCTAACGGACTCAAAAGCAACATGAAGGAACTACACACAAGGCAGAGTTAGTAAGGAAGCACTGAGAATCCTCTTCAAAACAGAGCCTCCTAACAAAAAGATAAAACATAGGATCTTCTGGATACCGGCACACACCGGGATAGAGGGCAACTCAAGGGTGGGC
This sequence comes from Dermacentor variabilis, assembly GCF_050947875.1. Taxonomy (NCBI): domain Eukaryota; kingdom Metazoa; phylum Arthropoda; class Arachnida; order Ixodida; family Ixodidae; genus Dermacentor; species Dermacentor variabilis. Next base: position 93,181,282 of record NC_134575.1, read on the forward strand.
CGCCTAGTTCGCGAACTCACGCACCGAGCAGGGCAGTCGGAAACCCTAGAGGCCCGCTTAACGGTGGAGCCGACGTATGCAGAAATACTTAACCACTACAGAGGAAGGAGACTTAAATACCCCCCACCCCACACATCGCTCACACAAAATGAGGCAGTAAGCTGGCGAAGACTGCAAGCAGGTACGTTCTTCAACCTGCACACATTAAACAATATGTTCCCTACCCAGTACAGGGATACATGTCCGTGGTGCGGAACAACCCCCACGTTATACCACATCACGTGGGAATGCAAGCGTAATTTCGCATTCCATCAAGTAAATAACCCAAGTGCGGAACAATGGGAGGGTCTGCTCACCAGCAGCTAGCTCGCGGCCCAACGGGCAATTGTGTAGCACACCTGCGAGGCAGCAAGACTCAGCGGTGCCCTGGAATAGGGGCGCCGACCTTGTGAAGCGGCCAGGACTCAAAACATGAAGACACCGGCCCACCGCCAATCTCTCTGAGATATAGAGCTAGCGCGCCGTATGCTGCATGTGCGAGTGAAAGCGTTCGAGGATAGCCAGCGAGGGCGGCGATATCTGCGCGCGCATCGGCGGAAAGCGAGGAGGAAGCACGCCGCCTTCCGTCGCGCTTAAGGTTTCGGGGGAACGGTAGGAACGGGAGGCCTTCTATCCCGGGCGGCCCAGGCGGCCGCGCACGCCCGGTCGGGTCGCTCTATCCTGATAGCCATCTGGCATGGGTACAGAGCCCATGCTGCGCTTTGTTTTAAAAGGATACAGAGTACAAAGTCTGTCGCCGGAATTTCCAGCTCTAATCACAGCTATCGCACCGAGAGTGACCAAAACAACACTCTTTCAGAGAAGAAATGAGTGAAAAATAATTATTTCATGATTTTTTTCGCAAATCGCCGCACCTACTGGCGTCCTCTCAAGGCTCCGGCAAAACTGAATATGGCATCAGACATACGTGCCTCACTTCTTCCCGCCCATTGCCAGCGATCGCAAAACCTCGGGGTGTCATTGAAAAGGCAGCGCCTCAAGCCTAACGCTGTGCCGCCTGTTTTGTCGAGGAAGCGCAATCACCAAGACGTCAGCGATTTTACCTTCATTTGTTCGCCGGTGAGCCGTTTATATAGGTGTTCTGTGGGTGAGCCGTAGCCTTGGCAACGTATTACGTGACTCGACGCGCCGAGCGCCACCGCTATCGCTGGCTTGGCGCATGCGCTCTCGCCTGCTGGGTCGCCGCCTTACCACGTCACTCGCGCGCTCCTGGGTAAGAGGAGCGCTGTGCTCGCCTAGTCAACTGAGAGTTTAAATGATATTGCGCGACAAAAACAAAAAGAACGACACGGACGTGAGAGAAGACGATACAGCAAGTGCTTGGTGTGGCGTCTTCTCTCACGTCCGTGTCGTTTTTTATTTGTCGCGCAATATCATTTAAGCAATGGACTACCAACTTACCCGGAATGCTGCTCTCATCAACTGAGAGTGCTTCTAAAAAGAATCCCTCCTTTTAATACACGTTATTTTGAGCTGGGGAAGACAAACATAAATTCCTTATTCGCAACAGTGAAATGAAAACGCACCAATGAGTGTAAAGGTTTATTTATTTTGCAGCTTTTCTCCTTCCACGTCTGGCAAGACACGAAGCCATCGCACGTGCGTCAATTCAGCGACTGTTCCGTGCCACCAAAAGTACTGTCAAACGCTGCCGGAATACTTGCCGTGGTAACACATAAGCAGCAGCCACTTGCCCGTAGTTTTCCCTTCATAGCAACAAAATGTTTTCTGCGAGTACAATATGCCTGTGCTTACAAGTTTATACGTACTACCTCTACTATCCTTATTTGGCATAGCTATCCTCTAATTTGCTATCACAATCGATGCTTGGCCTTTTGAGCGAAACTGCAACTTTCTTGTAGCAAAGGTTGCAGACTACGGCGGTAAACACTTACCTATATCTTGCTCTCAACATTTTTCTGTTCCGCGCAGAAGTTACGCTCCTCAGACCTCTCTCCTCATTGCCAGCGGTAGTGCTTCGCCGAAGAGCCGGAAGTTGGACCCTGACGTGACACCTGTCGTAGCACTAAATAATTGCAGTACAGGATAGACGCACTGTGACAACCTGGTGCCCAAACATTTATCTATTCCAGGAACTTTTGCAAATCCTATTAATATTAAGCCCACTTTTCCAAAGTTCAGGGCGTGGCTGTGCTGCAGTGCACGTAGATGCTTCTGCACGCTACTGCAGGTCATATGCGCTGGCAGTCATGGTCAAAGGTGTTAGGAAACAGAGATGGGTGGTCTTGCTGATAGAGGCCGCTGAAATTTATCTTAAAGTGGTGTTCATTGTAGACACACTGATGTTTCATTGGAAGTTCCCACTGATAAATTGCCCCCTTTTATTTTCTGCTGGTTATAGTTGCTTCTGATTAATATCTACGTTAAGTTCCGAAATCGAGGAAGCATAATATCACAGACCAGACGCGGAGACACAACCTGCTGTCCAGAAGGACGTTGGAGCTTCAATTTTAGGCCATGGTGGCCGCATACCAATGACGACATGAAAAAAAAAAGGTGAAAGCTCGTGTATTCAGATTTAGACGCAGTTTAAAAACTTCGAGTAGTGAAAATTATTTGGAAACCTTGTGCAACAGCGTGGCTCATAGTGTCATTGCTATTACGCGTTGTTCAACCCTATTTAAATGAAAACCGCAATCTAATATTGTGAATTGATTGGAGCCCGTTACTTGAGTTAGCTAGGAACAATGTTTTTTCTTTATTTTTATTTAATGTCACTGTGAAACAAGTAAAACGAAATGAGTCCATGGATGAGGCTTCTACCCAATGAACCTACGAATCTACCATTTATAAGAGCAAAGAGTTTTTTCAAAGGAATTGTTCCATAGCAGCTGTTGTGGAGAGAAAATTTTCACATAGCTAGCCGACTCAGCGTTTGGCCCGGCAAAGTCATTATACATATTCCTTCACACATGATGTCCCCGCCTACATATATAGCACATTGCACCTAAGTCAAGCGCCCAACAGCCAGCGTTATAAGATAGCCAAGTGGGGGTAGGCCGGGCGATAGGAGTGGGACGAGCTCTGCGAATCCATCGACGGACACATGCGCGAGGGTGAATCCTGGGGTATGCTGAAGCACCTTCTCGCCGAAAGCGGCTCCAAGTCAAATCAGAGGCATAAGTGGACCCGGGCCCTTCACGAAGCCACCAGGTTTCATAGGCTCGATGAACTCGTCTTAAAACTCATACAGAAGTACCTGCCCATGCATCGCGATGGGGATCCGGCGACCCAACTCCAGCACAACCAGGCCCTCCTGGCCCCGAGCTGGACGAGGGCTTTTCCGTTGCCGAGATCAGATGGGCCATCTTCATACTCAACCGAAAGACTGCGCCGGGTCCGGATGGTGTCGCCAACGGAATGTTGAGAAACCTCGACGACGTGTCGACCGTCTTTCTGAGCGACAATATCAACGAGTTCTGGAAGAGCGGCGTTGTTTCTGCAGAATGGAAGACGGCCTGCAAGGTGCTAATGCCCAAGCCCGGTATGGCCCTGAACGTCGAGAACCTCAGACCAATTTCTCTAACCTCCTGCGTCGGCAAGGTCATGGAGCGCATGATCCTCAGCAGGCCCAACGGGTAACCCTCGAAGACAACGAGGTTTACACGTACAGCATGATCAGCTTCCGCGCCGGACTCTCGACGCAGCATGCCATGAAACCAACCAAACATCAGATTTCGGATGGCCATTCCAGAGACGTCAAGGCTCTGCTCGGTCTGGACCTCGGGAAGGGTTCCGGCAACGTGCTCCACACCCTTATTGTCAAGACAATTAAAGATCTGGCTCTCGGTTTCATATTCCACAGCTACATCAGTTCTTTTCTAACGGACAGCAAGGCCAAGCTTCGCAATGGAGACTTCCGCTCCGAAGATGTGCCCCTCTGAGGGTGGGGCATTCCTCAGGGTGCCGTCATCACCCCCACATTGTTTAACATCTGTAGTCTTGGTCTTTCCGAGAGTTTCGAACGCATCGAGGGCGTCAAGCACACCATCTACGCCTACGACATCACCATCTGGTGCGGCGGTTGCTGCGACGGCTGAGTCGAAGAAGCCATGCAGGAGGCGATCGACGTAATCGAGGAGTATCTCTGCCCCACCGAACTTCGATGCTCCGCCGCCAAGGCGGAGCTTCTGCTTTACAGAAAATAGAAGGGAAGAAGACTCAACGATTGGAAGCGAGTCTCCGAAAGCAGCATCAGTCTTTGAACTTTTGAAGGGGGGATGATACCCAGGCTCGACGTTATTAGGGTCTTGGGCACGTTTGTCGAATTCAACGGCGTGAACGAAACAACTCTCATCCGCAAAGCAGTCAAGAAGGCTCTCGTGCTACCCATCAGGAGCCATACCGAGGATCTCCTCAAGTTGAGGGTACATAACACCTCCGAGGAGATTGACGAAGTCCAAGAACGCGCGCAACTCTCTCGCCTGAACACCACAGCGGCAGTTAAACGGGTCCTCAAAGAGTTCGGCTACCACCCTGCAAGATTCCAGATGGTCAGTACCCCGATCCCTACGCGCATTCAAGAGTAGTTATAAGTGGCTCCTGCGCCCCGAAACGTCCATCCCGTCCAGAACGAGGGCAGACGCAAGGCCAGAGCAGTAGCGATCCTCAAATACATCAAGGAACAATACATTACAGCAAGCTTCTTCCACGCCGCGGAGTACAGCGATGGGAAGACCTTTGCCGTCGTTGTGGTCGACTCCAGCGGCAAGATTTCCGATAGCGCCTTGATTCGCACTTAACAGCCCGGGGTCAGCGATCAAGCCGTCATCGCCCTCGCCCTGCTAGGTGGTCGTGGGTCCGAGATCTATAGCGTTTCCGAAACGGCAGTTAGGGCTTTTCAGAAGGGTGGCGTGCCCAAGCAAGATGCACGTCTTCTTAGAGGCTAGAGCCAATATGCTCTCACACCTCATTTTATTCACGGGTTTCTCGCCCATGTAGGGTCAGCCGTGGGTGCTACCTCGAACCTCACTGAGTCTGCTCACGAGGATGCGTGTGACCTCACCGACCGCGCTTTTTCTGTAAGGAGCGCCGACTCCCTTCCTCCCTGCGGTCACAGGGACGCTCCCGCTACTCACAACGGGGTTATTAAATTCTTCTACATGTCTGCAAGGGTCTTTCCACCTCCTGACTCCAAGTTTAATAGGGCGCAAGCCGTACTGTTTAGACTTCTACAGTCCAGCACATACCTCTGTCTGTCCGTTCTACACGAGGCTTACCCCGACGTATATCACGACGACGCCTGCTGGTCCTGCGGGCAGACCTCCACTCTAGCACACAGGCTCTGGGAGTACGGATCGACATACCCCAAGTTTATCTAAGAGAAATGGGACTCGCTTCTGCGTAGCCCCGCTCTAGACAAGCAAATCTTCGCTGTCCGGCGTGCCTCGCTGTCCGGGCCAATGGGCTAGACCTGCCGCTCCCGAAATGGGACTAGCCGGGTGCGCGACAAGTTCGCGTGCTCGCCTGATCTGCAATGAAGTTTCTTCACTCACTAACGTGATACTAATAATGAGTTCACTGCCCAGCTGTGATTTAGTGGATTCTAAAATTATTTGCGCACACGTTGTTTGCACCTAATGGCCTTCGCCATGTGATGGTGTCGAACTGTCACTCGAATTTCTTATGGTTACTTTTTGGTATGGGTTGACAGAACACAGTGCCGCAGACAACATCATGTCAGACTGTTTTGTCAAAGAGCCTTCATTGTGCGACTACACCGCTCCCATTTCCCCGCGCGGACGCTAGATTTTTTTGTCTGGCACGCTAAGCTGCGCACGCAACTCTCTCATTCGATAGACCCATAATATCGATACGCCTGCCTGCATAAAGCGTAGTTTCACCTACAGGGTTCCCAGGAGATTCGGAAAGCAAGCTAAGGACCAAGTTCAGGTGAGTCAACTGGTTGATTTGCCCTGATATGCTGTTCTCTCAGGACAGTGAGCACGGTCTGTGTCATTGCCAGCGTTGTGCCATGGCGCGAATAAGGCAACTACATTACTCTACAAACGTGTACAGCTAGCCAAATTGTTTTTTGATGTTTTGGAACCGAAGTAGAACCTCGATTCGGGTCACTAAGGCCCTGTGACTTTACTTAAGCCAGTCAGGACTCCTAGCGCTTCAATTTCAGGCATGCTATATTTGAAATTATGTCATGATTTCAGTTTTAGTAACCGTTTCTTCTGACCTTTTGATGCCATTTCAGCCACCTCGTTCGGATGAGAAAGTTTTGGACATATCAGAGTCGACAAATCTTGAGCACTTCGTTGACTACGATTGTCACGTTATCATAGCAACACTACGACGTTTTGTTATATCTCTACCGCTCTACTTCCGTTATGCTCGTAAAGCACCTTACATCACTTCTCCAAAGTAATGGTTCTTCCGCTAAGATTTCTAATAATACCGAGACAATCTTTATGTATCCTGAAGCAACCAAACCATCGTGAAAGGTTGGAGCACGATTCCACTCTGAATGAAAAATAAAGAGAGAACAGAAAGAAACAAGTGAAGACACGTGTTTTTGTCACAGGTATATTTCGCCAGTAACCAATGCTCTGTATTCGGGTTTCGTACTAAGTAGAAATATTTCCCATGATGGCGCCAGTGACACCTAGGAAAGAGTTTCCATAAAATTCTTCTATCTCCGCCGTTCTCCTCGTTGCAAACGAATCGTGGTTGTGGTGCTGTGCAACATTCGTTTATGAACCTGAAATTAAGAATAGCGTTTTTCAATACATAATACATAATAGCTCAGCACATGCTCCCGAATGAAAATATATTATCAGATTAACTAAATACTTCATGTTTATTTAAGCTGCTGGAGTAACGGTAATTTGAGTTGTGTTTCTTACCATTCCCCATTAACCATTCGGTTAATCTCACTTCCCTCGTGTTCAGTACGGTTATTGCTGTTCGATGAGCTGCGTTTTTATATTGTTACAGATTCTTGTTATGCTCGTTTTCTCTTCTTCTCACGCTATTTCCGGGTATCTTAGTGGTAGGCGCCCGCGTTACATAACGCAAGCTACCTTTTGCTTGGAATCATTTCCCTGGCATACTTTGTTCATTTGCATATGAAGCGATGACTATTACCTTGGTTTCGTCCACATATCTTGTTTCTGCGCGTTTTCCTCGAATATCTGCGTCAGTATTATCTAGCCATATGACACCAAAAAGACGTAAACCACTGACAGCACTTAAAAAGAATCACATTGTGAATATGTTTCTGTTCTCATAATACCGCTCCTACGTAAAATGTCAGTTGCAATTTTTGGCACGGCAAGCAGTAATCTAAAAGTGAAATTAATGTCAAGTGACCGCCAGCCCCGCCCAGTGACCGGTACCTGAAAGCGGCGTGTTGGAACGAATTGTTTTTCGTTCAGGTTTTCGTTTCGTTCCACTCAAAAAGCCTCCGAAAAAAAAGACCCATAATGGTTCATAACTGCTTGGTTCGCATGCAAAAATTTTTCAACGCAATGCAACAATAAAAAAATATTGTATGTATTTTTCTAAATAAGTGAATCGTGTACTCTGAAATCAAGCTCATTGTTTCAGTCAAGGTTCTAAGCATGATCTCAGAGCCAGTACGTCATCGAGTGCTCTCACGGAAAGGCGAGACCGCTGCTCCGATAAAATGAATTCGAACATAAACGAACCATAAAACTTTGATAACAAAGTACTGTGCCCGTCGAAAACAAAGCGATAATCTCTTCAACGCGCAAGCCCAGGGTTTTGCTACGATGCCAATGTGCTTATGCACCGAGCGGCAGGCGTGCATTAGCGTAGCGCTTGACCGGCTATCGTACGCACTATCCCTGTCTGAGATGCGCGCTTACGCCGACGCCTGTTATAGGATATAATGCTGCCGTTACCTAACGTTGGTTGTTTCGTATCGCCGAATTTACCCTTGAATTGAAAACCAATAAAATATTAGTTTCACTCTTAAACGAAAAAATAAATAACGTTTCCGTTACGTTTGCGTTTCGGTCCAAAATATTATGTGCTTTCTTTTGCGTTTCGTTTTTGTGTTCATTTCCACACACTGCCTAAATATGATGTATATATGGCAAACATATAGTGCGGCCGGCGAGTCCTTGAATGTAATTATAACGTAAAGAAATTAATACAAAAATTGACCGCTCTTCTACTACTGTGAAGAGGGGTGCAAGCGTAGCTCGATATCGGCGGCTTTTCGTGGTTGTAACGCCCTCCCTGACGCGAAGCGCTCCCTGACGGCGAAGCTGGTGCGTCATCGACGAGGCCTATCAAGAGCGAGTTGCCGGCCGCGTTGATCAAACGCCTCCTGTTCCTCGGCCGAACGCACGACGCGCGGCCGGCTCCCGACGCCGTTCCTTCAACGCAGCCTGCTCTTCGGCAGAACGAGCCAAATGCGGCCTCCTCATCTGACTGCCAGTCCTGAACTGGCGGCAAACGGCGGACACGAAGCGAGCGATCACGCGATCACACCCTGACCCACTTCTGGAGGAAGGGCACGCCTGTGATAGACTAGTGCCTTGCGCTGCGTCTACTTCTTCACCCATATAAAACCCCGCTTTAAAGGTCAGCTACGATAAATTGAGAGAGTCTGAACCAATTAGCGTGGGGGTCTCGCAAGCCTGATGTCGGTGGTCCGAACCCGTAGCTCGACAAGCAATTTCTATTTCCATGCGGCTAGGGCTTTTTCGTACGGCATCAGCGACGCCAACACGAGTGAGACAATACAAGCTTTTCCTGAATATGTGCACCTGAACATCTACCAGAATAACGTGGCTAGCCTGAGGTGCTAGGCGTACATATGTATATAAGAATGAACTTTTGTCTCGTACCTAATTTTTAGTGATGGTACTATAGAAAGTAGGTGTAGCCTTCAGAACGCACGATTATCTACGCTCTATACAGCAAACAATACAATGACATATAGTTAAATAGGATGGCGCACTAGGTAATAGACATGTGCTCCACATAGAAAAAAATTATGTAGCGCCAACAAAGGGAAACATCGTTCCCAGTGTGGGAACCTCGGAGACTGTTTCAGGGGCTAGCTTGCAGCTACACAAAAAATTGCCCCCCAAAATAATGTAATGATCTCGCCAAGTCATCTCTCGGTGCCACAACATGACACGGCTGCAAGAAGCAATACGCTGTTGACACCGACACCGAAATCCTCTTTTCCGTAGCCCACTAATTTTTTTCGCTTCATTTGTGCAGCTTCAGTGGTTTTATCAGCACGCCAGCGCATGGCGGAAGAATTGGGTGCTGACTTGGTGAACCTGCGTGTTTCAGACATGAATATCAACGTGTCCATAAAAACAAGCACTTACAGCCGGATGAAAATCGCAGGAAAGCTGCAAGTAAGTTCAGGCCAGGAACAGCTTGTAGAAATCCGGCGACGAGGCAGGCAAGTCCGGTAATGTTTGTGCCAGGATTGGTTGTTAGTAACGAGGTGAAGAGGCACTGTGGTTTTGAGATATTAAAGTACAATGAAGTATTGTAACGTAATAGATGAGTGTGTGGCACAAAGTACATTTTCATTGAGACCATTTAATCACAATGAACACAATTGATTAACTTCAGCGAAGTGATTGCTTGGGCCCCAGAGCATTTGTATGTTGCGTATGTACCAGTCTGCAAACATATGCGCTGAATAAAAAAAAAAAAAAACTACAGGAACTTCAGAATACGAGAGACAACAACCCAAAAGTGCTGATTAATATTCTTTGTTACAATATTTCAGGGACAATACCTATTGTTATGGTGCATGCAGGAAAACTCGCTTCCTCTTGCTGTAAAATATTTAACAGTAAAAAAATAAATAAAAAAAAATACTCGAACCCAGATTTGCGTCGCTAGTCACTCCAATCGCTTAAGCGCAGATATTCTCATATAATACTAATCTAGGGTGACACTACGGTTGAACATTTAGTAGCAACGATCACGGAGTCAATTAAACACATATTTTTGTACGGTCTATTATACCACATCACGTTCTCCGTGGCATTGTTGCACAACCAGAAATCGCCTGAGGCTCATATCGCTGGTGACGGGAAATCGGACAATAATTTGCTCTCACGGTTTTGATTTGCTGAATACGTATAGGGAATCATGCCATACTGGTAGCACGAATTATTCTGCGATTGCGTAGGTGTGCCGCATGAGGCGTAATCAAGGATGAGACATAAATCTTGTGACGTATCATTGCTTAAGGGCATACGTTATGCAGCTAATCAAACTATGCAGTCTACTTTAAAGGTACTGCTTTCCGCCGTCGCACATGCTTCATCTTAAATTAAATGAACCGACTCCAACACATTCAGAGTCAATGCACTGTGACCCTGCCGGTGACCTGATGACAGTAGTCGACTCAGATCTGCCGTTATACTTTGGTTCAAGTCAAGACTTAGGACAATGGAATTGTCCTTTCAATGTTCTTTATAGGGACTTTATGGTTTGCGCCTGCTCTGGCGCTCTCCTATCGCGGAATTGTTTTCACGCTCACCTTCTTCTTTCCATTATATTTCGAGAACTAAGCATGTTTCTCATTGAAAACACTCGTGCATTGTAGAATAATTGCCTATGAGACCGATAACAACATCCACTACCCGAATCTTTTACAGCGACGGTGGAATTGTGAAACTTATTGTTAAAAATTTGTTTATTCAGCTACTAAGTTCCAAGCAATCGAGCGTACTTCCAATTGAGCTGTAATTAGTATATGACTAACAAGTTTATTGAAGCGGTACCCTTTCTTTTTCGATGTCATCATCATCAGCTTACATTTTATGTCCACTGCAGGACGAAGGCCTCGCCCAGCGATCGTAATTTTGTCTTACGCTTAAGGATTCCAACTTTCGCCTGCAAATTTTCTAATTTCGTGATCCCACCTAATTTTCAGCCGTCCTCGACTACGTTTTTGGAGCCAATTCCGCTACTGTAATAGTCCATCGGTTATGTGCCCTACGAATGACATGGCCAGCCCAGCCTTTATTTTTCTCATAATGTTAATAAATACATCGCATATTCCCTCTTGCTCTCTTATTCACAATGCTCTACTCTTGTCTCGGCACGTTACACCAATCATTTCTCGTTCCATCGCACTCTGAGCGATCTTTAAGGTGTTCTCAAGCTTCTCTGCTAACCTACAAGTTTCTGCCCACTTACGTTAACACTGGTAGAATGCATTGATTGTACACTTCTTTTAAACGACAGTGGTAAGCTTCCATTCATAATTTGGTAATGGCCGTTGTATGCACTCCAACCCATCTTTCTTCTGTAAATCTGCTTCTGATGATCAGGGTCCCCGGTAAGTAAATGACCTAGATAAACGAGCTTCTGCACAAACTGTAGAGGCTGACTGGCGATCATTAATTCTTGTTACCTTGCCAGGCTATTCAACAGTACTTTTTTCTTCTGCACAGTATTCTTTAACCCTTTTGTTATATGTGCTCTGTTAAGGTCCTCAATAATTTGTTGCAGTCCATCTCCAGTGCAGCTGAACACGACAACGTCATCTGCAAACCGAAGGTTATCGAGATATTCGCTGTTGATCCTCCCTCCTAAGCCCTCCCAGACTAAAGCTTGAATACTTCTTCTAAACATGCAGTGAATAGTATTCCCCTTTCTTGATAGGGAGTTTTTTTACACAAACACAGAACAAAGGTAACTCTATCCATATCGATATTTTGCAGGATACTTCCGCATGCCTGCTTTAGTCCTTGATTATGCAACGCCCTCACGACTACTTATAGCTCTACTGAATCAAGTGCCTCTTCATAATCCATGAAAGTCATATATATATATATATATATATATATCGCTATAGAGCAGACAAAAATTTGCGATGAGGTTATCAGCTATATATCGGCAGTATTTCGAAGCCGGAAAATGTAAGAGCATTGTGGCACTTAGATTTATCTGTGCATCAAATAACCACTGGTTGCAAAATTTCAGAGCTATGCATGAGAGGTGCAGCTCGAACATTTGCGAGTCACTCTGTACATCCTAAATAATTTTTGATAAATTTTTCCCTCCAAAATGTTCAAGAGGAAATAAAACTTCTGCAGTTGTCGCTTTCAAGAGTGACGTTATTTTTTTCAAAAAGAATTTGCCCTCCTAGTATTATGTTACAGTGAAGAAGCGTCGGTGTCGATGCGTCGATATTCTGAAACTATTTCGGTGTCCAGTGTTTCAATACATTCGGAACGCTGTCATTCTTTACTGGCATGAATAAAGCTGTGTAATAACAAATATTACCTTTAATACCTGTTCAATTTGAAATCCTCAATGATTAGTATTATATTTACGCAAAGTATGCATCCAAAACTGGTTTGCTTGCTTTGTCTATAGCAATTACAAGAGTCGTGCTGATGTCACAAAGCTAAAAGAAGAAATAACATGAATATGCCTTCAGCCACAAGAACATTCATGGGATTCGAATATTTCACTTTGTCTGCTAACGATGAAACAGGTGCCGACATATGTTCCTCCATGATTGCCCCGTAGTATACATTTCACTGAAGTAATTACAGCAGCAAGTTCTGTGAATTACATTGTCGTAGTTGCTTAATTCTATACTCATCTGTTCTGGGTTATGATTCGCGAGTGGAATAGTTTGAACGCAAGTATCCTGTTTCGTTTGATCCTTGCAGTATGGTTACTTTTTCGATACTTGCAAAATGTATGCTTGAGCTTGGTATTGAAGTTATATATAACATGGCAAATTTCTTGTTTCTACTCCCATACACTGCTTACTTGGGTGATGTAAGTTTGTATCAAATAAGTGAGTGACTGAATATGTAAAAGAAATGCCAGGATGCAGGCGCAGCAGAAAGTGAGCACTAATAGTTCAGTACTCACGAAACATATTTCTGCTAATCGTCATGACAACATTGTGTTGGGGAAACTTACGGTTACAGTGTTGATGACATTGAGCACCAATTGATCCTGGAAAAGAAGGAAAACCTCGAGTAAGCGGTCGTAGGCGGTAAAAAACAAAATTTTTCTCTTTGATACATTACCTCTGTCAAATTTCTACCAGCCTAAATGCTTTATCACTTAATATTTCCTGCAAAATTTTCGAAAGGCGGCTGTAGACTAGGAATGTCCTACTGCATGCAATAGCGCTGCTGTAACTTTGCGCGTCATACAGCCATTTAGCTAACACTTAGGAAGAAATACTGAAATCAGAAAAAGGCGAAATCACTGATTCCACATTGTATACGCTCACGAGTAGGCTCATAGTGAGTTCGTAAAGGTATGCAGCGAGAGAAAACAGAAATACTTTGCATTTTATGTGCGAGTACGACACTAGTCTGACAATTGTGACTGCCGCTTTGAGCGTCAACAGTGACTCCGACCCAGACTGCCATACTGGAAACTCCCGTGACCTTATGCGGCTTTGAGCTGCTAAGGAACAACGCCTCGCTCCGTCGACGCAAGCTTGCGTCTGAAACACAACTGATTACTGGTTGTAGGAAATTTTTGTGACGATGTACGTCAATTGAGGCATTTATTTTTTTATGCTGAACCTCAAACAGGCAAAGGGAAAGTTTATTATATCGGCCGAGAAAAGTGCGAGCGCGCTATCTCATACTCAACAAAATGATGCAAACTTTTGCGATAGTTTTGCGCGCGGCATATTTTATTCTCATTGCTTCTTCGACCCTTCAGTTGTTTGTCTCATTCGTTGTCAATTCAAAGAGGTAACTTCGCTTTCGGTGTTCATACGACGTGTGTTATGCGCAGCACATATTTTAACCTCAATCGCGGATTAACAGACATTCTGGCGGGAAGGCGATCAGTGCTTGTAAACAAAGATAAAGCATGCGAACCAATAGCCAGGCATACTTACTGTAGCCGGTGTCCCATTCTGGCAGAGCAGAAGGGTCTGATTTAAGCACTGCAAGGAAACACCAAGGAAATACACAGTTGGTAGGGTAAAGCCACGTCGGAAAATATACACGGGATTCACCCAAGCTTACACACTGTAAATACAGTTTAACATGCACTTACGTTAAAACTTGTGTGCACCAGTGTTACTGTATTTGTATAACATACACAGTAAGTCTAGACCACACGACACTGATCCGGACTTACACAGACATATAAGGAAATCAACCTAGGCTTGGTATAACTTAAGGCCATCACCGAAACGTATTAAACCGGCGCCCGTTTCCATTTACATGTTGCAACATGCGCAAATGAAACGAAACGATTAATTAACCAGCCAGTAGGAGTGAATTTTGAAATGTTTGAGGGCAGCAAGCAAACTCTTATTTTTCTGCAGAAATTGTTAAGCTAAGCGTTAACGGGGCACTTCAGCGCAAGGTCTATTGTGGCCTGAGTGACGTATGGCTGCAGAATCGCCACTGAACTAAACGGCACGAAGCGAAGCACAATTCTTTATAAAATATACTGTGCCTCTAAAAATATCATTGCGATAAATGATCAGAAGCACTGGCCTCGCTGTGAAGTGTTAGGTATCCTTGCGCCAGTAAATTAATAAAATTTGGAAACAAAACTAAACAAAAGAAGCATCTCAGATTATCACAATACCACAGCCTATCAATGTATAAGCAACTTGCGACACTTACCGCTTACTTTTCTGTAACGTAATAGTTGATATCGCTTAATTTTATGCAAGAAGTTGTTTTATTTCCCTTTCAATTTATTTTTTCTAACCCTCTTCCTGCAGTACTCTTCCCCAGAGCCTGTGAGGACTTGAAAACAAAATTACAGGTTTTCAACAGAATTTTAAACAAAATGGGCTGCATACCCTGGAGGCATTAAATGTATCGGGAAGCGTGATCGAGATGGGCGCCGAGCATGTTTGGTTTGCGGACAGCAGCGTAGTGCATCCCGGAATCACGGTCGTGCCGCCCAACGCGCAGAGCGGGGTCAGGGCTCCTTGTACGGTACTCAGGACGGAACCTGCGGGTAGATGTCTCACTTTATACACCGTGAACAGCTTGCCTCAAAGATTAGAAAAAAAGAAGGCTTGCAAGAACTGCTTTTAAGCAAAGAGGATTCTTCGATGACTGTTACAATGCTATCCGCGTTCTAGGACGCGGTCTTTCAGCCCGTCGGCGTCTGCACTACTTCCCTTGCGAAAATACGTGAATACTAATATATATATATATATATATATATATATATATATATATATATATATATATATATATATATATATATATATCTTTATATATATATATATATATATATATATATATATATATATATATATATATATATGTATGTATATATATATATATATATGTATATACGTTTAAGCAGGTCTGCTTCGAGGAGAATTTGGAATCAACACCACAAACGCTAATCGCTTTCTCGTTTTTTTGCTGGTCTATAAACTGCGTTATTCGCGAAGGCAATGGCAATCAATTATAAACTTATCTTATCGATCGGATTACCTGTGATAGCACGTTTGTGAAGCACGTCTCCTATGGGTAAGCCTTGGTATGCAGAATTCTTTCACAATATAAGCGTTAATTAAAACCCGATTAGCAAAAGTGTGTACGCGAACGGGCGCGCTGTAATTGCGTGACTGTTTTCATCCTCGCTGCTGATCAGGTTGAAAAGTTTGGCATCGCCTGAAAGCACTTTTGCTATTCACGTCCCATTGCAACTGCGTAATTCAGCAGAAAAGGCAAATACTGCCTTGGGCTCGTTCGTTACTTTCGTACGGCTTCAGAGGTACGATACAGCGCAACAAGGTAGGAATAGCTAAGGAATGGATGCACCACACGCGCTCTTCTGGTATCTTGCTCTTGCTGGTCTTGTCTGCACCTCGGAAGCCAGTTAACACCACTAAGTACAACGTAGCATGGTTTTTCCTTTTTTTTGCGTCTTCAAGCACTGCTTGCTGCCTAACGGCAGCGAGGTGTCATAGCGCCTATGCCTTATTTTCACTAATGACGATGCCTTTGTACGCTATTTATTTGGGTCTATTGAAAATTTATATTTGCGTTAATGTTTTGTACTTCCATCACTGCTGAATAAAAACTAGCAACGAATGACATTAAAAAAGGAATTTTGAGGAGAGTTGTGTACTCTGCGCCTGTGCTCTCAAAATTTATTTTCATACATCAACGGAATTATTTGTGCGCAGTGTTCCTAGAAAATAACCAGCCTCTCAATGAATTTCCTCGATGCAATCGATTACGTGAACACAAATTGAGCGACGAACAAAATTCGAAGAGCCTATGCTTCTACTCTTCTCACGCTTATGAGCATGTGCTTGGGGCATATAATTGAGCATTGGAGCATACGTCCAATGAGAAGCATATTAAGGACGCACGGATCCATTTTTAAGCATCGTCGCCTTTACAAATGATTCCAGTTTTGAGGGTTGTCCTGGCGTGTGCCAGTGTACATACATGACATGAATAGGCTATTCATCAGTATCAGGTTTTTCGACGCTTGTGGGACCATCACATTTACTTTTGAAGGAATTGTTGAAATTCCCCGTGAGCCCTAGCCTACGTTAGCCTTCTACTCGTGGAATCATCTATTGCTACAACAGGTGTTGCCACATAAAGACCACATTTTGGTATCGCCAATGGTCCAAACCTTTACGACGCTCCTACGGCTAGTCATCAATAGTAAACCGAGTGACCATCTGCATAGTGCGATAAATTTTCACATGTGCACCGTACCCCTCCCAATTGCTTATCATTTTTAGGCGTCTTTATGACACTTTATTGCGTTGTCCCGCTTCATAGTAACAAGGCAGCGCTAACCAGTCATAGTGGAGGGCGACCGTTTGTATTAAATAAAACCTATTGTCTATCTCACTAGATGTAGCGATCATTCATCTATTTACAAAAAATGAGCTAAGTAACGTAATAATTGGTCGCTTTAGGTGCGTGTTGTATTCGTAAAATTCAACCGGAGGGGCGAAGCCACGCCTGTTCAGTGGAAGCAATAAGATATTTCTCCCCAAAATCTGCTTAAAGTGTCTCGACTCTCAAGTTACACCGTCGCAAACTGTTGGAGACAAGCCTTTGCGAAACCGCATGTCAATGTATTCGTAACACATTTTAAGGTCATTTCTCTCAAAAGCGCTGTAAGTCTTAGGATTTCCGCTATACAGAGAATACTTCTTTATCCCATTACTTCAAGTTCGCAGTTGGAGCATGTGCCTAGACGTTAGTAACAAACAACTAATTAGCAATATTGAGGTTTCTAGCTAAATTAGTCATAAATTTTGTCCCCGGTAGTGTCCGGCTTTCCACGTGACCTATCTTCAAGAACGTCAGGATCTTAGATATGACAGTTTCCTTGAAAATAAAGTAATCCGCGCCAAATAAGAAGCACCTGGTATATTGATAATACCTGCAAGGGTATTTTACTTAGGACATCACGAAAAGCTGCAGCCTTTTCCTTAGCCCTGAAGGCTCTTTATTTTGTACACGATACTTTGGAAAATATACAGCTCCTTCAGATGAAAAATATGGTTCCAAAAAAATAAATGTGATAAGGTGCGGTGATTGAGTGACACGGAATATCTCGTGGAGGAGATTTTCGGGTATGCACACAGATACGTAATGCGTGACGACATCGTCATCACAATCTAGTATGTTTTCTTCTTTTTTTTTGTTGCTAGATAAGTACGCTGCGCCAATGCCTTTCAAATATCGTACGTTGGTACGTTGGTATGTTATATAGTGGAATATGGGTACGTTGCGTTTCTTGTTCTACCACTGCGCTGCAGTTTACCAAATAAGAAACAAAACGGGTAGTTTTGTGTGTAGCTTCTCGAATCACAACAATTTGGCTCAACATTTTGTGAATAATTATTCAGGGTAGACGGAAGCGTGCTGACAACAACCATCTAAGAGCGGCTCATTGCAATTAGCTGCAAAATTTTTGACGTTTTGGAATGGCTTACCCAAGCCTATGGTTCTCAGGAACAGCGTAATGACGTTCAAAAACGCGGTGACGGCACCAGAGCCACTGGTCGAAGCCAACGGTGTGAACAGGCACTGCATCGAAGGATGGAGGTTCGAGAAGAACCAAGAATGACTATTATATTCTCTGGCATTGCGAAAAGGTCGAAGCGTCGTCGGTTGCAATAGTAGTAGCACTATTATGATGAATTTTATCTAATTTTGCTGTATAATGCTCGTATTTCCGAAATATGGCTGTCATTTCGTGTTCTTACTGATTTTGATTATTGACTCGCGCAAATCTGCGCAGCCGATATTGCTTAGTGTGGCCGTTCGGCGCGATGAGTCACATAAATCTGAGTAATATCGGTGGTAAATGACACTTACAAGGCCCCAGTGTTGCCTCGTTTTGGCGCATTCGTGACTTTGTAAAAAAGAACTTCGTTTGTAAATTGACTTCAATATGGCGAATGCCCAGCAACGGTTCCATCCTGTGCTTAGGTTGCTTACGTAAAGCAAACGTTTTCGATTGTGCTTGCTTTTGCTGCATTTTGAATTACATCGGGTGCGTTTAATTTGTTCACGGAAGCACGGGAGCAAAAACCAATAAAGAACAGGGAGTGCAGAGTCGCTCAAAGCACAATGTCGTGACTAAAATCATGCAGCAGGTTGTGATTGTGGGAAGCAGTTTCTATCTGACCCAGATGTTTCTTAAAAAAAAAAAGATATAGTTAATCCCCGTTTAGGGCTACAAGAGGGAGCATGTCGTTGTCTGGTCCTAAGCTTGACAAGGTAACTGTTACATTATTCGAATACTTGTGATTTAATTTTGAAACCTCATACACAAGATCTTTTTGCTAATGCCATAAAGAAATTTTAGTGCGCTGATTTCTTTACAGTTATATTAAAATTATATCCTCAGGCTTTATGAGGCAAAATCACCATTCGGTTATCAGGCACATAACCTTGTGCCATTTCCGAACAATTTCGACCACCTGGGCTTCTGTATCGTGCACCCAATGGATGGTAGGCGGGCGTTTTTGCCCCCATCAAGAAATGCGTCCGCTATGGCTGGCATTTCATGCCATGACGTCATGCTTAGCATCGTGGCACGGCAGCCCCTAAGCCACTACGACGTGTATTTGTGAGCAGCGGGCAGAACACAACTGATAGAGTACTGCCAGTTTTTTACAAATGCATTTCACTACCAAAGTTACAACGTGTTGCCTTACCGTCAGCAGCTTCGTCAGAGCCGTCGCGATTCCATTCTGTGTCGTCCCGAAAAGAGAAAGAGGGAGGGAAGCTGTTAACGCTGACGCTGTCAGAGGAATTCGAGAAAAAAAATATTCGCGATGAAAACGCATGTAAAATGATCTCACGACTTCTTAGTAGTCCCTAAATTATGGATGTCAAAGGGGAGGTTCGATGAAGCCTTCTATAAATCTCACTTCCCCGATTTCAGTTTCTGAAACCCTTCGGCTCTACAACTTACAACGTTCCACGCATCTGTCTGAACATGTGGAAGCTGCGCGTTTTCTATGCGGCTGCACGTGGTCCTTTGCACTAAGATTTTTGCTGTGAACAATGAATACCCATTGAACGTTGACATCACAATCCAAGATTACCCGGAAATTTCTGTAGCAGAAGGATCAAGTGCACATTCATTTTATGAGTATACAAAGGGCGTAGCGAAGGGTGAATTTGGCTGCTTGGCATAAAACTTACCAATAAGCTTAGTGAATGAGATTGCGTAACTGACAACAGTAGGCCGGTTTTTTTGGAGAAGTCTGTGCATCACTCATGCGTTTGGGCTTGAAACCGTGTGTATTTCTTGGGAGATCATTTTCTCTTTAGTGTAACATGCCACTATTGATTGACTTGAGCAGCTTGGAAGTCCGCTTCATTCTTTGGCCAATGTACTGCTTGCATGAGCGTTGCTGTAGTAGACATCAGGTTGCTGGTGACACACACACACACACACACACACACACACACACACACACACACACACACACACACACACACACACACACACACACACACACATATATATATATATATATATATATATATATATATATATACATATTGGTTGCACTACATGCAGCCTCCCGCATGAAACCGTTCATCACTATGCGTACCGGTTATTGGTGTTAGCTTTGGCTGATAGTTTAAGTCGCTTACATCCTTGATGGATACTTTTTTTATTTCGGATATCTAGGCTTCGACTTCATGTCTACTCGCTTCTCCAGAGATAGATAGCTAAAGTACGGTCTTCAGATAACATGCGTAAAGCCCACAACTGTTTTCTGCAGCCAGGTCACGCCATCTTCCGGCTGCCATTCCTTTAGCGTAGACAGGGGGAGGTTCCAGTAGCCGGTCGCCTGCTACCCCGCGTTCGAGTGTAGTGCACTGTTTCTGTAGCGCTCCCTCACTAAAATCCAACAAGCCCGCCTATGCGCTGTGCCGGTATTCAAGCACTGCGTGGACGTATACCTTTCCACCCGTAAGGTATAAATAATATGTTCGCAACACGCGATGCGACGTAAGCACACCTACTTCCCCTCTAACGCAGTCGCTGCGACGCCATGCTGACCGTTGGCTGTATTTCGCGCTAAAGTTAAGTGCAGCAGCTTTGATTATTCACCTGCCATTCCGTATGCCTTAAGGGAAGCGTTGAACGTACACATGGGAGGTTATTCATCTTTCCCAGTTACGACATACGGCACCTTCGCAATGACCTACGTCATTCGTTTGCAGCCGTGTGCGCGACGGCTGTCACGTTTCGTTTAGCTGGGGGCACTGACCCTTGCTCGTAGGAGTCCCTTTGTTAATTAGCTACGACACATGCTAACACCGGCTTCATCGGCAATGATATCGTTGCTTGAATCACAACATTTATATTCGCGGTAAAATTATTCCGTGTGTGAATCTTGGCTGCTGGATTTATTCATGTTTGTTTTTTATGGAATATGTCCGCAAATAAGAAATATGTGGCTAGGCGAGCCGTCGCTGCGTCAATATTAGAAGACGTGGGCGTTTCTTTAAATTTCGTGCACTCTCAATTACCCCGTAGTTCACACGAACAATTTCCGCTTCTATAAACGCGCTCAAGGCTCCAATCGAGTTAGCATTAACCATTACCTTGGCTCTCAGGTAGGGGACCTAAAATTAGTTATTTACAAAAACCGGCTGGATACGCACAATTATTACGATGGGCGCTTGTGCCCTAGCTTTACTAGGATGTTCACTTCGATGTGTTACAGTTATTAGGCGCCGAGAAATTAAGCAGCTGCAGTGGTGTTCAAAGAAATGATTCCAAACAAAGTCAGTGTTTTCAAAGAGAATTAAAAGTAGAACTTACCGCAGATGTCGAACACAGGTTTAGCGATGTTCCAAAGCACTGCATTTAGAGTAAAGCAATCATTGAAGGTAAGCACCGCAAAAATAATGGATAATATATACAAGGGTGGCAAGTACAGCAGACGAATTAGAAGTCAGCATGGTGTGTTCTAAGTGAGTTGGCATTGTATTTGTAATTTGTTAGTGAGCGAAAGGATTTATGGGAATATGGGTGCTTGAAGTAATCAATAATGGGCTAACAAACGAAGCCTCCGGCTGAAAGCGACGTCTACACAAGGGGGGCTGCCCAAACGAAGAAGACGGGTCCCCTTGTAGAAGCTTTGACACAAGCCTGAGGCTTCCCTTGTTCGCACAGTCTGGTTAGGAGCTCGTAGACCGACATAAATAAGAATGCAGCTAGCAATATCAAAAAGAAAAAAATCTAGTGAGCCTCTGTAAGGGACTTACGTGAGCCCGCTTTAGTAGCGATGTGTGGAATGCGGCAACCATGGCTAAGATTGGCTTCAATAAGTAAACAAAGCAGGACAATTAGCATTGTTTCTCAGAAGAATCGTCTAAACAAACCGATCGATTGGGACGTCACTAGTAGCGATTTCAATGACTAATAAACATTATTCATGGCTTTTGTTCACTGAGAACGTATAAAATGATCGGGCCTTCAATTTCTGGTCGTTAAAATGTGGTTGCGCGAATTTCTGTTTGTAAAGAGAAAAAAGACAGCCTCAGTAGCCCCGAGGCAATGACTACTCCAAGCAGCTCCTATGCAATATACCCCTTCGCCTCGCTGTGCAACTCAAGTCATGCAAGGGAAAGAATGTTTTGCACGCGTAATGCTCCAGATTGGTCTTCACTTGGACGCCACTGTACTAGTTTCTTGTTTTCTCAGATACATGAGCGTGGAACAACTCTTCCAAAAGATGTGCACCTCAACAACGGAACGAATAATCCAGTTCGAGCGGAGGCACGTGGTTTACAGCAAGTCGGTCTACAGCAAGTCGAAGACGAGGATCGAGGCCACCAGTATAACGGTGTCGTAAACCTCGACAGCGATGGAGTGCGCTAAGAGATTTATGCCCTCTCGGCTTGATGGTGTAGCGAGTTTCACAACAATGCTTGTCAAGATCCGGGCAAGTTGCGAGAACAAAACGAAATCATCCGCGTAACTAGTGAAGACCGCATTACATACGCTGGTTATATAGCAAAGAAGTTACAAAAGCAATTACTCTTGAGTTCTTTCTAAAGTTTGCTCACAATATCACTCAAGCTGTAACTTCTAGTGCGCTGAAGTTTTATTTGTCATTTCCAGTAGCGACTTTCAAAAGGCAGATACACGGTACTATATACTTGATTGTCAACTTTTGGACCTGAGTACTCTTTTCAACGCCAGCGATCCGGGAGTTCCTCGGCGCGTCCGGAGCACCACAAGCTCCCGTTTTGCAGAGACGATACCTGTAATGAAGTTCTGCCTCTATCAGGAAACCACTACATCAAAATGGCCAGTGCACAGTATGGCGTGGTGAGGCGTTATGTGGTTGTGTGTGCCGTTGCGAACATGCGCTATACCTATTGTAAGATTGTGACTAGTATCATCTCCGATCAATCTGCATTGCCAGCGGCCGTTTCATGCTTACATCTACTCCCGATTACGGCAGAGCCAACATCATCGCAGCATACTTCTACCGTCCAAGGAAATTTTGATGTCGTTGGCGTGGTAAGCAAGAAACTCCCCATACGTGAGCCGATACCCGAGATAGTGCAATGGCGGAAAGACCCGCGAAGGAGGTGAAGCAAGCGTTAAGCACTCCCCATACGTGGGCCGATCCCGAAGATAGTTCAATGCCGGGCCGACCCACGGCGGAGATGAAGCAGGCGTCATGGGGCCCACATACACAGCTTCGCTGGTCATCCTTCTTCACAGAGTGAACGGGCACTGAGTTTTCTTTCTTTTCTAACTTCCTTCTTCGGCGCGTAGCCCTAGGCTCGACAGAACGCGCAACTAGAGCTGAAACGACAGCGTGAGCGTGCATCGACTGATACCGACATTGTAGCTAAACGATAAAAGTTAGAAACTGACATGTTGAGAACACGTGAACGTGCATATGAAACTCCTGCACCGAGGGAAACGCCGTCTCGGCGCAGAGGCCGAGGCCACGAGAAACACGCGGGCTAACGAAACTCCCGAACAGTGACAACGCTTTGCAGACCCCAATGTTCAAGCTATGAGGTCTCAACCGTGAACCAAGCAAACCATGCAAATATGTGATAAGCCAAGGCAAACTATGCAAAGGTAGGTTTAACGGTGCCAGCGCATAACAGTACCTGCTCAGCCAGAGTTAAATGGGCAGCCATTTTTAGAGAGTATGACGAAAGCGTGAAAGGAAAAGCGTAGTGCGGCGATGATGTGTGCGAGATGGCGCCAGAGTAGCGCGCATCCTCTGGGAGGTCTTTCTACGGCGGCTGCTGTGAACTGCGCCCACGCGCTGCCTGTCGAGGTTTCCAGATTAGCGAGACAGTCGCCCCAAACTTCGCTCCGTTTGCGACGTGCCGCACGAGAGAGGTTGTACGCGCCAGCCAATATTTGGTGAAATTTATAAACTTATATAACTGAGCTCAAACTTCGCATTAGGAAGCATCGTAATTTTCGGCAAATTTTTTTTCAGCAATTGAGAAAGCGCATCTGTTTATGCGCGACTGGAAGATGCAACTAGAAGGCAGGCAGTAGAATTGACATTCACTTTTTAAACAATGCTTAGGTAGATAAAAAACATAACATACCGTTCCAAGGTTCAGGATGCCTGGTAGGGTTACATTGAGGCATCCTCCTAGGAACGTCAAAACAAAAGCGTAAGAACTGTGAAATTGAAAAGCCAATCGTAACCACCAAAAGTAGCTTAGATAAACCCCCACGAGAGTGCAGTTACAATTTTCGCATTCGTAAAAAGTCGGTTGGGAAGCTTGACGAAACGCCTCAGTCTTCTCCAGACATTTTAAGCAGTGCCCGAACTACTCAATACGAGCATTGCTTCGATATAGAGTGGTAGTGACAAAATAACTGGCGCATCCCACGGACTGTGGAAATCGATGAACGAAGCTTTTATGAGAGTGCCAGGCAAAACGGTGCCCCACAGTAAAGAACGCGCAGAGTTCTTTTGGCAACCGAAGCGCCCGGTGACGCTTGTCAGTCACGATAGCAAGGTATATTGTATTTAGGGATAATATCCTCGAGTGACGACTTCTGGTGAGACATCATCATCGACAGATTTCTAGTCTCTCTACATATAACGCATCGACGACAACGAATGAAAGCACTTTTCGCATACAAAGAGAAACGCTGTAAGCTAGAAGTACATGGTGCGTCTGTCACGAGCACAAACCCGACACGGCGGCGAACGCCCGCGCCTCCACTGATGCGAGGGCATGGGAAGCAGCTTTTTTAGTGAGCACGAAGCCACCGCAAATCGCCCGCACCATGAGCAGCCACGGCTGGGCTAGAGCTGACGCACGTTTACTTGCATTCCTGCACCTACCTCCTGGCGCTCGCTTTACCCGCTCTTCCGCCTGCGACCTCTCCCCTTTCAACGCGATAACGTTAAAGAGCTCATGTCGCAGAAAATCTGGCGTCCCGCGTGTGGCGGGAGACGCCGCAAAGGCAAGATTTTTGAATCACACATACCCGGGCCGTTTATGTGACGCAAAGATTTACTGAAAATGATTTTCTCAAGCTGAAATACGTGGAAAAATCGTAAACTACCACTTACACACAGCCTACAGAAACGATAGCTCTCGGATTGCAATTTCAATGTGCGAGAAAAACATAATTCTGTTACGCGAAAAACTCAACGAAACCCCTTTTCCAGCGCTTCTACAATGCACAGACCGGTGACTGCTTTCTCCATTTGTGCATGGCGACGCATAAATATGTCAGAGTTCACTGAACGGGGCGCCCGCTTCCTTGAAAAGACTTTCAGATGGCGATCGCCTCCGCCACATCGCGGCCCCTGCAAGATCACGCGTTTCGACAAGAAAGCCCGCCTTCCTACATAGCGTTTGCCGCGAGCCTTTCCCAGTAGACATCACGGTTACATACGCTGCAGCTGCCGGGAAGCGTGAGGAGCAGTCAGGGATCTTCGAACGCAATCGCGTTCCACTCTTAAAGGCGAAGCTTAAGCGTCCTCCAATATTTTTTTTCTAGCACGCGCTTAACCACAATACGAACGGGGAGAGGAAGAAGGGAGGGTAGAGTTAAGTCAGGAGTGGGAGAGGTGCAATCGGTTCCCAGTGCTGCGCGTGTTGTCCCTTTTCTCGTGGCGCGTGCTCCCTCTTTCATAGCTCGTGGCGCTCACGCTGTGCGTGCGTGCTCGCACGTCCATGCTGTATACAAGGATACAAGGTAACACCGTCTGTTAATGTAATAGGGAGCCGAGCTCGGCGTCACGTTCCGCCAGTAGCGATAGCTTTTCCGAGCAGAGACATCCACTGATGGCGGCCACGTCGCCACTACGTCTATTGGCTGACATGTTCGCAGGAAAGCTTCGATTGAAAACAACTGAAGGATTATTGGGACAAATGATTTTTCCATGCTGCGATCACCTCAAGTGTAAGTGGCGGTGTGTGCGCAGGGGATTGTGAGTGAGCCCGCAACCTGCCACTTTATTATGAGCGATACCAAGGAACACACAAATGGGGAGTACACAAAAGAAAAAGACATTCACCGAAAAAACATCGCGAATGTTAAAAGTATATGCATTTCTGGGTCAGGAGCGTGGTCTTTGTGATCGCAATATAGAAAGTGCCTATATCACCTGAGCGGATGTCAGCTACTTGAAAAGGTGTCTAACGCTGTCGTAATTTCGAAACATCTGAGGAGCGGGAATAAATGATATGCCCAACTACAAGAAACTCGGAAGAAAGGTAGATACAATGTATGACCTTTCATTGCAGCAACTAAACTTTATGTATACGGTCTTCCTGCGTTTTGTAGGTGAGTTATTTCGGCCTGAGCAACTTTAGTTGCCATCCTAACCGCCACTCGCTGTTTGCAGTCGAAAATTGTGCCGGGCTGCGGTGGTTCTACTGAAATGATCTGAAAAAGTGTACACTGCGGTCTGAACAAAAATGCTTAGAGTGAAGAAGCATAAAGGGCCGTAGGAAAGGCAGCCCAGATTCTGACCACTATGTTTCAAGCAGTAGGCAGCTGACTATAAATAATGCGGAAATTTTCAGGCGTTCTTGGGTTGGAGGTAACCTGCTCGGAAACCTTTACTGTTAGTGCCATGCTAGCGTGACTATGCACGATGATTGTTTCTTAGAGTAATTCAGTGTTTCGTTCTGCGGTAACCCATAGGATATGTCGCTGCGCTACTAAGCTTGAGGTGGTGGGTTGCGTCCTGGCGTCGGCGGCTGCACTTCTACGAGGTGGAAATGCAGACACGATCGTGCAATTAGATTTAGCTGCTTGTTAATGAACCCCCGGTAGCCAAAATAATTCGACATCCCGCACTCCGACTTCGCTGATAATAAGATCGCGGTTTTGGAACGCATAACTTCCGCATTTACAATATTTTGTAAAATGCATTTAATTCGTAAAGGAAACATCAAATTAATATCCCAGGACTGATTAAGGCGCGGTTTCCACATGAGGGCCAGCACAACATATTCTTCGCCAATATATGTATACATACCCCGTCTCAATGTTTTTCTTTCAAATGAAGTTGATAATTTCAAATTACACGCGCCTCAAAACTGACTAGGTGTTCTCTAAAGGAATGGACTATGCGGCACACGTGTGTAAAGTGTCATGACAAGCATTAACTTGAAAGGAAACACGTTACAACTGCAAAGTGTCTCACCAGTCGTAGTGGATGCGAAGGCCACTGGGACAAAGAGCGCCAGGACAAGAAGGACTGGTGCCATGTCTGCAGGTATGGATGATTCAACTCGGACGTTGTATAGGTGCTGCGTTAGGCTACCGTTATCTTCTGGGGATACCCTGTGTCGTCCGACGGCATATATAGGTAAAGTGCATTGCACGTGTCTTAAAACCGAACGAGGGCGTTAAAAAAAACCAAAAACAAGACACCATATCCGTGTCGGCATAAACATAGCGCATCTGAAGTTGTACTCGACGTTGTATGAAAAATTATTGCTCGCCTATTTCACTTTCCCGGAACACTGTCGCACATGGTCGAACAAGGTGGCGGCCTTCATTATCGTCATTTGCGACATGCGCAAGTAAGTGCGCTTGTATTTTGTTTAGTTTTTTTTTTGTTCTTTTACGCTAACCCCTTTTTTTATCAGCGGGGAGCTTCTTCTGACCCGGATGTGCGGATCCTGTTGGTACTTCCGCAAGAAAGAAAAAGAAAACAAATTCCACATTTTGCACAGCCTTGTTCGAATGTCACACGTGGCATATCTTGGCAGCAGCAAAATGTCGAAAAGACATAAACTGACCTCGTTGTGCCTTTGTTTTCAATAACTTCCAAAGTGCCTAAACGCACCGGAAGGGTGAGGTCGACAATTTAAAAATAATGTGAGTCTCCTCTCGTCATTCATCTTGTATGAACAGCCGGTGCGTGCTTCTCATTTGTAGCCGAGCCTTTGGTAGAAAAACAATAAGAAGCAATTGTGCTGCGAACGTGTCCCTGAGTGAAGCGGTGTACGGCCAAAGCAACCATGAAGTTGGCACAGTGGACGGTTATTAATAAGTTTTCATTCGTTTGCACTTGTGTCACGAGGATAGAACTAAGTGGGCCCGATGTTATCGTCACACGCAAGTAAAGAGTATTATAAGCAATGAAAGTGGGTTACTTAGCACACCGAGAAGGAACACATGAGCTGGCTACGTTGCCTTCTCGCATTTTTGTTGGCGCCACCAAAACGGAAATATTATTATAAAGAGCGGCCATTTTCGCATGGAGATCTTGTCTTTAGTTTGAAGGATGTACATGCGAAAAACGCATGCGAAGCTATCTCATAGATCTCATGATGTATGTTGCTCAGTGCCCTTCATATAGGAACATGCAAGAATAGTTGCTATGGAAGAAAAAAAAAACACCAAAAAGTTTTACTGCGTGGGGCATGCGAGTCAAGCACAATTAGTCAAGTGAGACAGCTAGATGAAGAGGTTTTAAATATAGAAAATTGAAAGCTATAGGAACGATAGCAACAACGTGCCAAAAACAAAAGGCGCTTTTGTTGCAAATTGCACGACAGGCGGATGTCACCGAAGGCTTCGCAAAACAGTTGCTGCATCAAAATTTGCAAGTCATGTAGCTCGGGAAATTATAGAAGTGGAACTTATACCAACGGGCTGGGTAATAGCTGCAAGAAAATCGACCCACGTAGAATTTCACAGGAATTGCTGAGGGCCTAGCTGATGCATACTTGACAGACATTATGAGCGCAAGAAACTAGGCACAGCACGAAAGAAATGAAGGAAACAGGGACATGCGCTTGGCCCGTGTCCATTCTTTTATTATCTTAATGTATGTATGTCTTGCACTCTCTGTGTCACCAACGTCAAAACTCGTCTTGCTTAGTTAAGTCAGATTATAAATCTAGTTTTTCAGGTAAACTCTTGAGTGCCATGCGCACTGCGTCTGTCGCCTTCGTGGTACACCTCTCTAAGTACTCTCACGTACTTTTCCTCTACCAAAAACGCAAGCTACTCTTCTCGCTTGTAACAACAGAGAAAATTATGCTACTTCGTGAAAAAATTTACTGCACTAGAATACGTTGTGGGGCTAGTCCGTTCATAGCTTTCAAAAGATGGAGCGCCAAAAGAGACAGCACACTAACGAAGAAAAAGCAATGACAGGACATGAAGCACCTTGTCCTGTCATTGTTGTTTCTTCATTGGTGTACTGTCTCTATTGATGCTCTGTTGATGTACACGCTCGAGTTGTGGAGAAAACATTGTTTAATTGAATAAGTTAAGTACTGCGTTTTACTAGTGTATTACGTCAAGATGCTCCAGATGATACTCTCAGATGCAGGCACATTTAGCCGCAAATGCTAAATGAGAGAAGCAGAAGTTCTATTAAAGCAACTTCTTCAGAGCTTCGTCACCCCAGTATTAGAGACTGTAATACACAGAGTTCTAAATTCAAGTGTTATTCAGCTGTTTTGTTCTATTGGTGTTTATGGATTGCACAAGCTGTCAGAACAAAGTGTTCGCGGAATGAATTGGATAGAACTTTTAAATGCCGAAACACCAGTTTCACATCAAAGAAAACGGAAACAGATTGTTTATTTTATTTCTGATGTTAGACAGAACGTTTGCACAAGCAACAGATCTACTAAACTTTCTTTAAGTTATTTTCTATATCAATTATAATTTAGTTATTAATTTGTTGAACTACCAACAGGTACCGATTTTGTATTTGTGTTAAGTATGCCACGCATAAAAGAATATTTTGCAGCATCAAAGTAAGCATAGCGCATACGATACGCTGGGCATGTACAGCGTATAATGAGTAAGCCGTAAATATATTTAGAACACAATTTATACACAATACACTTTGATAACCTACAAACAGCTACGGTTCTACTATATTGGATAGCTCATTTTGAGCAATGTCATGGGCGAATTTTGTGCAAGAAACAAGCTGTAAGCAGCAATACAAGAGATAAAACTTCATTTGTCGGTGAATGAAAGAGAAACAATTTACAGAATAAAGCAGCTTACACACACACAAGTACATACCCACAGAGCAGTGCTTCCCAAACGATGAATGCATAGCAATTCATGTTATTTCGTAATAAATGAGCCAAGTTCATTTCTCTCTGGCTCTCAAGGGGTTGGGCTTCGATCGGTTCAAAGAAATCTGCCACAAGTGCAACTCTGCCATGTTTAGAGATCCCTTGTTCAAGTGCCTAAACGGTATTCCCAGCCGAAAACTCATTGGTAATGATAATGAGTCTCAAAACAGCATTTCGCTGGCTGACAATTAGGAGAGCTAAGGGCAGTGCTAATTGGAATGAGGCAGATATTATTAAGGCATGAACGCAAGAACACATATTGCCACTCAAAGCTTATGGGACGGAAAATCTGACCTTCAGCACTGTGGCACCAAAATTCATAGGGAGTCGAATCCTCGATATTTAGTGGGAGTTGGGAGTCGAACACACTACATGCGGTGTTAATTAGGGCGAATTTCAATAAGACCCTTGAAATTTGGTGGGTGTGGAACCCTCGATCAGGGAAGGGACCAAAATTCAAATACACCAGAATTGATGGAGCCACCATTGGGGGTCGAAGGCAGGGCCTTTGGTGTCAATTAGGATGAATTTAATTAAGAAAGAATCACTCGAACCCGCGAACTTTTGTGGGAGTCGAACCCACTGTCATTGGTTTTTAACTATGACGAAGTTAGGGTACAATTCATTAAGGCACTCGAACTCACAACTTTTGGTGGCATCAAAATTCAATGGCAGCAACCTTGATCGTGCAACCATTGTTAGTCGAACCCACGAACTTTGGTTTTAATTAGGGCAAAATTAATTGATATACTCAAAGCCACGACATTAAGTGAGAGTGGAACCTCCGACCTTTAGTGGCGCCAAAATTCAATGTCACCAAAATTGATGGTACCACAATTGATGGTCCAACCCACGACCATCGGTGGGAGTCGAACACCTGACCTTTGGTTTTAGTAAAGGCACTCGAACTCACGAGTCGTGGTGTTAATTAAGGCCAAAGCTAATTAGTGCACTCGAACGCCCGACCTTCGGTGGGAGTCGAACCCTCGAGCTTTGGCAGGACCAAAATTGAAGGCCACCAAAATTGATGGTGCCACCATTACTGGCTGAACCTATGGCATTTGGTGCTAATAAGGCCAATATATTGAAAGTACAGATAATCAAGGACACGGTACCCACGATGCTTGGTGGGAGTAGAACCGACTTGGAGATATGGGACAGCTGGCTATTTCTCGAAGTTGCATTCCAAGGGACATCATGCAGGTCGAGAGTCGATCCCACTGTTGTTGGTGTTACTGCAGGCGAAGTTAATTAAAGCACAATTAATTAATGTAGAGTTGATTAAAGCAGTCGAGCCCATGACTTTGGTGGGAGTAAAATGCTTGACCTTTGGTGGGAGTGGAAACCACTTGGAGATATAGGTGAACCGGCGATATCTCCAAGTTGGAGTCCAGTTGACATCGTGAAGGTCGAGAGTCCAACCGAGGACCTTTGTAGTTAATTAAGGGGAAGCTGAATAAGGCTCACGAACCCACGACCTCACAAGGAGATATGGGCGAACCATCCATGTCTGCATGTTGGATTCTAACTGAGGTCGTGAAAGTCTCGAGTCGAACCCACAAGCTTTCGGGAGAAAAAATAGGAAATAACAACGCATTAGAATGAAAATGTCAAATAATGTTATGAATGTCTCGAGAGCGCATATGCTTTCGCCTTCATCCTCTTTGGCGTATGCTCAAGTCAGTCACTTTTATCGAGTAGCTCAGTGACTCAACGTCCACAAAGCAGTCGATTGTGACACCAACTTCCTTGATTCAGGCTTCACAATCGACCCCTAATTATACCGGTACACTGATCACCAATCTGGTAATCATAGGGCGTTCGTTATTTGGGCGAAAGCCTTTTACGAATGGCACGAAAAATCCGACGTGCGGCATTGCGCGGTCCGGCGTTATGGCACCAAAATTTAAAGCCCTAAAATTAACGCACTAAACATACTACCTGTGGTGCTGATTAAGGCGAAATTTATGAAGGCCAAAGACATTTGGTGAAAGTCGCACCCTGTTCCTTTGTTGAGATTCAGATTCACGGTCTTTGGTGTTAATTAGAGTGAATTAGGCCATCAATTTCTTTATAAGAATGCGTGAATCCGAGGCGAAGAAGGAAACACCAGCGCAACCTGTGGTGTTGGTTAAGACAAAGTTAAGTAAGGCATAGTTAATTAAGCTGGGGTAATTAGGTTGAATCAACTTGGAAATATGATCAAACCAGCCGTAACTACCAACTGGACTGAAATTGACATTGGGAATGTTGAGAGTCGAACCCAAGACATTTTGGTGGGAGTCGTTCCCGTGACCTTTGACGTGGATTAGGGCGAAGATTCTAAGGCACCGTTAATTACCGTAGCGTTATTAAAGCACGTAATCACGCGAGTAATAATAAGTGACAACACAATGATAATTTCAAGTAACATAACGAATGTCTCTTGAGCAGGCAGGCTTTTCACTTTATCCTCTTCAGCGTATGCTAAAATGGCTCTCAATTTTTTTCATTTTCCACGTTGACTTCATCTCACCTTCTCAGGCGCATTTCATAACGATTTGATTGCTATTGCTATTAATGTTTTATTATTAACCGAGGGTCTCACTCCAGTTCTTTCACTTTGGGACGCTCGTCTGTGTATTTGTATGTTGTAACAACTTTTCTGGAACCAATCAATCTGAATCTGACTTGTACTTTCGCAAACTTACTACGGTATCAAGTTGCGCTGTTTCTGGCTTGCGGTTTCTACCAGCGTCGCTAAATACGTCTCTTATTGTGAGCCCTGCCAGCACCGCAACCGTGCAATCACCACTGCCGAGGGGCCACTACAGCGTCTTGCGTGCCCTTCCACTACGTCTGAATTCGTCGTCATCGACTTGTATGGTCCACTCAGCAAAATACCCACTGGCAACAGCTGCCTTTTCAATGCTATCAACCATATGACACGCTACGTCGGGCCTTCTTCTGTCCAATCCAACGCTGCCTCTGAAATCACCGCCCTTTTATTTTCTACCGTTTTACAGCACGTGGCTCGTGTGCTGTTGAGCGATCGTGTCAAGGCGTTTCATTCCCGCATTCTTGATGAAGTGCCTCGCGCATCCAGCACCATACACAAAACAAAGTCTATGTACCACCCTCAGGCCGATGGTCTTGCCAAACACTTTCAACGAACTTTATCCGGCATGATTTTTATGTATATACGCCCAGATCACACTAACTGGGAGACCATTTCTCTCTCTTTTCATGTTTGCCTACAGCTCAGCCGTTCAACGAATAACTACATAGAGACCATTCTTTCTCGTCACCCGCCGCGGTGGCTTAGCGCCTATGGTATTGTCCTACTAAGGACGAGGTCACGGCGGCCGCATTTGGACGGGGGCAAAATGCAAAAACGCCGGTGTCCCGTGCATTAGGGCCACGTTGAATATCGCTTGGTGGTCAAAATTGATCCAGAGTTCCCCACTACGGTGTGCCTCATAATAAAATCATGATATGGGCTCATAAGAACCCATAATTCATTAATTCGTTCTTTCTCGACCATGGGCGAAATCCTACTTGGTTGTTCGACCTTAACTTCCTTTCTGCGGCCGTATTTAGGCAGGCGTCTCTTAGGGAAGAGTTCGTGTCACAAGTCAATTACTGCCATCGTGTCACCACCGCGCCAACACGTACGGCGCCCTGGGAAATAGAAAACTTCGCGGTGAAGGTAAACGACGTGTGGTATAGTTCCCTTGAGGCAACGCAGTTCTTCCATAGACCCCCATCGGAACCCGTGGCCTCTGTAAGAAATTTCTGCATCACTGCGTCGGCCCGTACGTCGTCGTGGAATAGCCGTCTGCTGTAATTTAGCGCATTGCTCCGGCCCATTTCGTTCACGACCATTGTCTTCGCTACACTGAGATTGTTCACGGGTCCTGCCTCAAGCAACTTACTCGTCGCTCACTGGTACATTGACTTGCGGCCAGGATGGCTTCTCCAGTGAGGCGGCGAAGAGTGTGAGCAGTTTTAGAGCACCTCATCGTTTTCATCTGTATGTAATGATCATCAGCGCAAACGTTCTTCTTGGCTAGTGCTATTTGCGGCCTCACTTAATAAAAGCATTCGGTATGGTTCCGTCCTTTTACTGTATACATTTCCGCGGGGTTGTTTGGGCCCACACGATGGTATATATATATATATATATATATATATATATATATATATATATATATATATATATATATATATATTTAGGTGGACGAGTCCGTGTCTCCGATTTGTTAGTTCGTTAGCGTTAGTTCGTTAAGGCTTCATATTATTACTGCCTAGGGGCCTGCGAGCAACCACCGTTGCCAACTTATTGTTTGGACGGTATATAGCAATGCACAAAGCAATGAATCTTGGCGTCTCAGCTCTGCACTGGACTCGTCGTGATTTAGGTAAAACAGTGCAAAAGCAAAGTCCTTGTTTGCTTTTGCGCTGTAAGCAAAAATACGATGAATCCCATCCAACTCGACCAACTTGCTATATTGCTCTCTAGCATTTATGCAATAGACTCTGAAGATATCACTGCATAACTGTATGAGCTCACACCATAGTCATTGGGAATAAAAACACAACTGCAGCACGGCGTTCCTCATTGGCGTTTGTGGAGTTTCCAGACGCTAAATGTCGCAAGTAAGTTTCTGAAAACTTCGCAGACGCTGATGACAAATATTACTTTATACATTCCATGATGCGACTGTTACCGAACTCAAAGTGTATTGCTCCGAAGCATGTTATGCGAGAACTAGTAAAATCTGCTGTTTAGTTAAAAAATACATAAATCGTTACGACACAGCAGTCATGTTCGATGCTACTCAGGGACGCCAGGTATGCGATTCCCTGGAACGTGTCAGAAAATCTGGCTATTTCCGGCTATACACGTGCCGTTGCTAATTGGGGCCGAAGTAGAGCGTCCTGCGGAAACGTTGCTGCGACAGGTGGGAAAGTATGTTCATCATGAACGTAGGCTTCCTCCTATGGGAGAGAGCTGCACAAAGGAGCTCCATACTGCCGATCAGTCCGGCATGTTTTATACACGGAAGTTAGCTGCATCATGGAAACATAACAGGGTTGCGCTAAAGCAGAAATGTAAAACTGCGCTCTTTAATTAGGCTTGGTTTTTTTTACGCTATACCCTATATTTGTAATACATGGTTGTCATCAAGAAATCTTACGTTGTCCACTGTTTCATGACGAGCGGCCATCGATTACAAATAAATTGGGGATAAAACTACAAGAAAAAATTTACTATATAGTTCTCCATTGCGGTATCAGTTGCAGAATTAAAGGCAGCCACAACTGAGTACATACCCAATTATAATATATCCGCGAATTATACAGGCATCTCATCTATTCGTCCGAAATTGGGCTATAAACTGTATTCACTTTTTGCGTAATACTTTCGTGTAAAGCGCGTTTCTCTTACAGCAGGCCAGAGCTTAGCGAACTGGCAATGTGTGTTGCAGTGATGTTACGGGATGGTTACCTTCAACCTAATGCATGTTTCAGAATATCCAAAAAATAAACGGCTTCCCCACTAACCGGCCTAAATTCGCCTATTACAACTTGTACCCCTAGTTATTAACAGCATAGTCGCTTATCAGAAGCTAACTGAACACTGCCACGTGTTGCGCATGCGCACATTTCTATAAAGCACCCTGGATAATGGATAGTTAGTTGATGACCATTAGCTAAAATTAAGTGCTGCTCATAATGAAAAAAAATATGACGAAGCCCTTCCAAGATGGTGCTCAAAGTAAGCGACACCTTCTTCTAGTAACCTGATGCATATCTTCATGCCATCCCGGCATCACAAAACCCTATGGTTACATCGGCAGGTACACAAAGTAAGAAGCTCGCTACCAACCACAATGCCAAACGATACGACAAAACATTAAATCCAGAAATCGCTGCACCGAAGTTGAAACCACGTACTAACCCCAACTATATCTAATATGCTGGTTGCAACTTCGTTGCCCCTGTTTGGATCTGACTGCTGGTACGATCTGTTGGGAACTCGGCGCTGACGCCCGTGGTTGTACCTGGGTCGCAAGCCCCAAGGGTAGCGTTGGCCTGGCGGCCTGGGGTACAACTGGAAGCATCCGAAGGTCCCGGCAAAGCATGAGTCGACTGGTAACAACGAAACAACTTGTTTATTTTAACATCGCAAAGAGTTGGTGGTCAGGTTGACCGAAGTAGAGAGACGGGAGAGCACTTCACTCAACAGAAGAAATCGGAGCCCTCCTTTTGGCGTCCGGGGGCAGCTGTTTTTATACTCTCGCAGTTGAGGGCAAGAAGGAACCCCTCAAAAGACGAGCACGTGAATGTACAATGGGCCAATGGTGACGCACACTGTCGTAGCGCTGCGCACGATCTCGTAGCACCCTGTCGTGGCGCGGCGCACGATCTCGTAGCACCCGGTCGTGGCGCTGCGCACGATCTCGTAGCACCTGGTCCTGGCGCTGCGCACGATCTCGTAGCACCTGGTCGTGGCGCTGCGCACGATCTCGTAGCACCCTGTCGTGGCGCTGCCGGTCGGACACAATGACTGGAACGAGATCCCTGCTTTGGCATCGCCTGTTTCGGGCCCAATAACTGGAATGAGATCCCTGCTTTGGCATCGCCTGTTTCGGGCACAATGACTGGAACGAGATCCCTGCTTTGGCATCGCCTGTTTCGGGCCCAATAACTGGAATGAGATCCCTGCTTTGGCATCGCCTGTTTCGGGCACAATGACTGGAATGCGAGGAGGATCCCTAGGCGGTCGCATCGCCGCAGACGCGCCTGGAAACACCTGGCGATGAGTGTTGCGGCGACGACGATCGGGCCAAAATGTCTGCCGCCCCGCCGCAGTCGCGCCGGCAAAACCACGTGTCGCAGGCGAAACGCAACAGACCGCCCCGCCGGGGGAAGGAGATCCCGATGGACAGGGGACTGCATCCGCTGTCCGGAGGGATGTCGCTCGATGATGCTCATAACCGAAGTCGGGCGTCCCTTGACGTTTCTTGAGCGCAGCGCACAGAGAAGGCCTCGTTCTCTCGTTCAGGTTCGCACGGGACACTGCAAAGTGACTTCGGGAGAGTTCACATTTTTGTTCTCGTTCCCGGCAAGCGTTAGAACTACGCTGAAAACTCAACCGCTCAGTCAGCAAGCACGGCACAACCCTCACTAAGCCCTGCCAGGCTCTTTCCCCTTTTTAGACCACTGCCTAGTTCCTTACAGTAGTCTAGCATCACTCAGAACGCGTCCACAAATTGAAAAATTGCACTAGAAAGCATATCATCACTTTGAAACACTAAACAAAAGCAATATGTTAAAAAAAATCCTGCCTCAGGAAGAAAAACATCAGTAACAAACAATTTTGAGGCTGATTCCTACGTTAGGGGCTTCGACTTAAGCCATCGGCGTTACCGTTGAGACTCCCCTTTTTGTAACGCACCTCAAAGGAATATTGTTGTAAAGCGAGGCTCCAGCGCAGGAGGCGGCCATTTTTGGGAGAGATGGTCTGCAGCCATTGGAGAGGGCAGTGATCCGTCTCAATGATAAACCTCGAGCCGGCTAGATAGCATGACAATTTCTGAACGGCCCACACGAGACACGCACACTCTTTCTCGGTGGCGCTATACGCCTGCTCACGACTGGTCAGCTTACGACTAGCATACAGGACGGGGTGTTCTACTTCTCCATTTTCCCGTTGGCACAGTACAACGCCCATGCCTCGCTCACTAGCATCGCACTGAACAATGAACCCTTTTGTATAGTCTGGCGATCGTAGCACAGGCTGGCTTGTTAGGGCACTCTTTAGGGCGCTAAAAGCTCTTTCCTTGGTCTCGTCCCAGACGACTGTTTGAGGCTCTGTTTTTCTTAGAGCATCCGTCAGGGGAGCCGCGATATCAGAGTACCTAGGGATGTACCTCTGATAGTAGCCGGCGACACCCAAGAACGACCGAATATCGGTCTTTGTGCGCGGTTGCGGAAAGTCTCGCACAGCGGCCACTTTTATTTCAGAGGGGCGGCGACGACCCTGACCAATCATGTGACCGAGGTAGACAACCTCGGCCTGTGCTAACTGGCACTTAGGAGCCTTGACTGTCAAGCCCGCTTCGCGCAGGCGGGTTAGCACTGCCCGCAAGTGTGTCATATGCTCAGACCAGGATGCGGAGAATATCGCTACGTCGTCTAGATACGGTAAAGCGAATTCTTGCTGTCCCCGCAACACTTTATCCATGAGGCTTGAAAAACAGTATGGCGCGTTCTTCAAACCAAAACTCAACACTTTAGGACGGAATGTTCCCATTGGTGAAATGAACGCCGCATACCTACTAGCCTCTTCTGTAAGTGGAACCTGCCAATAACCCCTGACAAGATCTAGGGTGGAAATAAACTGAGCGCTACTAACTTTCTCAAGGCGCTCCTCGATGTTAGGGATCGGATAAATTTGATCCTTAGTGATGGAATTAAGCCTGCGGTAGTCGACGCAAGGACGAGGTTCCTTGCCCGGTACCTCAACTAAAATCAAAGGGGAGGTATAATCACTCTCACCTGCCTCAATAACACCGAGCTGTAGCATTTTCTTTACCTGAGCCTCCATAATATCGCTCTGGCGGGGTGACACCCGATACGCCTTGGATCGTACTGGCTCTGTGGAGGTAAGTTCTATATCATGAGTAAGTACAGAAGTCCTACCAGGCCTCTCAGAGAACAGACCTTGAAACTCTTGTAATAGCTGGTGTAGTTCGGTTTTCTGCTCGGGCGACAGCGGTGCTTTACTGATAAGGTCACTAATGACTTGACCGGTGTCTTCCCTGTTCGTCACTGAGCCTAGTCCCGGAAGCTCGACCGGAAGCTCTTCAGGAACGTTTACCATCATGCACACCACTGCTTCCCTTTGTCTATAAGGTTTGAGCAGATTACAGTGGTAAACTTGCTGTGCTTTCCGCTTTCCTGGCAGACTTACCACGTAGTTAACGTCCGACAGTTTCTGAACAATTCGTGCTGGGCCCTCCCACTGCACGTCTAGTTTGTTGTTTAGCGATGTGCGCAATATCATGACCTCATCGCCAACCTCAAAACGACGGGCCCTGGCTGTCCGATCATAATAAACCTTGGCCCTCTGCTGGGCCTTTGTCATTGCTTCACCTGACAACTCCTGTGCCCTTCTTAAGCGTTCGAGGAGCTTAAGTACGTACTCCACCACGACTGGGTCGTCGCCCCTACCTTCCCATGATTCTCGAAGCATGCGAAGCGGAGATCGAAGCGAGCGACCGTACACCAGTTCAGCTGGCGAAAACCCCGTAGCCGCATGCGGCGCGGTCCTTAAAGCAAACATCACCCCAGGCAGACACAGCTCCCAGTCAGTTCGATGTTCAAAACACAACGCTCTCAACACGCGCTTCATGACGGAGTGGAGCTTCTCAACGGAATTCGACTGTGGGTGGTACACTGAGCTGTGTAACAGCTTGACCCCACACCTTTCGAGAAAAGTTGTCGTCAAAGCGCTAGTAAACACTGTGCCCTGATCTGATTGAATTTCTGCAGGAAAACCAACTCGCGCAAATATGGACAGTAGTGCATTAACTATCTCAACTGAGCTGAGTTCTTTAAGCGGCACTGCTTCAGGGAACTTTGTCGCTGGGCAGATCACAGTCAAAATGTGTCTGTACCCCGTGGCTGTTACCGGCAGAGGTCCCACTGTATCAATAACGAGCCGTCTAAAAGGCTCCGTTATGATAGGTACCAATTTCAACGGCGCCCTTGATTTGTCCCCTGGTTTGCCCACCCGCTGACAAGTGTCACATGTCCTCACGAAATGGTCTGCGTCCCGAAAACACCCTGGCCAATAGTACTCTTGCAAGAGACGGTCCTTAGTTTTCTTAACTCCTAGGTGTCCGGACCACGAACCCCCATGTGACAAGCGCAACAGATCCTGACGATAGCATTGAGGCACGACCAGCTGATCGAACTCCACTCCTCTGCGGTCTAGATACTTCCGGTACAGGACTCCACCCCTTTCCACAAAACGAGCAGTTTTCCTGGCGATACCTTCTTTGACATTGCAGCGCACGTTTTCCAGGCTGCCATCCTTTTTTTGCTCGGCTATCAAAGCCGACCGGCTGACTTTTAGCAACCTATCAAGTCCGTCTGACGTAGGCGCGATGAGCAAATCAGTAGATAGCTCTTCTAACTTTCCCGTGTCGGGCATTTCCTCTCCAGTATCTGGCGCCTTTAACGTTACAGACTCAAGTCTATTCAGTTCGGGCGTGCTCTGAATATCAGCTTGCTGCGCCTCTGACCCTTTTTCGTTGTTTGATAACGTCGGCCCCGCAACTACCGCCTTTGCAGCGAGCTCCCGAACCTTCGATCTGGTTAAGGCCTGAACACTAGCTTCACCAAACAAAAGCCCCTTCTCGCGCAGGAGGTGATCGGACCTGTTTGAAAATAGGTACGGGTACTGGGGTGGCAGCATAGATGACACTGCCGCCTCTGTCTCAAGCGCTCCGAAAGGTCCTTCAATAAGCACCTTTGCTACTGGCAGACACACGCTATGAGCTTCCACGGCTTGCTTGATCCATGCGCACTCGCCCGTGAACATATGGGGTTCTACGTAAGACGGGTGAACTACATCCATCGTAGCTGCGGAATCGCGAAGCACTCGGCACTCTTTCCCGTTCACGAGGAGGTCTCGCATGTAAGGCTCGAGAAGCTTCATGTTCTCGTCAGTGCTGCCTATTGAAAAAAACACAACTTTTGGTGTCGTTTCCGGACACTGCGCCGAA
Source organism: Dermacentor variabilis (assembly GCF_050947875.1). Classification (NCBI taxonomy): domain Eukaryota; kingdom Metazoa; phylum Arthropoda; class Arachnida; order Ixodida; family Ixodidae; genus Dermacentor; species Dermacentor variabilis. The sequence continues at coordinate 93,222,170 of NC_134575.1, forward strand.
AAGTGACCCGGCTTCTGGCACGTATAACAAACGCCCGCTCGCCTCATCTCGAACCGCTTTCTGCGTTCGGCTTCGGCTGCCGTCTCTTTACGTTTGGTCGGATTGCTTTCACTCGCATCCTCACTACGCGTGTCCCCCTTAAATCTCATGGGCGTGAACCTTGGCCTCTCAGACTTGGAGCCAAATTCACCCTTTTGACCGTCCTTAGCTCCGCGAGCTCGACGCGTCACAAACTCCTCGGCTAGCTCAGCGGCTCTAGCCACCGTACTCACGTCTGGCCTATCCAAGACCCAGTATCGCACGTTCTCCGGTAACCGATTATAAAACTGTTCTAGCCCGAAGCACTGCAGAACTTTATCGTGGTCACCAAACGCTTTCTCTTCTTTGAGCCACTCCTGCATGTTCGACATAAGCCTATACGCAAACTCTGTATATGACTCACTTCTGCCTTTCTCATTTTCCCGAAACTTCCGACGGAACGCCTCCGCAGACAGCCGGTACTTTTTTAGCAGACTCGATTTTACTTTGTCGAAATCCTCTGCCTCCTCTCTATCCAAGCGAGCGACTACGTCGGCCGCCTCGCCGGGTAACAAAGTGAGCAAGCGCTGTGGCCACGTTTCCCGAGAGAACCCCTGCTTCTCGCACGTTCGCTCAAAGTTAACCAGGAACAAACCAATGTCCTCTCCAAGCTTAAACGGCCGCATCAGGTCAGTCATTTTGAACAATACGCGTTCTCCTGCACCGTGTGCCTGACTTCCATTACGAGCGCGTTCCATTTCTACCTCAAGACGCTTCATTTCCAAAGCGTGTTGACGGTCACGCTCTTGTTGCTCTCGCTCTTTCTGTTCTTTAAGTTCGCGCTCCTGTTTCTCTTTTTGCTCTTTAAGTTCGCGCTCATATTTCTCTTTTTGCTCTTTAAGTTCGCGCTCTTGTTTCTCTTTTTGCTCTTTAAGTTCGCGCTCCTGTCTTTTTGACCTCTCCTCAATAGTCTCAAGGCATTCCGACAGCTCGTCATCCTCAGCCTCTAACTCAAGAATAGCCTTTAGCAGTTCAGGTTTTCTTAGTTTGTCTGAGACATCCAGACCCAACTCTCTTGCAAGCTCCAACAATTTCGGTTTGCGCAACGACTTCAAATCCATGGCTGCTCTGAATGCTGCTTTCTCTACTGCTTACTATTGTCTTGCCGCAAACTAACCCGGCAGCAACGACAACCACAATTACCAGCTCTGTTTCTGACACTAACAAAAGCCTGGCAAAGCTCAGAAGAAGAAAGTCCCGCACTCACCAAACCTCGCAGGCAGGAATTCCGCGCAGTCGTTCCGCTGCAGGCAACCAGTCGTCACACAGGGCTCGTTGCACTGCTCCCGGATCGTCGTTGAGCTGCTCAGCATACTGTCAACTGCATCTCTTTGCTGCTGGCCTCCGTTGTCGCGATCTCGCCGCTGGCAGACCGTTGTTTGAAGTCGTAGGCGATCCCACCGCTGCCACCAGATGTTTGGATCTGACTGCTGGTACGATCTGTTGGGAACTCGGCGCTGACGCCCGTGGTTGTACCTGGGTCGCAAGCCCCAAGGGTAGCGTTGGCCTGGCGGCCTGGGGTACAACTGGAAGCATCCGAAGGTCCCGGCAAAGCATGAGTCGACTGGTAACAACGAAACAACTTGTTTATTTTAACATCGCAAAGAGTTGGTGGTCAGGTTGACCGAAGTAGAGAGACGGGAGAGCACTTCACTCAACAGAAGAAATCGGAGCCCTCCTTTTGGCGTCCGGGGGCAGCTGTTTTTATACTCTCGCAGTTGAGGGCAAGAAGGAACCCCTCAAAAGACGAGCACGTGAATGTACAATGGGCCAATGGTGACGCACACTGTCGTAGCGCTGCGCACGATCTCGTAGCACCCTGTCGTGGCGCGGCGCACGATCTCGTAGCACCCGGTCGTGGCGCTGCGCACGATCTCGTAGCACCTGGTCGTGGCGCTGCGCACGATCTCGTAGCACCTGGTCGTGGCGCTGCGCACGATCTCGTAGCACCCTGTCGTGGCGCTGCCGGTCGGACACAATGACTGGAACGAGATCCCTGCTTTGGCATCGCCTGTTTCGGGCCCAATAACTGGAATGAGATCCCTGCTTTGGCATCGCCTGTTTCGGGCACAATGACTGGAACGAGATCCCTGCTTTGGCATCGCCTGTTTCGGGCCCAATAACTGGAATGAGATCCCTGCTTTGGCATCGCCTGTTTCGGGCACAATGACTGGAATGCGAGGAGGATCCCTAGGCGGTCGCATCGCCGCAGACGCGCCTGGAAACACCTGGCGATGAGTGTTGCGGCGACGACGATCGGGCCAAAATGTCTGCCGCCCCGCCGCAGTCGCGCCGGCAAAACCACGTGTCGCAGGCGAAACGCAACACCCCACTCAACGCGGCGGTGTCTGTCGCTGATGGGATGCTCGCCTTCGGGGCGCGCCGACCAATCAATTGGCTAGCTTTCCTAGTCGATTGCCCAAGAATAAACAGGTACAAATATGACATACGCAGTGCCTAAACTGTCTGTTCGCTCACATACCCAGTGGCCTATGTCTGCTCGGCAAACCAACGGCCCCCAGATGCCTACTAGCCCAAGTTCGCTCTCCTCGCGGTTTTTATTCTTCAAGATCGGCAGACGTTCATTCAAACTGGATGAAGTAACTAAACAAGATATCTCCTGAAGGAGACAATGGTGTGGTAAAGCATATGAGCTGCAGTCTCGACAATAACAACTATAATGTACTTTCGGTTAGTATGGCCGCAGAAGCTGTTCTGCGTTGCCATCTGTGTAAAGTCGCAACTGGTGAGGGCGACAAGGAGGCTGAAGCTTCCAAATGCAGTAGTCATTGAATCTCTTTTCAATAGGAGTGCTGCAAGGATTTGTCGTCTTTAGAGAATTTGTGGCCTAATCGACGCCTCTCTATGCAGGAATGCTTTTTATTGCTTCATAAGGCTAATGTGTCAATAAATCTTGAATTTTCTTACGCCCCATGTGTGGCCTCCGATCAGACGCTGTTATTGCGACCATTCTAAAGCATTTATGTATATGTACCGCACATTTAATAAAATGCGCGGGGTAATTTTTATTAGTTGGTTGTGGTGTGAAACGACATCTGCACTGATGCTCCGCTGCTCAAAGCAGGGAAAGTTGTTCGTTTTTATCAGCAGCTCATCAAGCGCCTTCTAGTCCATAAACTTACTGTAGCGCCAAGTGATGCTGACTGACGAGCGTGTAGCAAATACAAAAGAAAACAAAATCAAATGTAGTGATATTAAGTACCTCCGCGGTCTTTCTTTTTAATAAGCAAACCGCCAGATTTTAGTTTCAGCACTTGCTGAGAACGCTGCACTAGACTATCAATGATAACTGATATCAATGATAACGACAAAAGATGGCTATTTTGATGCCACACACTCTTGGAATCGGCATTATGTGAAGCACTTTGCAGGCGACTGGCTATCTAGCATCACATACGTTATGCCGCACGTGGCGAGATAAACCAACAAAATCTTGCTACGCGACGAACTGTTTTTTGGATATTGAGCGCGCTCCAGCCGAGCCCCTCTGTGCCGTGAATTTAACTCTTGAGCATTGTGTTCCTAGAAATGCAAAGAATAAGGCAACGCCTTCACGAGAATGCCATAGTTCTGACCCGAACTACTGCAGGTTTGCGTGCTGAATGTATTGCGTGTCTGTTTATGAATTCAGTTACTCACGGACTTTTTTTCTTAAAATATTATTCTGGTACACGAAAGTCTTCTGGTAGTGTCCTGACACTACCTCATTCTGGTAAGCTTTCTCTATTTAAACTACTGTGTAGTACTTTAACATGGTACACATTAAGTTCATATGTGTATTGGCAGCTACCAAATTAATGAAGTAATCTTCTGCGTGTATAGAATACGCAAACAATGCAATGTCATGAGTAATCGCGGCTATTGCTTGGAATAAACGAATGACAGAATATATTCGCAAGGACTTGAAAACTAGCTGTGCAGTTTTGCCTTCAAATTTCACGGACTTTGTGTTTGATGCGCCACTTATTAAACATTTTGGCGAAACTCTAGAAATGTGCGAGCCCCTTGAAGAGAAAGAAGAATTCCACTAAAATTGCCATGTGTTGTCCACTTCTTCATAGCTCTTTTTTTTTTTGCATACAGCTACCCACTATGTCCTTGAAATCTGTACCCGCCGTGGTTGCTCAGTGGCTATGGTGTTGGGCTGCTGAGCACGAGGTCGCGGGATCGAATCCCGGCCACGGCGGCCGCATTTCGATGGGGGCGAAATGCGAACACACCCGTGTGCTTAGATTTAGGTGCACGTTAAAGAACCCCAGGTGGTCGAAATTTCCGGAGTCCTCCACTACGGCGTGCCTCATAATCAGAAAGTGGTTTTGGCACGTAAAACCCCAAATATTATTATTATTGAAATCTGTCTGCAGCCTTCGTTACTGCAAGGGCTCCACCCCTACGCTCCTCACAGTTTGACGTTCTGTGGTTTATATTTTCTAAGCAGCACATAATACGCAGAAATCAAAAGAGTATTTTATGTGATAGTCAACAGAATTGTTGATAACATGCAGAAAGCTTTTAGAGAAGGTATTTTTGAAATGTAGTTTCCTTACACAATTTGTTTGACTAGTCGTTTCACAATCTTGAGTCCTTGTCGACTCTGCGCTACAGACAATAAAAGGGATTTTCTGAAATAATAATAACTTCTACATTAAGAAAAAACTGATGAACACAGAATAATATAGATAAAAGAGCACTTGTATTATGCTTTCATAGCTAGCATTATGACGTTGTAACGCCATGCTGTCCTTAACAACTATGTCATGGACAAACAAATGTCGGTGCTTGCGACATATTGCGGCAGATTTGCTTCTGTGTACAGGTCGACGTTCCGCACGAAGTCCATGTGCTAGAAAAAAATGTGATAACCTTTCATGCGAACTACCAACACTTTACCCGTGATTGTCTCCGCTTACGGAAGCCATAGTTTCACTGTTCATTGCGCCATGGGAAAACGCATGCACATGCTTTTATTATTATCGTCATCATATATGGCCTAAAAATAATGCCTGCTTCAGAACCATAGTGATTTTCGTTTCCAAATGCAATAGTTGCATAATAATAATGCCTAAAATTGGCTGTGAGCGGCACTGCAGTGGAGGGCTCCAGATTAACTTTGACCACGTGGGTTTCTCTAAGTTGCACATAAATATAAATACGCGAGCGCTTTTTCATATCACTCCATAGTTGTGCAGCCGCCGTGGCTGACAATCGAACCTACGACCACGCGCTCAATGGCAGAATGCCATAGCCACTCCGTCATCGCGATGGATGCATAATAAAGAACGCCTGAGAACGGTACTCGGATGAGATAGCTTTTTCAACGTTTCTGCTCATTCAAAGCATGATCGTGCCTGTTTGATAAAAAGTTATTACATAAGCTTTCAATAGTTTACACACGCCTCAGCCGACACGCTGCCGTATTTTCAAAACTACCGGGGACCACAAGTGTACAATGCGAAGATTGAACTATATATATATTGTTACACACGAGGTGTTTAATGCTGGACCAGGTGAGTCTGGTTGATAGGCGCGGTTTCGAGAGCGGTCCCGCGGCAGCTTGGCTAACGTCGTTCTTCTCTTTCTTCCCTCTGGTTGCCTGCGCGGCAACCGTGGTTTATGACAAATTTCGTGACATTTCACCGCTGGCAAACGAAGCCCGCCAGGCGAATCAGGCATCTCGTGAGTTGTAACGCCTCAGACGCGCGACGTGTGTCTTCAGTCTTGGCCGAGCGTCGTCCACTGCTCGTGAGACGCGCAATACGATAGTCCACTTCACTGAGCCGCTTCAGAATAACGTAGGGGCCGACGTAGTGGGCTAGTAACTTCTGGCACAAGCCACGCTTCCGCAACGGCGTCCAGAGCCAGACAACGTCACCAGGATCGAAGTAAACGTGGCGGTGACGCCCGTCATAGCGTATCTTTGACCGGTCCTGCGATGCCAGGGTGCGTAGCCTAGCGAGGCGTCGCGCTTCCTCTGCTCGACAGAGCATCTCATCAACTCATTCGTAGTCATCAGCGAAGTAGGGAAATATGGTGTCGAGGATGTAGCGTGGCGGACGAGCATAAGGAAGGAAAAACAGTGAGTAACCAGTGGCCTCATGTCTCGCGGTATTGAAGGCATAGTTAATGAAAGGCAAGATACTGTCCCAGTTCTTGTCTGCTGAATCGACGTACATGGACAGCATGTTGGCAAGCGTTCTGTTTGTGCACTCGACCAGACCATTAGTTTGTGGATGGTAGGGCGTACAATGGCGGAAGCTACATGAACACAGAGGAAGGGTTTCTTCAACCACGTCCGCGGTAAACTGTAGCCCACAATCGCTGATTACTATGCGAGGAGGTCCATGTTGGAGTACAACGTGAGCCAGTAAGATGACAGAAACTTCTGTAGCTGTGGCCGATGGCAATGCGGCGGTCTCACGATAGCGGGTAAGATGATCGACGCGAACTATAACCCAACAATTGCCCTTGGAGGATCGCGGAAAAGCGCCCAGACCATCTCTACCAACTTGCTCAAAGGGGACGCTAGAAAGGAGAACTGGTTGAAGCAGGCCGTGTGGCGCTTGCGACGGACGCTTGTAGCGCTGGCATTGGGAGCAGCTGGTGACGTACTGTTCGATATCCTTCCTCATCTTAGGCCAGTAAAAACGTTCTTGAGCCCGGTAGAGCGTACGTGTGAAACCAAGATGACCGGAAGTTGGGTCGTTGTGCATGGCGTATAATACTTGGTGGCGAAGGTTCTTGGGGACAACTAAAAGGTAGCGTGCACCGGTGGTCGAGTAGATCTTCTTATACAGCGCGCCACCATCATGTAGGCGAAAGCGACTGCCTGCAGGTGACTCCTGTGCTGTCGCGAAGAGTAGTTGTAAGCTCTCGTCCTTGTGATGCTCGGATATGACGGCACCCATATCCGGAAGTTCCGGGGACACAAAAGCGATATATTCATCAAAGTTGTCCACATCACATTCAGTTGTTTGAAGTGGCATCCGAGAAAGACAATCAGCGTCAGCATGTCGCTGGCCACTTTTGTAGCAAATAACGAAATCGTATTCCTATAGACGGAGGGCCCAGCACGCTAGTTGTCCTGAGGGATCCCGCAGATTCAAAAGCCAGCATAGCAAATGATGATCTGTTATCACAGTGAAGGGGTGCCCGTAGAGATACGAACGAAACTGCTGCACTGCGAAGATGACCGCCAGACACTCTTGTTCGGTGACTGTGTAGTTGCGCTCGGAGCGGCTCAAAGACCGCCTAGCGTACGAGATCACGTGCTCACTGTCGCCGACACGCTGAACTAGCACAGCACCGATGCCTAAGCCACTGGCATCGGTGTGAATCTCAGTTGGTAATGAAGGATCAAAGTGGCGAAGCATTGGTTGGGACGTCAACGGGAACTTGAGCTGGAGAAACGATGAGTCCCAATCTGCAGTCCACTCAAAGGGGACGCCTTTTTGGAGAAGGCGTGTAAGGGGATGAGCTATGTCAGTGAACCGGGGAATCAATCGGTGAAAATAGGAGCACAAGCCCAGGAAACGTCTTAACTGCTTGACAGAGTTGGGTACCTTAAATGCTTCTACAGCCGCAGTCTTTTTCGGATCGGGTCGGATGCCTTCTTTGGCGACAAGGTGTCCTAGCACAACAGTTTGTCGTTCTCCGAAACGGCATTTTTTTGAATTCAGCACAAGACCTGCTTTCTTCAAGCAGTTCAAGACGAAGTCCAAACGTTTGTAGTGCTCACTAAACGTTCGCGCGAAGATGACAACGTCGTCTAAGTAGCACATGCAAGCTTCCCATTTTAAGCCGCGTAATATTGGGTCCATGAACCTTTCGAACGTTGCGAGCGCGTTGCACAACCCGAAAGGCATCACGTTAAACTCAAATAGTCCGTCGAGTGTTACAAATGTTGTCTTTTCTCTGTCGTCCTTGTGTATAGGAATTTACCAGTAATCGGACCGTGAATCAATTGAGGAAAAGTAAAATGCCGCAAAGAGACAGTCGATGGCGTCGTAAATTTGTGGGAGCGCATATACATCTGTCTTGGTAACCGCGTTTAGGCGACGATAATCAACACAGAACCGCCACGTACCGTCTTTCTTCTTCACCAATATAACGGGGGCTGCCCAAGGAATAGATGATTCTCGAATGACGCCTTTGCATAGCATTTCTTGGACCTGATCGCTGATTATCTTGCGTTCTAATGGGGACACACGATAGAGTTTTTGTCGGATTGGCTGGGCGGCTCCTGTGTTGATGCGGTGACGACTTCCGGACGCAGGAATTGATGGCGGGCCATCGCGCTGCGCAAAGTCGGATACCGAGGTATGTTTCGTAAGCAGGTCGACCAACAGTCGACGCTCGGGATCACTGAGCGATTTATCAATCATGGAAAGTATGTTCGAGCTCCCGGGGCTCAAGACACTGGTTGCTCCTTGATCGGGTAGCTCTGTAAGTACTGCCACCGATACGGGCGAGTCTTCCTGAAAAGTGGCAATCTTTAGGCCTTGAGGTAGCACTGCCGCTTCAGTGGAACAGTTTAGCGCCCACAGCCCCGCCCATCCATTGGTCACTGAGACCACGCAGTGCGGAACTAACACGTTTTTCTTGAGGCAGTTCCGATATACAGCTTCCACTGCAGCATCGAACGAGATAGGAGTCGGAGATGAACAGGCAACGGCAACAAGCATTGCGGATAAGGCGGCCACAACTGTATCATGAGACACGCACAACGCACTCTCTGAGCAAGCTGCACCTTCAAAGAGCACAGGTGAAACACTGGTGTCGACACTGAGTTCTCCCGTCCGGCAGTCAACATCGGCACCACACAATTGCAAAAAGTCAATCCCCAGAATCGCGTCATGCGAGGAGCGAGGAAGAACAGTAAACTCTGCATTAAAAACTTTACCAGCCTAACACACATCCACGTTAAGCACGCCAACAGGGTATAATGATTCATCGCTGACTCCGTGGAAACTTGTGCACTGGTCCCAACGAAACATAACCTTGCGTCCCAGAAGGCCCTTAAACCCCACACACATGACCGAGACAGTTGCTCCCGTGTCAACTAAAGCCATTGTAGAGACCCCATCAATCAGTACATTAACCTTATTCTTCAGCACGAAAATAGTTGGCGGCAGTTTAGTCGGCAGCACAGATTTTCCAGCGACCTCACCTCCATCGGCCGCGCTGTCTAGTTTCCCGGCCGGGGCGACACGAGACGGCGCCGACGCGATGGTGACGTGAATCGCGGCCGAGGGTATGGTGATCGTGAGGCTCGGAAGGTTCGTGGTGGCGTCAGAGTACGGTCAGAGGCAGGGGAGCGATAGCGGGTGCGGGTTCTTTCATCTCCAAAGTAGGTCTCCTGGGCGGTGCATCGGTCCTCTCGGAAGTGGCTTCCTGAAGTGGAGTTTCCTGGCCACTGAGTGCGCAGTGTACGACCGCTAGACCGCATAGTCGGCGCTGACGATCCGTAGTTCGATGCTCGGCGTCGGCTGCAGTACCTAGGTATATGGCCAGGCATGCCGCAGCAGTAACACACTGGCAAAGGGCGAACTTCAGAATGCGGATTGAAGTATTCTGCCGAAGACATCGGTTGAGGGTAACGAGGCTCTTCCCCTTGAAAGTCGTAGGTAGCGGCGAGTCTTCGCGGACGAAAGTTGCGTGGGCTTGGATCAAAACGTTGAGGGGGCGAATCATTGCCTGGTGGTTCAGTCATAATGTAATGCGGTTCGTCTCTGGAGCCGTTAAGATCCGCGACGTTCACCGAGTGGTTCCAAGTAACCGAAGGGGGTTCCCAAAGAGTGTCTCGGAAAACGGAGGAGCTGCAACGTGGCGCCGCATAACGTGCCTGTTCGTCATGTCGCTGGAGCTCCTCGAGGACTATCTGGCGGATGGCGGACGAAAGGTCTGGGAGCAGAGGACTCGTGTCAACACTTGCTACAGTGATTATATTGGCCAGCCGTCCAAACTTTGGTGTAATTCGGCGAGTCTTCAGCGCCTCGAACAGCGCCTCGGCAGTCCCGTATCAGTTCAGATACACTGTTCAAGTTCTCTTTACCAATGAGAAAGTTGCACACGTCTTCCGCTATTCGTTTTATGACGTGCCCCACTTTACCTTCCTCTGTAATTTGAGGGTTGACGGTTCGGCACAGCTTCAATATTTCTTCAATATAGGTAGTGCAAGTCTCACCAGGTACCTGAGCTCTCTGAGCTAATCTGAATTCCGCACGTTTCCTCTTTGCGGCCGAGTCACCGAAACACTTCTTGATCTCATCAACGAAGTGTGTCCATGTAGTTAGCATGTCCGCGTGGTTGTCATGCCATACCAACGCCGTGCCAGCCAAGAAGAAAACAACGTCCCTGGGCTTACTGGCAGTGTTCCAGTTATTGTATAGGCTTATTCTTTCGGGTTAGCCTCTCATCCACATCTTCCTCTGATTTCGCCGAGAACGTGCGTGGCTCTCGGTAGGGCTGGATAGGGACTGAGCTTGCCAAGGTACTGCTGGTGAGGGTATTTTGCTCTGTGGCCATCATCGAGCGCGACGGCAAAAGTCCGGCGAAGCGACGGCTTCGGCGTAGTTCTTGTGCTGATGGCTCCGTTGTAGGTCGTGGGAGTTACCCCGCACAGCTCCACCAAAAGTTACACACGAGGTGTTTAATGCAGAACCAGATGAATCTGGTTGATAGGCGTGGCTTGGAGAGCGGTAACGCGGCAGCTTAGCTAACGACGTTCTCCTCTTTCTACTCTCTGGTTGTCTGCGCGGCAGCCGTGGTTCATGACAAAGGTCGTGACAATATATATATATATATATATATATATATATATATATATATATATATATATATATATTGTACTATTTTGGAGGATGTTTCTAGGTTTGCGTATTTCTGATGGTGGCCCTTTGGAAGGCATTGTGGCTAACTCTGTGGTAAGATTTAGTAATTATTTCTATATATCTGTGCTACTTCACGCGTAAATTTGCAGTGGCAGGCAGACTAAGTGTACGTCTAATACCTGTATGTCTCGCGAAAACCACATCCATGAAGTATCTAATGCGAACAAGTGCTAGTTTAGATAGGTCGTTGCATACCCGCGTTCACACTCTGCTTTGCAGCAGTACGTCTTTAAATTGAAAATTTTATGCAAGTATTTCTGTTGTGTTTTGTAGAAGTTATGCGCTTGTCATATGTTTCCTGGCAGTATGTCAATAGTTAGTAGGCCTCCTCGCAGTCTAGAAGGAAATTATGTGCTTCGCACCCATTAGACGACCAAAACGTCAGCAAATCAACGCACTCTCACGCTTGGTCGGCATCTCCTTGATCAAAATGACTTCTTCTTTACAACGCCTTGCTGCGAGCATGCTTCTGTAAAACAAATTGGTATTGGGAATTGATCGCTCATACTACCTGAATAGCGCGTGGGCACGTGCCCTGCCGGTGGCACGAAACCATTATTTAGTATTTCTTTCTTCGAGGAATGAAGGCAATAATGACAAAGCGGCCGACAACAAGATCCTGCTCTTATTACACAAAATATTTATTACGCATTTTCATGTCCCTTCATCGCCAGGGTTAGGAGCTCGCTTACCGGCTTTAAAGAAACCGTGTCTTGGAATCACTCGTCCCGTCCAATACGCCAAAGAGTATCACTACCGGCATCCTTTACAGTAACGGTGGCGTAGCAAGATACGTGAGATTCGTGTAAACGAGAACTGAACGAATGATAGTCTGCTTTGCTATGGTAGCAGCTGCCTATCATTTAAAAATTAGAGTAAAAACCATTTATTCATTGCAAGAGAAAATATTGAGGACATTTGAATGGTTTATAGCCTCTTTGTTGCATGCGGTCAATAAAAAAAAACTCCATCTTATTTGTCCAATATGGCTTGGACTTCAAGAACCTGCAGTAAAGTGTGTATTTCACCATAACGGTGTACGTTCAACACCCGCAAGGAGCAATAAATGGAAATCAAATGGCGCTATGTAGAGAGAAATCGCGGTCGCGTATTGAATAAAATTTCAAACTTTAGTTTTGATATATACCCAGTTCCATAGTAATCTAGACATGGCAAATGTCTTAGGGCGGGAGTTGTGCAACTGATGCACTGGGGATCAAATTCTGAGTAGATATCACAGTTTAGTTATTATATGGTGCGACGGGGGGGACCTGCTTATTGCAGGTAAAGAGAGCTACTCATACATCACTGAAATTACTTCATTCGTAGAAAACTCAACAGCGGTAGTGTGAAAGAGAAGAGAAAATTTTCTCTACATCGTTCACGCTCATACTCTACTCATCAGTGTTGACGCCTTGATGGGCATTGTTTCGTTCCTGAGTAAACTTTACGATGCACTTTATCCTGACGCTTCCCTTTCATGACGTCGTTATCAGGTTGAATACTGTCTCCAGAATTCTTGTCAGAACCAGGCTGACTCATGAGCGATAGCTGGGCTGATTTTTCATGTACCCGTTTATCCTATGTCGCGTTATATGTACGCTTGAAACAATTCACTACATCTGCAGCTTGGCACGCATTTTATATTTAGGTTCATTTCTGACAGCGAGAACACAGTGCACCTGCTAGGGCTTGTCAAATACATGTTTGTCTCTCAACGAGAGATTTATTTTACACATAAAAAATAAGGAAAACTTGCCAACGCAGGTGCTGTTTAAAAAGATAGATTTTTTCGTTTCATACAAGGGCTCTGACGAATACCTGAAACTTCTGATGAATGTTTTATTGACTGTAACTGTGTGACTTTACAATGCGGTTTTCTCGACAAGATTTCGAAGACCTAACTTCGCATAACATGCGATATGTTGTTGAACTTCGCAGCGCCGAAATACTCTTTGTCATGTTTTTCTCATAGGTCAACATAGGCTCTTAAGAAGTTCCTTCTTACACTGAAATAACGAAAGATTTGTTTCCTACAAAAGTAAATTTCAGCCAAGTGATGAGGAATAAGAATGGTATAAAGCTTCTTTGTTTCCTTTGATCTAAATAATTTTATTCGGCCTTCGACCTCTCTAATTTTGCCTCGATAAAATTCATCTCTTTCGTATTCGTTCATTGTCACAATAGCATTATGTGTCTTTCACGCGGTTAACATGACATGGCTGGAAAGTTCTAGACCGTACTGGGGAGTTAACAATGGAAGCGTAAAGTTTATTAGCTTCCCCACAGTTTGAGGTTATTAGGATATAGCTGCAGGTGGCTAAAAAGAGAGTTCATCGCTCCGAAGGATAATTATTTAAAAGGACGACACGCTTCTCGTGATGATCCACTTCACGAAAATCAAGTGCAGCCTGCATCTAATTTTCTCATCCACATAAAATTTAATATGATGATGAAAAATAAAGCTTTCTGATGCACCACTACTGGTTATTCTCGTCCGTGCTATTTGATCTGTTTGATTTTTGATATGCTTAAAATTTATCCTATTATCAAATTAAGTAGTGCACCTTCATTCAACAAGTAACAGCGTGATCAACATGATGTAGATACCATATTTTGTACCAGTGTTACAAAACATATTGGACTGTTTTAGTCGAGTTAACATGCATGCTGAATTTTAGTCCCTTTTCTTGTTAATAAGCGCATGAACAGTGTTAGCTTCTTGACAATCTGAGAGATGAAGGGCTTGTTTCTATCCCGCGCTGCTTTTATTCATTTGACAAGTACCTTGTTATTCACATCAGTCGTGGGAGAACAATGAAAAATATCTACTCTGCGCTTGACACCTGCAGTTACCTACGGCGCCATGCAAGCATGTACGGCTCTCTGCAAATCCACACAATGATAGGCAAGTATATACGAGGCCATGTATTCACGGGCACGGAAAGGATGACAAAAATAATGATGTGATGTCTTATTTGGTAAGCCAAGCCCAGCAAGTACCTTACTTTATTGTGTTCTACTTTCTCCCGGATGCGTCCTGCACACGCGAAACGAGCGCGCTGTGCATGCACCTAATGCTCCCAGAATACACAGACGTTGAAATGATACTCGCTGCAGCTGCAGCTGTTATGGATACGGCTCCATAGTGCGTGGATAAATAGCACTCAGTGCAATGCAGGGTCGATAAGGAGAACTTTTCATTGCCTATATACAATGATTAGTAATGATACATGGCATTGTTGACGGGCATATACCATTTTGTCATAGTTTAAAAGGCATTTGGACGCTTTACGGTTTTTCATATGTTTGGGAGCTAAAAATGAGCTTCTGTTTCGGAAGGAACATAGGCAACTCCTAAAATCTGCGAATTGTCGGTAAACGAAACAATTGCGGAACTCATGTGCTATTGCCTACACGAAACCTAAAAAGATAGAGGTTCAGGCAGCCTGCGAATGATGCCAGCATGGACAAATCTCAAAGCGAGCAGCCACTGTCGGATGTCACTGGCGCACGTAAAGAGTGGCTGGTGCACCACAGTGGATAGTGTGGCCGTATCTGTACTTCTTTCTAGAGCTGGTATACTTGCAGGCGACATATGTCGCTCCGAAGATGTTTCCATTCCGCGCGCGCAAGCTGTCGGAAGCGTTACCTGTGCGCAACTTTGTGACCTGTTAATGTCTGACGCACACTTGCACTCTTAATGAATGAATGAATAAAGTTTCATTTCAATCAGTAACTTGTCCTTCTAGGAGGGAGGGTCCCTTATTCCAGGAACCCTCTGGCTTGAATCGCCCTCTGGGCCCGAGCGACGAATTCGCGCTCGTCGACCAGGCCCGGCTTGGAGATCGCAGCCTCCCACGTTTCAGTGAGGAGGTTTGCGTCTTCGTTTGCTGCTGCTTGATTTCACTGCGGTGCTCGCTCCGGTATTTTTGTATTGCAGAAGAAGGTGTGGCAGGATGCCTGGCACGTTGTAATGTGGACAGATGTAGCTGTATAGCGTCTATAGAAAATGATGCAATACGGTACCATGGGTGAAAGTATTGCTTTGATGTGGCCTGTAGTCGGTGCCTCCGTTTCTTGTTAGATTTGGATGTGGTGGACGGTATACCCTGCGTCCAAGCCGATGGTGCTGCAATGGTGCTTGGTAAGTCAGCGCTGTGGTTTCTGTTTCCTCCGTTGATGCGGGTGGATGGGACGTGTCTAGAATCTTCTGTGTGAAGGCCCGGTTGACGCTTGCGTAGGCCGTGGTGTGTGCCGCTTTATTCTCCTCGAGTCCCTCGTGTCCGGGAACAAACATGATGCAGGTGCAAGGGGGACTAGCGTCGCCGTGCTTCAGTATGTTGACCACTTCGATGGATAACCTGCCCGCCCTTCATGTACTTGCGTGCCGCTCTCTGAGAGTCCCCAGAACCACAGTTCTTCCCTTGTAAACTGTAACGCTGACGGCGAAGGCGTTTTGGCCCGGATACTTGGCTGCGCCAACGCAGCGCGCGTGCGGGTCTTTAGGGTACTTGTGCCTGACGGTGTTTGCCTTGCCGAGCCATCTGCCTCGGCGGTGTTCAGGATTTATGTTCCGAGGGATCCGGTGAACTTGTAGACATTCTCGCAGCTTCGACGAGATCTTGCCCTTACATCCGCCATCTAGTTCTAGGTTGGTTGCATAGCCTCTGCGTCGGAGAACATCCCCGGCTGAGGTTGTGAGCTTTACTCTCTCAATCTGGTTGATGAGGTGTGCTTCCGCGAGTTGTTGACTGGAATTGCGAACTCCCATGCGAAGCAATCGGTCAGTGGAGGCGGTTGATGGCAGTGCTAGGGCCAGTTTCGTGGCTTTTCGTATTAGGAGGTTTAGCTTGTGTTTTTCCGCTATCTTGAAGTTGAGGTAAGGAGTTCCGTATGTATTGTGGTTGTAAAGCAGGGCTTGTACCATTCTCAAGGAGTCGTGCTCTTCGAGGTCACCGCGGCGATTGTCTGCCCGTTGTATGAGATTCGTAAGCTGTGTCATGGTTTTCTGTAACCTGGCGAGTCTCGTGGAGCCGAAATAGTCCTTGTGTTTAGACCAGAACACGATAGTCTCTAACCGGATGGGCTGAGCGCATGCTCCGGGACACAGCGACCGGCCGCCGTCTTCCGTGAGCTGCCAAAATGCGTTCGCGTGCATGTAGCGTGTGTCTGTTACGGGGTGTTCAATCTGTAAATATGTCTGTGCCCGCAACATCCGAGTACCGAACATCGGGGCGTCACTGCGTCATATATGGATGTGCAAATAACCAGCGAAACGAAGCAGATTGCACAGCACCGTTTGCGACGAACACGATGTACGTCGAGAGCTGTGCCGCTGTGGCGCATTCAGCCGTGCCTGTTCGCTGTATGTGTATGTCTGTGCTTGTTTCTCTATGTGTGTGGGTCTGTCTATGGGCCTCGATTACAGAAAGGCCTGAGGTGGGCTTCATACAGTGGCTCCCACCATAGAACTCCGCACCAAATTCACAACTAAATGCCACGAAAATGTTTGCACCGCTACAAAGTTCTGACGCTGATGACAATCGAACTCATGCGTAACAGGTTTAATTCCGTGCACTGGAGTTAGTGGCCACAAAATTTCTCAATACTTTCAGCAACTATTCGAAACCTTTACGTGTGAAAGCTGGTTTGTGTTGCTTATCGTAAGTGCTGGCCAGAGGGAAAGAGCGGCGATGTTTGTTGAACAAATATGCATATGCATTGCACAGTACATCCGACACAGTTGAACTAATGTTAATTCATTCTTCCGCTGTCCCGAAACAAAAAACGGACACATCTGTGCATCCGCACACGTGCGCTACGCTCACTTTAACCTAGGGCATGCCGCCTGTTTTCAAGGTGTGGGCCGCGAGATCTTTCCAGGCACTATAACGCGGAGGTAAAGTATATCGCGTACTGCAAGGCTTCTACTAGTTCATGACGTGTACTGTCAGACGTGCAAATAATAATAATAATAATAATAATAATAATAATAATAATAATAATAATAATAATAATAATAATAATAATAATAATAATAATAATAATAGTACCTTTATTGCCAATAATCAAATCAGTACATTCATACAGACCTGCCAAAGCCTTTGAAGGCTTGAGCGGCAGCGCCTGGCAGGCAGCAAAACCATACACGGTACATTAATAGACCAGTTATTAGCAGCGAACTCAAGTATAGAACACCAAAAAAGCTTATTAGAATTTATACAGGGTCTACGAAAAGAAATTTCATTGAGCATAATGAAACACATAAGTACAGCAATGCGTGTGAACAAAAATTACCATGAGATAATGCACACCCTTATACCAGACTGACTGTCATGGTGCAAAGGAACTGCACCATCACATGCACGAACACCAGTAATAACGGTAAATAAACGGAACAAGTACGCCTTCGCGAACCGATACGCCTTAGCAGTCTCTTTAACTTATATTTCGTTTTTGCACAGAAGGTGCTGTGCGGTAATTTATTGAAGCAGGTGGGCACATAATGGGCCCGAGCTCTAGTGCAGTACCTTGTGGAACAACGTGGCCTCCAAAAGGGGTCCCTGGGCCTTAAGCATCGGGAAGCTGTGTACGGAACTAGGAATTGACTGGACCAGAAGTGTTTTAAAACAACGGTTTGCTTTAAAAGATCTTTGAAATTCGCCATCGAAAGTACTTTGAAACGGTCTGTGCCAGCATTCAGGCTCAGATCATAAGATATGTTTTTTAGAGGGAATGCAGTATCGCATATATTCTATTGTGCCAGCGGACAGCACAGTGCCCGTAAATTGTTATTCTATACCGGAGTGGACTGTAGCCTAAAGCATGTGTTATAGTTTTCCTTGCTGATAAGGGCATGTAGTATCTTATATTGTAGAGTAGACAGGATACGGCGCGAAGTTTTTTTACAAACGTAAGCAAGGTGGCTGTTCCAAGAAAGGTAGCTCTCAAGATATAAACCAAGATATTTTACAACAGATGAGTACTGTAATGGTCTACAAGAACAAGCTCAACAATCTGAAGAATGCAAAACAAGAGGATAGTCAAGGGCTACTTTCCTTAAAGGATTAGGGAAGCTGATTAATTGCGTCTTAGACACGTTTACAGTAATTAGGTTGTTTCGAAACCAATCCATAGCTTTTGTGGCAGCAGACTGTAAAGAAGCAATCGCATCATAGTAGCTGTGAGCAGAAGTTACCATCATCGTATAATCGGCGTATTGATAAAAAGAAAAGGGTATCACGCTAGAGAGGTCATTTACAAAAATATTAAATAATAACGGGCTGAGTATAGATCTCTGCGGAACTCCAGCATTAATAATGGAGAATGCACTATGAACTTGCCCAACTGAGACGACCTGACGCCTACCCCGAAGGGAATTTGCTAACAACGACCAGAAAGCACCCCGAAATCCTAACAAGAAAAGCTTATTTAACAGCAGACCATGATGAACACTGTCAAAAGCCTTGCTACAATCAAGAAGGAGCGCACAAGCAACTTTATTATTATCGAAACCTATATTCAACTGATCGGATAAATCTTCCAGAAGTGTCGTGTGCTTTCGCCGGGTTGGAAAGCATACTGACTAGGCGACAAAATGCTGTGGACGTCCAGAAAGCTTGTCATTGTTAACAGTAAGTCTTTTTCAAGTATTTGAGCGATAGAAGGCAGAATTGATATAGGGCGATAATTTTCAAATTTATTACGCGCACCCCCTTTATAAAGAGGTATAATTTTTGCTGTTTTCAGTTTTACAGGAATTTTACCACTTGAAATTATGCGATTAAGTAGTGCTAGCAAAACTTCTTGGATGTATTCATATGTTCTGCGCAACTCATTAATGGAAAAGCCGTCAATTCCAGGAGATTTATTACATTTTAAATTGCATATAATCGATCTTAGCTCTTCCTGAGAAATTGAAGGTAGATATGCCGATTCACTAATGCTGTGATGCAAAGTGCACAAATCTACCTGTAAGTTTGCGTTTTTCATTACACGAGAGAAGTGATTATTGAACTCGTCAGAAATATCCTGTCTGGCGCTGGATAAACTGGAAGGAAAATAATTCATTATATCAGCTCGCGTATTAGTGCCTCTAAAGCTGTTAATTAGCGACCATGTTTTCTTACTACTGTAACTAGCGGCTTTAAATTTGTCTCGAAAATGTATTCGCTTTGCGGAGCGGATCACGGCAGTAACTTTATTTCTGAGCTCCTTAAGTTGGGCCCGTAGGTCTGCACAATTCGGGGCACGCTTGCATTGGGCCCACAGTAAGTCTTCTTCTTTTATTGCAGCGAGTATGTCAGACGACATCCACTTGTTATCCACGTTACGTTGTTTGATATGTACTGTTCGGGTAGCACTTTCTTTTAAGTGTTTGAACACTTCTACGAGTTTATCATATATGGCAGCAGGAGACTCTACTGCTAAAAAAGATTTCCAGTCATTTTGATCCACCAGATTATCAAATATTTTCGGATCAAGCACTGAAATTAGTTTTTTGGAATCTGTGGGTGCTGTCGCAGTATCTGGATAGCTCGTTGAGGCGCAAAAGAAATAATGGTTAGCAAGTTTAATTTCTACAATAGCGGATTTTATGGCTAGATTTTGAGCGCGAACGATAACGTGATCAATGCAGGACACAGCGAGCTTACCAGCCAAAAATTCCTCACGAGTCGTTTGATAAATGACGCATTCCAAGGCTCATTTGGAAAGGCTATCGAGGTAATCTGCGACCAAGCCTACAGTAGGGCGCAAAAGGTCAATATTGATATCACCTATGATACACACGTGCTCTTCGAGCGATAAGGTTGACAATGTGGAATCGAGTTCAGTTAAGAAAAGTCGCGCATTAAAACTAGGAGGTCGGTACACCGATAACATAATCACCGAAAAAACAGGTGTGCTCAAGCGCAGCGATATCACTTCAGTTTGGGAAAAGGAAAAAGTTAACTGTGAAGCTGCCTATCTGTTACTTATAGAAACTGCGATGCCTCCTCCTTTTCTGCTTGGACGCGTGTACGAGAAGGCTCGGAAACCCGGCAATGAATACTGTGGAATGCGCTCGGAAGGAATATTAATTTCAGTAAGTAAAAAAGCATGAAACGTTAGGCGAGATGATGAAATGATGGCATAAAACTGATTCCAATGTTTCGGAAGGCTGCGATTGTTCAAATGCGCAACTTTGAAACTGCTGGTGCAGGCATCAGAAAAAACTATTTACATCCGCAAAGTCAGTGCATTTCATACTCTCTATGCCAGCCATGTCTAGGCAATCCTATCCAAATGCGAGACTTTTTCAACTCGAATGAGAGGTGCTCCCTATAATTTTCTCGCCAGAACATTTGCGTTTGTCGTCCACACGAACTTATATCCATTTTCCTTTCCTCTGGAGCGGGCCAACCGGAAGAGCTTCCGGTTCAACCGCGTCAAGTTTTCGTTGAAGAACAGAGGAGGAAACTTATCCAGCTGAGCAAGATCCGAGAGACACTTCCGAGCACAAAACCACTTTTCTTTCACTGAAGCGTTCTGTACTTGCACAAGGATAGGAGGGCTAGAGCTAAATTTGTTCCCGGTCGGTAAACGGTGTATCCTGCAACTTTCATCTTCCTGGAAGTTACTTAGGCGCAGTTGTCCAGCTAAGTCGCACATGAAGGACTTCAAGTTTTCACCAGGTTTCAAAGGGAGGCCATGGATTTCAAAATTGCAACGTCTGCCATACTGATCAAGTTCATTTAATTGCATCGTTGTTTGGTCTATAATTTCAGCCTGATGGGCGACTGTACCGGAAAGTGACTCCACTTGAGCCCGTAGCTGAGACACTTCGGTTTGATAAGTAGTCACAGTGGAGAGCATAGAATCATACTTTTCAGAAAGGAAAGCGGTAGAGGCTTGAATGCCGGTATCCGCATCAGCCATCTTTTCACAAGTTGCACAACATTCCACTTTGCACAAATCAAAGTGGAATAGCCAGCAGAACCAATGTTTCCGCTTGCAAAGGTAACACGGACGTCCCGAACGATCAGCTCCCTCTGCGGACATTGCGCTTGCCACAGCCATTCGGATTTGCAGCAGCACCTTGCCGAGAAGCTGAAGTTCACATAAAAATTAGCTAAAATTCACCATCCCGTCCTTCGTGAGAACATTAAAGAAATGTCAAAGCGCAAGCAGCGCAAGCACTGCGTCTACCTGCGGTCCCCTCGCTTGGCAGCTCGGAGCCGTTGGAGCAGCAGGTACCGCCGCCGCGCTTAGAATATGGCGGCACTCAATTTTTTTTCTGTGTTCTGGTGTATAAGTCCAAGGACTCGGAGATATTCTACCTTCGGTATTAGGACTCCCTGTAAAAGGGCTTGTAGGTATGGTGCGTCGTGGCTTGGGGGGTCTGCCCAGGTGCCTGCCCCGAGCCCTAGCAGCTCAGATTTGTCCGGGGCACAGTGGAGCCCGCCGGTGTCCAGGTATGGTTTGATCATGTTAACCGCCTCCGCATTATATTTATTATGAATAAATTCATGGAATATTTGACAGTACAAGCTCTCTTCCGAACTTCGTCCTTTTGATGTGAAATTACTGTCACTTAATTTTGGTGGAAAGACGATGCGTTTCCAAGAAAATACAGCGTAATGAAAATACAACAACTGGTGGTAGTGACGCGTGTACGGAGAAGTATTGAAATGATCCGTTCGCAAAACTACGATTGCTTGGAAATGTAGCTAGATGAAGCATAACAAATAATGCCACAGGATTCTCCGAAATCCAGAAAAACAAAGGTTACGGAAAATCATGCACTGCCCGTAATTCCGATGGTAGCTAATCTGTCATACGTACTGGATCTCGTGAGTACATATCTTGCAAATTGTATGCTCACGACAGTGCTGCCTACAGATGTTCATTTCCCATTTTATACAAGTGTAGCCGCATGTGCACTTGTCATAGCGGGTGCTGATATTCTTGCAAGTGAAACATCCCTCCTCCAGATTCTGAGCACACAGGTTGTAAGAAGGGCTACCTTTATGGAACTATGCATCCCGCTTCTGCATCACACATGCTTGCGCTGTTAAATACGGAAGTGAAAATGACGCTCTCGGGCAGTGATATTTCGTGTCTTGTACTCGTAGGTATCAGTACTCATAGGTAACACTATCTTAATGATGTGTCACAGAGGTGTTCTGAATGGTGCATGAAATTAAATACGGAAAAAATGTAAAGTCATGCATGTGACTCGCTTTTCTAAAGCAATGCTTGCGCGAAACTATATTCTTATTGGTTATCCCTTGTCAACACGTCACATGCTACAAGTACCTCGGAGTTCAAATCCTTAACAATCTATTATGACGAGTCCACGTAGACCACATTTCTAAGAACGCTAACCGCATGCTTGGTTATCTGCGTCGCACTTTTCACTCTGCACCAGCTACTCTTAAAACCTGTGTCTTTATAGAACACTTGTTAGACCGAAACTGGAATGCGCCTCTGCTGTTTGGGACCCCTGTCAGCTCAACCTTATTAACACACTCGAATTTATCCATAATAGAGCCGCTCGTTTCACTTTTTTCCGGTTATTCCAGTCATGCCAGCGTCACGTCGGTGAAGATAGTTTAAACCTGGCAGATCTTTCAGTGCGTCGTAAGTGTTCCCGTCTTTGCGTCTTCCACAGGGTTTACCATTATAGCCCTGTTTTTTTAAAAAAAGTTATCTTTTCTCCACCCACCTACACTTCATCTAGGTTGGATCACAAGTATAATGTAGAAGTTTCTGACTCCGGTACGAATGTGTTTAGCAATTCTCTCATCCCTAGGACAAGCTCCGACTGGAACTACCTTCCTGTCACCAAAGCTCTCATCTCAGACTCTGGCAAATTCAAATCTGCTGTTTATAGTGCTTTTCGTAAACCAATTGCATATGTACTTTTTTTTCTCCCACTCCTCTCTGTAATGCCATGTGGCCTTGAGAGTATTTAAAATAAATAAATGAATAATTACGAGAGTCAGTGAATAGACTCGGTACATATATTCTACTACAAATTTTGAGATGTGCTTCATTTGTCTCTGCAGAGGGACGATATACTTTTGGTGAAAGCTACGGCAAAAGTTTCAGTCTATTTCACCAATAATTGTTATCTTTATAATGCTAACTCGTATTTGCAACTACGCCTTAACATACAGTTTATTGTCTTAAATTTTAGGATAAAGGCTCGCCGAGAAACGCGCGGCAGAGTGGTACGCAGAACTACCAGGCAAAAGCATTATCGAAAATAGTATAGCTTGTTTCTAGAACCGTTTTCTGAGGCATGCAGAATACTGTTCTGACTGAACACGGCTTCGTTCTGACGGTAAGCATGAGCACTTCCCCCCAGCAAAATATATAAATCAGCCGAGACTGCATGACGCTCGCGTAGGCCGTAAATCAGACGCTATAGTTGCACGTCCTCGACGATTTCTAATGACACACGTGCAGCACTCATACTCCGGTTGCGAAAGGGTTGTTTTCAGAGGAGCGCCGGAAGCATTTGCCCTGGGCTCTTCTTTCAAGGTAAGCGGAAATTGTGTTTGTTGTGCTTACGGCACATACCATTCTACAAAAATATCATCATTGCACGCTACTAAAGGGAACAAAAGTTAATTGCACTATTGCCCCAATATCCCACAACTTGAAATGTTGCAGGTAAAATCAAGAAATTCTTTGCTGAGGATTCAAGGAGACGCACAACTTAGACAAAGTAACTGAGCTGCCGACTGCCAAGGAATCATGTTGCCACTGATTTTACTAATTACTCCATTTCAAACGTATCTGAGTATAGAGAGACAGAGAAACAGAGAGACAATGAACTTTTATTGAGGTCCTGAGGGACCTCAATAAAAGAGCCGATCGTTTCACTTTTTTCCGGTTATTCCCATCACGCCAGCGTCACGTCGATGAAGATAGTTGAAACCTTGCAGATCTTTCAGTATGTCGTAACTGTTCCCATCTTTGCGTCTTCCTTAAGGTTTACCGTTACAGCCCTGTTCTTTAAAAAAGTTACCTTTTCTCCACCCACCTACACTTCATCCAGGTTGCATCACAACTATAATGTAGAAGTTTCTGTCTCCCGTAGAGACAGAAACTTGGCAAAAAATTGGCAAAAAACGTCTGCCTTTAGCGATGGCTGGTCCTCGTAGAGCGCGCGCAACCACGAACTTCGTCGTTCTCGCCTAAGGGTGCCGTGTCATCACATGCAAACTCATTTCGCGTCTTGCTCCCCTCTCAAAAGCGACCGGCCCGGTCACTTCAAGGGCAGCGGGCGCGCACTATGGGCAAGAGTGCCAACATGAAAAGAAAAAAAAGAACATACAGGAATGTACACAATGCTGAAGCGGTTTGTGAGGGTCGCTTATCCTTCGCGTGCGTTGTACGGCTTCATCCGTACTACGTGGACGACTTCAGCACCTGGACGGCGTTGGTTCGAACCAGGATCGGAGCTTTCTCTGAGAGCCCACGGTGTCGCATAGGTGTCCACACCAGGCGCGGTCGCCTAGTAAGTACTGGACATTCCGTCGGGTCCGGTTGTAACGGTAGGCGTCGGTATTCTGCTGGGTGCGAATGTGATTCCGAGCAAGCTGGCGAGCTTCCTCGGCTTTCTCAACGAAATCTTCAGTGGTGTTATTCCTTGTGGTTCCGTGGTCTACCGGGAGCATGGCGTCTAAGGGGGTTGTAATGCGACGTCCGTAAACAAGCTCGAATGGTATAAACTCGGTATGTCTGCTAATGTTCTGTTTAGGCGTTCTGTTTAGCCGTGAGTTTGGGGATGATAGGCTGTGGTCTTTTGGTGGTCGGTGTGCGTCAGTGTGACGACTTGTTGCAATAACTCCGCTGTAAACGCTGCACCGCGGTCAGTAATGAGTACAGCGGGTGCACCGTGGAGAAGCACCATGTTGTGGACGAAGAAGCTGGTGACTTCAGCAGCACTTCCCCGCGGCACAGCTTTAGTCTCCGCATAGCGAGTTAAATAGTCATTTGCCGCGATTATACACTTATTTTGCAAGGATGACGTGGGGAACGGCCCAATAAGGTCCATTTTCACTTGCTGGAACGGCGCCGGAGGCGGATCCAAAGGCTGAAGGAGGCCGGCAGGCTTGACGGGTAGAACTTTACGCCTCTGACAGTCACGGCACATTCGCACATAGCACTGAACCGACGAAAATAGGTGTGGCCAATAGTATTTTTGCCGTATGCGCGCTAATGTCCTCGCGAAGCCTAAGTGGCCGGCACAGGGATCGTCGTGACACGCCTTTAAAAATTCCTCGCGCAGTGCCGTCAGAACGACGAGAAGCAACGTTTCTTCGCTGTTTTGGAAATTTTTCTTGTACAGGACATCGTTTCGCAGGCAGTACAACGTCAATCCTCGTGAAAGTGGGCGTGGGAAAACAACGTCAACTACCTGGAGATATCTGATGACTGGAAGTAGGTCAGAGTCTGCACGTTGATAGTCAGCCATACGCACCACGTCGACGACACCCAGAAACGGCAAATCTAGCTCCAAGTCGGAGGATGTCAAGGGAATAGGAGAACGTGAGAAGCAGTCAGCGTCGCTATGCTTATGGCCGGATCTGTAGACAACAGTTATGTCGTATTCCTGGAGGCGGAGGCTCCAACGAGCGAGGCGACCTGACGGGTCTCGTAGATTGGCAAGCCAGCAGAGCGAGTGGTGATCGCTGATCGCTCGAAATGGCCGGCCGTATAAGTAGGGTTGGAACTTGCTGATGGCCCACACGACTACTAAGCATTCTTTTTCGGTCGTTGAATAATTAGCTTCTGCTTTTGTCAGACTACGACTAGCGTACGCAATTACACGTACTGCGCCATCTTGCCATTGGACCAGAATGACCCCGGGTCCTACGTTGCTGGCGTCGGTATGTATTTCAGTTGCCGCGGTGTCATCAAAATGCGCCAGCACTGGAGCGGATTGAAGGCGTTTACGCAATTTGGTGAAGGCCTGCTCTTGGTCTTCCGTCCACGCAAAGGGCACATCTTGTCGCGTCAATGTCGTGAGCGGTCCAGCAATCCTTGAGAAGCCCTTAACGAAACGACGGTAGTAAGCGCAGAGGCCCAGGAACCGCTGAACAGCCTTTTTGTCTTTAGGACGAGGAAACTCGGCAACGGCAGCGAGTTTTTCTGGGTCTGGTCGTACTCCTTGGGAGCTGACCACGTGGCCTAGAAACTTGAGTTCCTGGAAGCCAAAGTAACATTTTTCAGGCTTGATGGTGAGGTTTGCCTTGCGTATTACGGTAAGGACACTTCGTAGCCGGGCGAGATGTTCATCGAATGTGCTGGGAAACACAACAACGTCGTCTAGGTACACTAGACACGTCTGCCACTTTAGTCCAACGAGTACAGTGTTCATCATTCTTTCGAACGTAGCAGGAGCGGAACAGGGACCGAAAGGCAGCACATTAAATTCGTACAGCCCATCGGGAGTCACGAAGGCGGTCTTTTGACGGTCACGCTCGTCCACTTCGATTGGCCAGTAGCCTGATTTTAGGTCTAAGGAAGTAAAGAACTGAGCATGACGCAGATGGTCCAAAGCGTCATCGATCCGTGGAAGGGAATAAACTTCGCGTTTGGTGACTCGGTTAAGCCGTCTGTAGTCAACGCAGAAGCAGAGTGTGTTGTCTTTCTTTTTTACTAGTACGACAGGCGATGCCCATGGACTTGTCGACGGCTGGATGACGTCATCATTTAGCATTTCTTGAACTGGACGCTTAATCGCCTCCCGCTCCATAGGTGACACGCCATTCGGATGCTGACGAACAGGCCGCGCCGACTCCTCTGTAACGATCCGGTGTTGCGTAACGGAAGTGCGCTGGACTTTCGTTTCCATGGAAAAACAGCCGGAGAATTCTGTCAGTAGGCCCAGCAGCTGATCCTTCTGTACATCTGCTAAGTCAGCATTAATGTGGACGCGGGTATTCAGGCTGGCGTGAGTTGTTGCATCCGGTGAAGTCACTTGTAGCGTGCCGATGTCGAACAAGTCAGCAATGTCATTCAGCAATGCCACAGCTGTACCTTGAGGGGCGTGCTGATACTCATGGCTGAAGTTTGTCAACAAAACTTGCGAGAGTGAGAGAGACGGAACTTTAATGTCCATTGGTATGGGCTGAGTAGACTATTGCTGAGTAGAGCAATATCGCGGAGAAAGGATCTTGCGAGCGGAAAAAATCTACACGCGAAGTAGGAGGCACAAAGCAGACAAAGAATTAATTAGCTTTACTAGAGCTGTATTTGTAGCTGATAATCGCATATATTGTTTCGAGGTTTTACGGGCAACTGTTAGTGAAAACATCAGTAAGAATGTGAAGCTTCCAGAGTTTTATAATCAACTAAATTTAGATGTAACATATTTTAAAATGACCTTTAGGGAAAAACAAGGACCTTGTCGTAGCACACAGTAGTTTCTTTTTAGTGCGTGGAGTGTGTTGCTTTATACTGGTGCCTTATTCATTACAGGGTGTCTGGAACAGAAAGTTTAAATGCATCAAAAATTGAAAGAGAACAATTTTGCATTATGAAATGCCAGAAGGTGTGACATATATGTTGTAATGGTTTGTAACTACAGAACACATGCGAATGTACACTGTTTGTGCTAGGGTGCTTAAGCAGCGTTTCAAATAAATATTGCTACCGTCCATAAAATAGATGTCTGCTTACGTATACCACATGTCAACAGCTTAAGTATTATTAAGATCACAAATGGGAACATTTGTGCTCTAATTTGTACACTAGAAGAGATCACACTGTTGGTTCCACAAGTAAATGCGTGAAAGATATAAACCTATTAGAACTGATGGATTCTTTTTCTGCTCGAACGTGGTGAGCCGCTTCCCTACTGTAAAAATTAATTCCCTAAGGTCAACCAAACTGAAAAGCAAGAACATTTGGAACCAACGTGTACAAAATCTGGATTAATTATCATGCGTGCAACTCTGTAATACATTAAATTCTGTAGTTTCACTTCGATTTACCAAAAAGTCATTTGGTTTTGCGGACGAAAGAAGTTCCCGGAGGACTGGATCGCCTATGACTACTCGGTCGCCTATGGCTACGGCTACAATAGGATGAAAAGTGGAACGCGCGTTCCGATATCCCTTTCTCTTTCTTTCGTGATTGTGCGTTTATAACGACGGCCTCATAATTAGGAAAAAGCAACGGAGGGTCCTCCCTGCCCATATGTAACACAGGATTTGGTTCGTTAACTTGTCTCCGCTTATAAGTTTACGAGATGAATATTACATAATGATTGAAGCAGCCATGTTAACGACTCAC
Organism: Dermacentor variabilis; assembly: GCF_050947875.1. NCBI lineage: Eukaryota > Metazoa > Arthropoda > Arachnida > Ixodida > Ixodidae > Dermacentor > Dermacentor variabilis. Next base: position 93,250,456 of record NC_134575.1, read on the forward strand.
CGTGATTGCCGTTGTCTGTCGCAGGAAAGTCCGGCTCCAGTTTCGATGCAGACCTGTTCCACATGGCTCACGACTGAAACCTAGCTTTTGGGCTTACATCTCCACTTGCAACACGCCTCTTCACCCCAAGTGAAATAACGCCAGGTATTGAAACGCAATAAACAGGTTTTAGCACAATATAAGCAGCCACCTCAAGTGTAGGCACCAATGAATCCGTGCCTGCAGTGAACGCAAGCATACAGGTAAAAATTATAAATCCAGGCCAGAAGTCACGTGGAAGACCGATGATGCTAAACACTATTTGTGTTTGCAATGGCAAAAAAAAAAAACCTAAGCTAAACAAAGCTAAAAACAAAGGAAATATAATTTTGCACTCTTTGTTATGCAATAAAAATGTAAGTTTGGGAGAAAGATTGTAGTTAAAAATTGCGCTTATTGCGGCGCCTCTAGCGGGAAATATTGTGCTCACGCAGGCAGCCTTCAAATGTCTGTACTACGCTTGCTTTCTTAGAAGCGCCACGCGCTCGATCTTTTCGCCCTCTGTGACCATTCGTTAAACTCCAGAGTGTGCTACCCCCGGCTGCGGTACGGCCTGTTTGGCCGCGACTTTACGCACACTTGGCACCGAGCCCCTCTGCCCCGACCATGCCAAGCTTCAGGTAGTTATCCTTTACTACAGACGGCGGCAGTCGTCTGATCGGTCGATGAGTCCGGCGCTCCCAGCGTGCCAGCCAGAGGCCGATGAAGTCGGATACGTTATGCTGGGGACACTCGGCTAGCGAAAATTTTACTCTGCGATTTTAACGTGATCCGCAACAGCGCAGCAATCAGTTGGTGCTGCAGCGCTAGCGGACAAGTGCGCGGCCAGCGAGATCTTTTTTGCTGAAGGGCCATAGCAACAAGCTCAGTTCAGTGAACCGAACAGCATGCTGCTGGTCAGCGAGCTAGCGCGCGATACATCCTGTTCCAGCGGCTTCGGCATGTGATAGGACACGTTCTATTCCCGCGCCAGCCACACTAGACTGTTAAGCATCCAATTTTAGCCTATTTAGCGTAACTGCGCCCCACGTGGATCGCGTGCGCGTTAAGCCGGACTATACTACACCTTTAGTTTGGCCACCCCAATGCGCTCTTCTATGAGTGGAGACAGAACGCATCGAGGCCCTGCTGTTGAACGTAGCCAAACAGACAGAGAAAACCGGCTGGACTCGGAGAAGAGTTTGCATTAAAAGAACATCGTGGGTGCACGACAACCTTATCACGGTACACAATGCTGCTAACAAAGTACACTTAACTCTGTGGCCAGCAGACGTGCGGGACCTGTTCGCTGATGCACGCGAACGGAATACAGGCAAGGAAAGCGGAGAGCACAGACGGTGGGGCTCTCCCCATTCTTCGCTGCACGTCACTTTCGCCGGGCGATATGGCGGCATTGTTTCCAGCTTCCGTACTAATAACTTTCACGAGTTCACAAGTTATTAATAACTTGTGAATAACTTAATAACGTAATACTTATTAACTTTCAGAAGTTATCAATAACATCACAAGTTCCTTGTGATGGATTTACCTGGGTTTCGTGTAAGGATTTTGCCCAGAGGCAACTGAATGTCTAAATTGTCAGAAACTGGGCATTTTACGAGGCCGAAAATTTCGTTGCAGTTGGCCGCTAAGGCAAGTACAGACTGAAGTTCCTATTTTTTCATACAAATCGTCTTCTTGTGCTGTCATCTTCTGTAAGACAGCCAGTGGCACACTTTCTACCAATATATTTGTGTCCGCGCTCCAGCTGAAAAGAGGAATTGCCCTGAACACGACAGTGGTCTTTATTTCGAGTTGCAGCATTGAGCTTTCTCATGCAATAATACATCGCTACGAAGATACACGTATTTTCGCTTGAGACATTCCTACTGAAGTCGCATGACGATTCAGAGCAGGCGCATGTTATAGCACTGACAGAGTGAGTGAAGACAGTTATGAGGTTGGCTGGTTGCAAGGATTGATGTTTGTATAAAGCCTATTTGAGTTCTTTAAAAGCGTGTAGTTTCGGAGTTCAAAGTGTTCGAGCCATAGGTTAGATCTTAAGTAAAACTATGCAATGGAACTGCTTTTGCCTTCCGATTTTTTCAAGAATCCAACGTAGACGCACTCCAGAAAGAGTGCAAGTAAGCTGGAAATACAGAAAGCGCAGTAAACGTAGAGCAATGTTTTAACACTCAGCGGCATGTCTTTTTCTTCAGCGAGTCCAGAACAATTCCAATCCGCTAATCTGGTCATGCGAATGTCCCATCCTGTTTCGAATATCCTGTTAACAAGAGAAATAAGCTCGGACCGTAATGGGTAGTCCTTTCTTATCGGAAACCCACCAATTAAACTACGGATTGGCTTATTTCCTTCTACAATTGTCTTGTAGAATCGCGAGAAACTACAGCGATCAATACCACTCGAGAAGAACGTGTGTGTTCCTTTTCCTGTGCGCTTCAGACATGACAGAAAGCTTCCGGTGAAATCACGTTTGCTGTGGGCCCATCGCCTTACGGCCAGTGCCATTACATCCACGACGTCACTTCCGTTTCCAGCGGTTGTGGCGAGCAAGAAGTCGAAAAAGGAATTGCTCTCTGCGCAAGGAAGCAGACGTCCTTGTTGCAGTTTGGGCACCAACTTATCAACACTGTCATCGGCTTCCCACAATGGCTGTGCCGTCATGCTCGCGGTGAGAAGGCTTTTAGCGTAAGTAGCCAAGTAAAACCAGGCAAGCATCCAACTAGCCAAAATAAAACGGCTGGTCGTGCTTCGAGACTGGTCATCGCGCAGTGCAGATGATAACGAGAGTGCGGACGCCAGCAGCGCTAGCACGAGCCTATCGAAGCCTTTCATTGGTTGAGCCCTGCCACATGTGTTCAGTAGGGCAAAAATGCTCGCCAAGAAGGCAATAGACAAAGCCAGCAGAAACAGCCAGGGAAGCGCGTCGAACAAGAAGTAAGCTCGATGCCTCCACTTTTTCTGAACGTAGTAGACGGCGCGTCCAAATCTGTTGACCGTGAAATCAAAGTGGCGGTAGCGGTCTGGAGTTAATCCCACTGGGTATACAATTATGTCCGCCCGCTTGCTTTGAAGGGCTTGAACGAAAGTTCCTCTTTTAAGGGGCGCGATTTGAAAAGTTACATTGAGTGCGTCAAGAGCATGAGCCACTGTGTTCTTTCCAAGCGAAAAGCAAAATTCGCCGCTGTTTTCTTTTTTCTGCAGAATACATCCCATAGAAAGCTTGTGCCCAGAAAGCGATCTCCAAGACCAAGGGTCATCGTAGTCCTCACCCGTTAATCTTTCAGGGTCTTTTCTCACTGCGGCTAGGTGTGCGCAGGAGGTCCTCGTACATGGAAAGCAATTCATCGCTTCCCTTGAACTTCCTTGTCTCCACGAACGCTTTCCTTTTTTGTCTTCAATGAAAACCAGCGTTCCGTCGAGGCACACATCCTTGCGCAGCTTCAGCATTTCGAGCGCGCCACTCGTCAAGGCAAATCTTGAGAACACTGCCACAACACGCTTGTACTTCACACACGCTGACTTAAGTACCTGGATGTATTGGTCCCAGTCCGAACACCACGAAAGCACTTTCGGTGATCCATGGCTGTCCGAGCGCCACCATTGTTGAAGACACCGTTCTCTCGCGCACAAAATGTGCAAATCAACATCTTTGAAGCTTACATCAGGCTGCACACCTTGAATGTACACTGCTTCCTGTCCTCGTATGAAGAGGAGATGGTGACAGAAGATTATGAATATATATTGCAGAGGCATAGCAAAGAAGGCTGATTGCGGGAACTTGAAAATTTAAATGTAACGACACTTTGATCGACTAAAGCTAAACGTAACAGCGATTCGCTTGAGCTTGATGAAGAACACAGCCTTAAGGTGCAGTGGGTGCTTTGCGTAGGACGCGCTTAAAAAGTACGCACCGCTTACTTTACTATGAATGCCTTCGCATCATGCCGAGTGACTTTCTGCAATGCCAGACAACGCGAATTTAGAAGGCCGTGCTTAGTTAGGGTAACTAAGTTCGGCGCCTGTATTGTGGCACGCCATAGTTTTTGTATAGCGCAAACTTGAATATTGAGCGGCGCAGACGCTACAGTGCCATTTTCGTCTTTTCTCGGTGAGCTGTCACACCGCTTTTATTATCCCCGATCAATCTGACGTGCGCAGAAATAAAGCCCTGGCATGATTTGCATATAGCCATCACGCAGTAAGAAATTGTTTTGCGCCGGTGGAACCATGCGTGTCATATTTTGGGCGTGTTCTAGAAATATGCGCACTCAAAAGAGAACTTAATCGACGAAAAAAAAGGCACACATGAAATTGCCAGCCTAAAAACATTGCATTTTATGGCGAACGAAGTTTTTCAGTGCATTAAATTGCTTAAACATTTTCCTCATTAAATAAATTCAGATTTTTAGTGCGCATACAATTCTCTAAATTTTGGAAAAAGTCAATAGCTCATGCATAACGAGGGATGATAAGGTAACCAGATTTGGAGGTCTTTGGGACGCGTTGATGTTTAAGTGTCGTTTATGATAATGAATATTAGCTTTTAATATCACAACGGCATCTTTGACCAAAGTTGTATTACGGATATTGATACATGTTGAAATCTTTCTCTAAGATAACAGTCGGGCAAGTATACTCGTTGTATACTCGTTGAAAACCGAATTCGCATGCGAAGCCACGCAATGTAAGTAGCATAGCAGTGCCTATATTGTCGTACATGTTTTTTGAGTCTGTGCTCACGTGGTTGTTTTTAGTCTTTTCGATGACCCAAGTGTAATGCGCTTCAATTACCTTTGGCACGCTTTAACGCGTAAGCATTCCTTGGCGAGCTCCCCAGCTCTGTCACGTGAAAAGTGTAATGCCTCGTATCTGCACAAAAATACGTAATTTGCAAAGTTAAGACACTGAATGGTTATGATTGTGTAAATGTAGATGACTGGCAGCATTCAAGCCCTATAGAACAATTTAAAGCAAAAAAATAAAATGAAAGAATGCTAATAAAGAGATGCATAGGGCTCAATAGAAAATGCATAGGAAAGCTTAAAGTAGGGGTGGGCCAAATGACATTTCGGGGAGCGGGGGTCAACTTGAAATTTGTTGTTCGGACAACTTGAAATTTTGAGGTCGGCCAACAGAAGTTTAGGTGAGGGTCAACTTTACAATTGGAGGTGGGCCACCTTAAATTTGGGGGATGGCCAACTTATGATGTGGGTTGGACCACCTTAAATTAGGTGGTAGGCCAACTTAAACTTTCCAGGTCGGTCAACTGAATTGAGGATGAGGGCCAACTTTGCATTTATGGGTGGGCCAACTTAAATTTCGATGGGGGCTGCCCTGAAATTTGTGGGTGGGCCAACTAGAAATATAGGTTGGGCCAAAGCAAACTGGGGGGTGGGCCAACTTTAAATTTGGGGTGGGCAAGCTTAACATTTTGGGATGGGCCAACTTAAATTAGGGGGCGGGCCAACTTGAAATCCCGGGTGGGTGAAGTTAAATTTGGCGGTGCGCCAATTTGAAGCTTGAGAGCGGACCAACTTAAAGTTGGGAATGAGCCAAGTGGAAATCTGGGAGTGGGCCGACTGAAATTTGGGGGTGGGCAAACTTGAGGTTCTGTGGTGGCCCAGTGTCCCATTCGACGCTGCTTAGCGCCCTCAGGGTTATGAATACCTCGGGGGCAAGCGAACGCGTCGAGAGGCTTGGCACGTTTTCTTGGGGCTTTACTAAGGCGCTGTGAGAACGCAGGCGAGAGCTCTCACGGACTAGGAACGCGCGCATCATAGGAGAGCCACAGCGAAAGGAACCGCGGCGATGCCCACTCCCCTCACTCAACACTTCACGCGCTGCTGAGCGGCTGGCATTCCGTTTCAAGCCTTCGGCTCCGTCGAGGCGCGGTCGTGCCCTGCGTTACGGCTCAATTGGTGCGATTGCATTAAAGGGGCCGGATTCGGCGAGGAAACCTGAGAATTGTTTGAAAGATTCTAGGCATTTTTGCCACCGGAAATCCCAGGGGCAGATGCGCAAAACCTAGGAAAAGGAAGTATGAGAAACTAAGCGCAAAGCGAACTCACAGCCAAGCCAAAGAATGCTTACGCATTAGTAGACCGTTCTCAGAATTTCTCTAGCTTTCTTTATTTGCAAACTTCATTAACATGTTTTTCTAATTATGGGGTTCTACGTGCCAAAACCACTTTCTGATTATGAGGCACGCTGTAGTGGAGGACTCCGGAAATTTCGACCACCGGGGATTCATTAACGTGCACCTAAATCTAAGTACACGGGTGTTTTCGCATTTCTCCCCCATCGAAATGCGGCCGCCGTGGCCGGATTAACATGTTGTAACAGTGGATGTATATATCATTGCTTGCATTCTCCTGCTTGAACCCATTGTGTTTCGCAGTATTGAACAAATTCAAACATAAACAAAAACTACTTAACTCTCAATCAGAACCTAAGTCCGTGGTAGTTGGTTCCTTGTTGTAGTTATGATACGCGAATGGAGCTAAGTAAAGGTGAGGGCAGTGGCATAGGACACATGCCAATCCGACACGGGCGGCAAATGCAGAAGGGACATGACGTAACTGCAGTTTTAAACCGGATAACCACAGTACGCCTACAGAATGCGCGGCGTAATTAGGTATCTGAATATGTTTCTTATTGAAGGATTAATCAGGGTTAACGCCCGAAAGCAATACTGCTATTAGAAACAGCATAATGGAGAATTCTGAATAAATTTTGCACACCTAGAGCTCATTATTGTGCACTTAAGTCTAAGTACACGAAAGTTTTAAAACAAAAGTTTTATGACGGGCTCTATCGAAACTCTGTTCCCTGCAGGTATGTCACACAGTCATCATCACGCCGATGCGTGGTATAGCATTAATTTGCCATTGTGTGCCCACCTAACGGTTAGGAAAGTAGGCATGGGAAGTTTAAAGCAGTTGTGCTTTAAAAGTTGTGCTTTTATCATCGAGAAATTTCGTAGACATGTTCTGGACTAATATAGGTAATAAAAATGGTAGTGACTTAACTGCCTTGATCTCTAGCTTGAAGTCTAGCCACCGAGCGGAGACTGTTGCCGGAGGTCAGCTTCGATAAAGTGCCAAGAACTCCGTCGCCCTCAGGTAGGTACTGATTCCGCAGGCCCACCCAGACGTTAACAGAGTTGGACCGCAATAGGCACGGCCATCTATACTACTCTTGATGGTGAGTGGGCTGCCACCATTCTTTTCTACAGAATTACTCGCTGATAACACAATTCATGTCCAAATATCATTGCGACAAATATGGCTCATCAAGAGCACAATTCCTATAATAAAGCACAACTTCTATACCTATTTTGCTAACCGTTAGGTATACGCAAAATGGCAAAGTATCGTAATTTCGCTGATTTTCAATGTGATGAATGCGAGCAATGCATACATACATTAGACAGAATTTGAGAGGAGCCCAGCGCAGAATAATTTCATGTTAATAATATGTTAGATAACTTCGAATATGTATTGGATGTCAGAGATTAAAAAATCACTAGAGGCTTCTCACGAAGAGTGTTAACAGCGTGCAGTTAGTCTTGTGTAAATACGTACTTTTTAAAGCTCGGCATACGAAAACAGGAATACCCTGTAAATGAGGATATTGGCGATGTTCAAATATATTTGACTCTAAGGAATGGAAAACCCCTATTAGTTGAGCAAATATAATAATTAATAAACTTAACTGATTTTATGTGCCCCAACCCCAATCTGATTATGCACCACGCCACAGTGGAGGGGGGGGGGGGAGTCTCCGGAATAAATCTGACCAATTGTTTTCCTTGAACGTGCACGCACTCAAGGCTACACGAACATGTTTGCATTGTGGTCCAATTAGATGCGGCCAAAAGCACACAACAGAAATCTTCTGCACCCAAAACAAACTCAAAACGCTGGTTTACTCTTTTAGGTAAGTTTCTTGCGCCTGTATTGTCGCCACTCAGCAACTTACTAGAACAATAATTTGCAGAATACATTGTTCTGGATTGCGCTTTGGAGAGTGCAACGGTTCCTGAAACGCCTCTTATCACAGATGCATCCGGTGCAGCGAACCAAACTCAAGGACATGCATTGTGGAGCAACAATAGTCCATCGCTTGCGGGTCTATGCAGGATGTTTCTCGTAAACGCGAATTAACTTCTTTGATGGGATTTTTTCTAGTGAATATAGAATGCTAATGCACTTTAGAGGTGCATAATTCGTTTGGTTTGCATGCACGTATGTTGACGAATCAATATAACGGAGTGCACTATATTAGCCACATGTCTCCATGCTAATACCCACCTCGTTAGCTTAGTCTTCATGGCGTTGCGCGCTGAGCTCGAGGTCGTGGGTTTGATTGCGACCATGGCGGCTGCGTTTCGACGGCGGCAAAATGTAAAAAAAAGCTCGGATGAAATTTAAAAAACGCATGGGGCATGAAATGTTCTAGAGTCCCCCACTGCGATGTGTTTCATAATTATATCGTGATTTTGGAACGTTAAACACCAGAAATAAAGAAAGAAAACTGTACGTTAATCATGACACGACACGCGGGCAAATATCGACGTTAAAGGAACACTTGCTTAAGAACAGCACTGGTGCGTGTCAAGTGGGACAATACTGCATCGGGACGAACAAAGTGCCCAAAGCACCTTTTGTCGGGGGAGCTTGTGTTCCCGCTGTAGAAAATGCGCACAGTCATTAGCTTCGGTGACGCGACAATGATTGGTAAACTGCACCCGAGATGGCTTCGTGCCTGTCAATTTTTCATTTATAAACATACAGTACAACCCTGAGAAGTACAGATCGAATGCAGGTTGAATGTGCTTTTTCTAAAACTCTCCGCCCCTTTCTTTGACACACCGCGCTTCATCTTGCGCATTCACCTACTCCGACGTGCAATGGCATCTGCGTACCTCTGTAGATCGATGCACGCTACGAAAGAACGTGTTCATTCTTTCATGCATGAAGCTTTAATTCTGAAGCCAATATGATCGCCGAGTAGACAGAGGGCTGCACATTTCATGTTTGTCACAACTTCCTGGACAATAGAAGGTCAGCGTGCTGCTATAAGTGCCACAGAAGAAGGTTGAAATGTCACCGTTCCGTCTGTGGGAAATCATAGGCTTGCCGACGCTGCGTTGCTACGGACGTGACAGGCGTTTTTAGCGTGACGCCCGTATAATCGACAAAGGTCCTGTAGAGTTACAAAAGAAGGGCCTGAAAAGCCAGGAATTTTTTATCTAATAAACTCTTCGAAATATCGAAGTTCACCTGGTTTATGTCTTTTTCATAGTTGTGCAGTCCCAGCCGCCATGTTTCATCTACAACCTTTCTTAATGTCTTTGACCACCCTCCAAGGTTTGGCGTAGTTCATGCTGTCTGTCGGTCTTCCGGCGGAAATATTTATGCCTATACATAGAAAGGTTATATGTGCGCCAAATACAATAATCAGCCAACGAGCGCTTAAAAAAAACCCTGTACGCTAACGGACAAAGTAGTGCCGATCAGCGCATCTCTCTTCTGTGTAATAAATAGAAAAGTTTCTACGTACAACCTGCACATATTGACCCTTTTCGCGGTGATTTCGCGAGCACTGCCATGTTTGATCACGTGGTGAGGCGTCCATTGCTCGCCTCAACTGCCTCCGTTGCCTCCATGTTGACAATGGGTGTGTGTGACGCCGGTGTGGCTTAGCAAACCTTTGTTTCGGGAGATATCGTAGACATTGACTGGGTGGACGATATGAAGCTTTGGCCACAGCTTCATAGAACAACTAAAAGTGCTTTCGTAGCTGATTAAGCTATGTTCAAAAGGCGTCAGTAGCGCATATGGTGCTTGTTCTAAAGACGGGGCTAAATATGTAACATATTCCAAGCTATCTGAATTTCTGCTAATAAACTGAATCAAGATTAGTCTGTTTTGCTCTTCGTTCTTTAGTTCACAGATATTATTAAGCAGCGGCTTGTCAAATTTCTGACTCAGTAAATTTCCTCGGTGCGGTTTATAGCTGATTATTTTCTGCCTAATCGCTCCGCAGGTGCGCCCAGTTCTGGTAAATTTGTTCTTGCTATGCGCACAACTTGAAACGTAGCTGTTTTGTGCGTTGTAATGCCTTGCAGCAAGGATGTATTATTGCCAGTGACTCGCTTAGACTTGTGGACCGTCACGAAGCATGCAGCTTCAACCATTCTTGAGCTATCAGTGTAGTTCGTCATTTATTGTGCGTGTATGATGAGCATATACACAAGGGTGCGTGCATGATACGCATAAACACAAGTGTGCGCCCATTCACTCATTCACACGTTGATGACAGAGTGGATGTAAGTTTTCGTACCCCTTGGGGTAGATATGTGTTGATACTGTGCGGGAAGCTGTTACAGGACGCGACACTACTCCCTTTGTCATTGTTTAACGTGTGGTACTAACTATTGCCGACGTTCCAGGCCTGAAGCACTTCCTTCGAATGAAGGTTAGCGATACAATGCTGGCGGACGAGCAAATTTCTGCACCCTCGAGGAAAGCCGTATATATCTAACTGTCGGTGACACGTAGGGGACCGTTGCAGCAGCGGTCCGCGAACTTGGCCACAAAGATTTATAATATTGATCATCATCATCATCATCATCATCATCATCATCATCATCATCATCAGCCTGTTTTATGTCCACTGCAGGGCGAAGTAACAATTTTTGCAGCCACCTATGGCACACGCCTTCGTCCACATGATTCAATCCAGGTTGATTGGAGCACACCGCGTTGGCGAAAACTCAGTTGTATTTACGACAGCTGATCCCACAGAAGCAAGGTGGAAGCGGCAGTGGTTGTGTATTCGTGCGCTGTCACTGAGGATACGTGTGGTGTGCCACCGAAAGCGCCATGTTGTTCCTGCTCCGCGAAAAGAGTCAATAATATGCGTTCATAGGTATCTTCAATGCACACTGTACTTTCAATAAAATTGCGCACTATATTCAACGCGTTCTTAAATTTAGGTGTTTGTCATTTATTTAGCCATTCAGTATGTGCGATGCGTACGAGCCCACTTTTGGCCGATCCTCCAGAATGTATGCGGCGCTTTAATGCAAGAGGTGCAGAATACGTAATATAGCTAGACATATCTCATATGTTTCTCTGTGCATGCGCCTGTGACCGCCATTGTTCCTTGCGCTCACAAGAATCGCGATACTTATGCCGAGCATTTTGGTAGGGCATCGTATCGCAACACACAGGCAAAATTATGTAGACCCCCATTCCCACCCAAGACAGCTTCTGCAGGGAAAAAAAAAGAGCGCTTCAACACAGGACACCAAGGTAGCACCATACGCACTGCTCTAACAACTGCGTTTTTTTTTATCTTGCTGTGCCCTATATACAGAAAACGAAGGCAGTACCAACAAGACCATAAAAAGTAAAAAAACAACAACGCTAGGGACGAAAAGAAAAAGAAGGAAAGAACATTGCACCCAACAAATTCTTGTTACGGTGCGGTAACTCGAAAATCGAATTTTTTCTTGAACCGATTTAGGGACGGGATGCTCACGCAATCACTACATAAGTGGTTAATCTCAAAAGCCTCCAAAATTTCCCTGGTGCATTTATCAGGGTGTCCGAACACTGCTTCGCATTGTGACATAAGGATATTGGACGTTGCACAGATACCATGTAGGCTTGCAAAGATCGTTTGCAATCATTTTTGCTACACAATCAAACGACTCCATACGAAGACCGCGCGCGGTTGAGCAGTTGAAGTAAAAACAAATCCCGCTCCTACTAGCGCAGCTGGCGTAACGCGTACCACATAGCGTTCAACACGCGCGGGCCCGAAACCGAAACCGCAAGGGGGTTCAGGTTTTATTACTTGCCGCTTCGTGCGCTACAGTCAATTCGGCCGCTTGGCTCTATAAGAGTGTCCGCTCTTGTTGAATGTCGTGCTCTATGATATGATCGTATGGAAGTTGCCAAGGAGGCTATATACTAAGGCGTCTGGAGTGGCTGCCGCTGCGACCGCGTAGGTGAGCCAGCGAAGCCACCGGCAACCATATTGCAGAGGACAGAAGAGGGTGGGCCCAGCATATAGGTGGCTGCGGAATAGGGGCCGCACTCGAGTGCGCTTTCGGTGCCCTATATAAATATATATATACATATATATATATATATATATATATATATATATATATATCACAGTTATTTGTGCATACAACCGCCATTATCATCTTCCCTCAGCAAGAATCACATGTCCTTCGTCTTCTTGAAATAGGTGCCTACACGTCTGTACATGTTCTTCCGCCTAGCTTGGTGTTTTCACTTGGGACAAGCTTGGGAGCAATGCAGAGCCCATAGATAAGATAGTGAAGCACCGCACCTAAAGCTTGCACGTTCACGAAAACATAAAAAAGGAAAAAAATGACATACACTAGCGCCTGTGTATATCCTTTTTCTGCTTCAAAATCATGACTCGCCAGCTAGCCCGTCAGTATCTATTAAGCAAAGGTAGGAATTTGCCCGAGAAGCTATCTCGGGATGAGTGTCCACGGTAATACGATATGCACACAAAAATATAATGCGACACACCTCATTGCCACCGCCAAAACGCTTCATGTATGAGGTGTGAGCTGCAGCCGGGTTCCGCTGCGCATTTCTCTCTGGATACGCTGCGCCATGAAGTCTGCGCATGGCGCATGTCTTAATATATATCGAGTTCATTACGGCACAACCCTGGCTAATTTGTAAAGGATCTTTTTGCCATTAAAGGGCGCCACATACCCAGTGGCATATACGAAGTGACTCAAGTTGGTCCGTTGGTGGGTTTCCAATTCGGTTCCCCCATCACAGCTGTCCGATGTTCCACCCATTATGCCATGGACTTCCCAGTGACCCAAGTTAGCGCGAAAGAGGTTAGTTACCGGCATTGACGTGGTTGGATACCGGAATATGCGTGAAGTATTCCGAGAATGCTAATCGCGTTGGAAACTTCATAAAACAATGCTATGAACTTTGTGGTGAATAGACACAGACATTGCATGATGTTGTGCGCTTCATATAATGACATTTTTGTGGATGACACAACTGATGGCGGAGTCTCTACAGCGAGCCTCTTTTGTCTAATCTGTCGTGAAAATTCCTTGCTTTGAGCGCTAAGAAATAATGAGCGGCAGCATGAGCCGTAGCAAATTTCTGAGAGAACGAATTTTTGATGACTGTTTAAGTTGCGCGATCGCAATAGACGACCGCACGCCAAGTTTCATCCTAGACGCCAGCGCTCGTTTCTCCCCTGGCGGAACGATTTCATCTCCAACGGGTGTAGGTTTCCGCCGCCGCTTCCCTTGGCCGGAGCGCCCGCGTTCAGTACGCGCTGCGCGCGCAACGTCTCTTCTTTGCGACAGCGCCTCTTCGGATGACCGGAAATTATTGTGTTGTTAACTGTCACGACCGCAATGTAAACACGAAAGGGTTGATGCCACCAGTGATATATTCTGCCAATTCACAAGAAAATGGCACGAAAAAAAGCAGACGACAGACATGGATTACTGCGGTGCGCCGAGCGAAGTAAGCAACTGGCAAACGAAGCGTTCGACGAGCGCTTGTCCTGTCTTGTTTCTCGTGCTTCGTTTGTGTGTGCGCTGCCCAAGAATGGAAACCACTTCTGTTGTATGCGCTAGCAGTGGCTGAAGTTCACGCGTGCCGAGAAATTGAATATGTGCACGATGCATTGAACATGACCGGAGTTCATTCTCGCTTCACCACTGCACCGATCGATTGAGTTATTGGACGATAGACGCCCGTGTCTTGGTCGCGCCGGCATTGCAGAAGCAGGAATGATTACTAATACTTTCGACTTCCATCTCTTGAGCACTGTTAAAAAATGGCCAAGCTGTCTACATTGCTGCCTCTATTCCATATTGTAGGGGACGTAGTAGGTAAAGTTGTGTGCGCATATCGTAAATGTGCTATGCAGCGATATATTTTGTTTATTTCCGCACAGTGTCGATGGAAGTCCGTCGTCGCCATCAGAGACAACACGGATTTGTAGCAAACATTGTGAGACACTGCAAAAATGACTTTAGCTCGTATGTGCCGCATCGTATGTGCTGACGATTTTTCCAGCGGCACATACGATGTCGTTTACAATTACCTGCTCAGCGTCACTTACACGGTTAAACAGACGCTGCCCTTTTGCAGCCATAAAAATAATCGTCAATCGTATCGATCTTCTTAAAGGTAAATAGAAGCGTGTACAGTCTGTTTCACACTTAGGGGAAAACTCGGAACGTATTGCATCGCGATGCGGCAAGCAATGGAGTCGTGCGGTGGCAGCAGCTCGAGCAGGCGCAGACGCTCGAGGGGCGGAGTCGTGATCTGCGTCGTCTGCTACGGCGGCGCGCGCTGGCCGCATTGTCGGGAAGCGTGCTACTGTCAGGGGCAGTGCACCGATTTCATCGGTACAGCGGGAGCTGAGCTTATATTCTTTACTAAACGTTGTGGGAAGCCAAACTCCGAGGCAATGAAGGCATTGGCGATAATGGAGTTCCACAAACTTCTTTTGACAGCATGCTTGGTTTGTTCTTTCGAAAGGCCGGGGTACTGAGCGCGTGCACGTATATTTCTTCACTGTGTGTGCTACCGTAATAAGCAGTGACAAGACGCACCAAGATGTGCGCGGAACGTGCTCAGTCTTTATTTGACTCGAAAAGAAAACAAAGCACTCAACAATGATAAATATGGGGGTCGAACACGATGAAACAAACGGATACGATTAAAGGAATGTTTAGGTTAAGACAATGAGCTGGAAGTGATTTTTCTTGACAATCATTCACTACACCAGACAGACCCCACCCGCCGGCGGGGAACTGGACACGCCACGCTCCGAACTTCAGTTAGTATCTCGTCATGTCCACAGCGGCCGGCAGCGATGACAGCGCTCATCCTGGAAGGCAGGGAAGGCAGTGAAGACAATGCGGCCAGCGCGCACCGCCGTAGCAGACGACGCCGTTCAAGATCCCGCCCCTCGACCACCTGCGCGAGCTGCTGCCGCCGCCTGACTCAAGCGCTCGCCGCATCGCGATGCAATGCGCTCCGAGTTTTCTAACTGTGAAACAGACTGTACATCGTCCTTCGAATAAAACGTCCACGCACACACACGTAGGCACACACCGCGCGCGGTACGAAACGTGCCCAAACACGCGCAGTGCAAGAGGCAATCAAGGCGGTGCGAACGAGAGATGGGAGAGGGGTACCACCCGCTATTAGAATTTTGCTTCGCTTGCGGCGCTCTCAACGCCGGCGCAGCAGCGCCGCTCTCGGTGCCGTTCTTGTCTATTGCGCAGCGGGCACACTTTATTCAAATTCTATTGCCGCCTATGGAGCCGAGTGTGATGGTGTGTCCGTTTTGCCTGGTCACTTTGGCAGCCGAACTTATCGCATGCTTCTGGAGACCCAGCCCTCCGTGCGCGAGCTGCGCATGCGCGTCGACATCGCAACACCATGACGGTGTTGCTGATCTTTCATTCCACTGTCCCACGTATTACACTCCCTTTCTCAACTCCTTGCAAGCTGCCTAGGATAGGTATTCCCTTACCACGCGGCAAGTCCTGGTTTGATTCTTCATAGGAGGCACATTTTCCTGATTCTGTTTACTCGGTCGTCGTATCGTTGACACATAAGCCGACCAAAGTGTAGTAAGATAGCCAAAGAAAAGCTCTCGCATTTAAAGTAGTGGTTCCCTCACGACAACTACCGTCCCTTCGCAGTTTTGTTATACACATTCGAAACCTCCTAAAAAATTCCAGCGAACACCACGGTTCGGAAGCAATAAACCTTTCTTTGTTCTTCTCATGAGCATGCACTAGCGCGCACAAGTAGATGTTCCAGCCAATGCTGCTGTCTTGCAATTTGCGCGCTCATAATATATATATATATATATATATATATATATATATATATATATATATATATATATATATATATATATATATATATATATATATATATATACCAGAAAGAAAGCAGTTCTGGGTCCGGGTAAATATTCACAGTGAAGTAGACGCGCGTATGAAACGGTTTATTGACGTTTCGGCCGAGGTCCGGCCTTCATCAGAATACATTGCATGGTGTCAGTACAGTTAATACACATGTGCCTATCAACCAAATGAAGATACCTTTACATGAAAAACGAATAAAATGGGCGAACAAAATGCATCCGAATCGTTCAAAGGATAGCTGGCATGTGTATAGACCGATGGCGATTGCAAACATATCATCTAAAATACAAAGCATAAAAACGCACCGAAATGAATTGTAAAAACAAATCGCCACGTGACAACAAAACGTCAATATGTGCTCAATATGTGCTATGTTATCAAGCAAACACAGACACAGAAAAAGGGGAATAGCGACGTACTAGTAGAAGAAGGGACAAGTGACGGGCTACAAAGACAGGCAACTCAATTTTCCTACACATTCATTCATACCACACGCGACGGTATCAAACTTATAGATAAGGAAGGATTCGCGGGCTTCTCTATCATAATTTGAACGAAATCTAGATTCAAGCAACGTGACTCTCAGTTTATCAAATGAGTGGTCAGGAAGATGCACGTGTCTGAGATGGGAATGTTGGCAACGTGTTAGCGTGGGATTTATGATTGTTAAAGCGGAATCTGAAAGGCCCTTATGTTTGTCCGATGTACCGTTTTTCGCAGAGCGTACATTCAAGCATGTATATTACATTTTTCTGTGTCGCAGTGGAAATCGCCTTTGATTTTTAAACAAAAGTTTGAAGACGTACTAGTAACCTGTTGCGATGTGACCATGTCGGGGCATACTTTACATCGCGGTTTTCGACAAGGATGGCATCCGATGGCATCAGGGCAGCCAGTCTGAGATGATGATGCTAGTAGGTTTCGAATATTTCTAGCTTTCCGGTATACTGCTTTAGGCGGATCAGAGAATATGTTTTTGAGGCGTTCACTTTGCATTAGAATATTGTGGTGTTTCTTTAATACATGAGAAACACATGAGACTGACGCATGAGTGTTTCACATGTATTAAAGAAACACCTTAAAAAAACATTAAAAAACATTAAAAAAAGTGACATCACCAGCTATGGGGAAGCACTAAAATTGATTCCAAAGGCAGGAGTCTCGCCTCCTTTGCTGCCGACCTTGATTTGTGCTGTGTGAATGACGGGAGCCCTACGTTTTTGCGAGGCACGACCTATAGCAGCTGCTTGGACTTAAATTTGGTGTCACGGCGCTTTGCCCCTAGCATCCACTGGTTTACGGATATTGAAACGCATGGAAGCGACCATATTCCAACATACCTAAACATTAGAGGAGTTGAGCAACGTTCCTCTATTGTCTTGCGTACAGTTGATTGGACAAAGTTTAAGAAGGATATGGATGGAGCATGTCGGGAAGGCCTTCCACACACTATCAAAGATGCAATCGCAGAGGCATTGAAAACATCGATCTGCTCGCTCGCAAGATCAGCAAGGTGAACAGACTTGGATATGGTACTGGAGAGGCTGCGTGCGGCACGCCGACAGGCGGAGAGGAGGTATCGGGCTTCACGACGCATACAGAAGAAAGTCCGGCGTCGTATGGATAAATTGGAAGACAAGCGATGGAAAACTTTCTGTCAGTCGCTTGATCCCCGAAAATCGCTTTCGCACATATGGCGAATGGTTAGGGGCCTTCGCTCATCTCCGCATCAAAAGAAGCCCTTTGCTGCTCTGGCCCTCTACCAACTCCGCTCGGAACTTCACGTGGCTGAAGAGTTCTGTGCACGGGTTGCTGGGTCCATGGCTATTATTACTGACGCAGCATTGAATTACATCCCTGAGGCATGTGTACCAGAAATGAACGTGCTCTTTTCACTCGAAGAGCTCGATGCTGCGTTGGTGACCTGCAGGCGTTCTTCGTCACCAGGGCCTGATGGCATCACGTATGCTGCCCTATGCCACTTTGGACATGACGCACGTGATGAGCTGCTCAGCTACTACAATGAGTCTTGGCAGAACGGCGCCATTCCTAGACAATGGAAAACGAGTCGCTTGATCCCCATTCTGAAATCTAGAAAGTCTCCGCCTGAGCTTTCATCATATCGCCCGATTGCTCTTTCGAGCTGCGTCGGTAAAGCGATGGAAAGAATGACTCTTGCTCGCTTGGAATGGTACCTAGAGCGATTCAACATCTATCCGGATGCCATGACAGGTTTTTGTCGAGGTGGCTCGTCTATTGACAGCGTCATTGACATCGTAACCTGGGTCCAAAATCAAAAAAGCCTCAAGCGCCTATCAGTGGCACTTTTTCTAGATATAAAAGAAGCATACGACAACGTCGCCCATGAGGCCATACTGAACTCACTTGAGGCTGTTGGAGTTGGTGGCCGGATGTATCAATGGATTCGGGACTACTAGACTGAGAGGTGCTTTTTCTTACAGACTGAAAACGGCCCAACTTTGGAAGATTACGCCTGTCGTGGTGTGCCGCAGGATGGGGTGTTGAGCCCCATTCTGTTCAACCTCGTCTTGGTAGGACTAGCGGAGTACCTGCCGCAGTCATTTCACGCCTCAATATACGCCGACGACATTTGCATCTGGGCTTCTGCGGTGACTAGCCCTCAGGTACGAGCCAGGCTTCAGCGGGCGGCAACTATGACGGTGTCTTATCTCCGAGAACAAGGCCTCAGCGTGTCTACTGAAAAGTGCGCATTGGTTGGCTTTACGCGCAAACAAATGACATCGTATCCTGTTTCAATCAATGGTCAAGCTGTATCCTATGCTAAGACACATCGCTTTCTGGGTGTAATCATTGACCGCAACCTCTCGTGGAGCCCCCACTGCGTCTATCTAAAGAAGAAATTAGTTGCCATTGCTCAGGTCATTAAATTTCTCTGCGGGAAAAACTGGGGTACACCAGTCCGTTCTGTGATGCAGCTCTACAGGGTACTGTTTCTCGGACTCCTACGTTACAGTCTACCAGTGTTGTCAAATGCATGCAAGACGAACTTTCGCGCTCTGGAGAGCATACAAGGTCAAGCCCTACGCACGTGTTTAGGGTTGCCTCGGTGCACGTCAACAGCCGCAACAATTGCCATCGCTGGGGACCATATGATTCAGACCTACGTAGCTGTAGACTCTCTCAGAGCGCACATTCGCCATCTGTCAAGGATCTCCGAGCATCATTTGGCCTCCCTACCAGCCGAGAGACCTCAAGCGACCTTTTCAAGAGTGATTAACGCTCATTAAGAGTGCATACTGTCATATTTTACACCGGCGACGAAGCCTCCATCTCCCCTGTGGTGCCTACGACAGCCTCAAGTGAATTTTGCTATTTCTGGGATTACACAAAAGACCGATCATCCATCGCCGGCTCTGAAGCAACTTACGCTCCTATTACTGCACCAGACGTATCAGAACCACATACATATATATACCGATGGTTCGACCTCCCGTTCCAGCTCACTGCCGCATTCGTCGTTCCAGCCAGGAAGGTTACAGTTAAATCCAATTTGTCGCATACGACTACATGTACATCAGCAGAGCTTGCAGCTCTCCATGCCGCTATGATGTACGTCAACGAAGAGCCAACAGAGAAATGGGTCGTAGTTTGTGACTTAAGGCAGCCCTTCACAGCATCAAGTCTGCATTACGTCACATAACTTACGAGCAGATGACATGTGACATCAGGGAAGCGCGCCACCATGCTCTGGAAAGAGGGCAGACCATCATATTTCAATGGATTCCTGCTCACTGTGGCACCGTCGGCAACAACCTAGCTGACAAGGCTGCCCGGTCTGCCCACGAAGATAGCCAGACGCGTTCAATACCTTCGGCGAGGTCGGACGCTGCCAGGGAACTTCTCCTACATGCACGCAAAAAGTCGCAAGATCTCTGGAGTTCAAGTGCCTACAATTGCCGATTATGTAAACTGGACCCCACGCTACGGCTGCAACTGCCATCTAGCCTTTCCCGCGGTGAAGCAACCTTGCCGTACCGCATGTGGCTGGGAGTAGCGTTCACGAACTCATACTCTTATCGTTTGGGAATGGCCGAGAGCCCGATGTGCGATTGCCGTGGGTGCGAAGGAGACCATCGAGCATTTATTGTGTACCTGCCCCCGCTTCGATGTACAACGCCTCTCTCTGCGGGAAACTTTACACCGACTGGACTTAAGACCGTTGAACGAGTCAAAGATATTCGGACCGTGGGCACACCCGTCACTGGCACGAAAAGCGAATCGTGCATTAGTGCAATACTTGAAGTGCACCGGCTTACGAGACAGTTTATAGTGTCCCTGTGCATAGTGTCCCGCCCACACGCACTCAGTGCTCACTTTCTACGCTTTTCCTCTTTCTATTCCCCTTTCCCCCACCTCCAGTGTAGGGTAGCAAACCGGATGCCCTTCTGGTTGACCTCCCTGCCTTTCCTATCCTTGCTTTTTTCTCTCTCTCTTCTCTCTCTATATGCGATAAAATATTTATCCCAAAAATGTTACCTGGACAATCTTTATATGTGTGAAAATTAAAAAGAAAGAAAATAAGCCCGAGGAGAAGGGTGCATCGCCATCGACGACTCCCGTCTTGTGTTCCCGCTTTTCTGATGTAATCGCCGGCTCTTTGCTACCTGCTGTGCTGCTTCTCCGTTAGACAAACGGAAACACGCTAACTTCGCCATTGCGCTGTTT
The DNA here is from genome assembly GCF_050947875.1 of Dermacentor variabilis. Taxonomy (NCBI): domain Eukaryota; kingdom Metazoa; phylum Arthropoda; class Arachnida; order Ixodida; family Ixodidae; genus Dermacentor; species Dermacentor variabilis. The sequence goes on from NC_134575.1 coordinate 93,271,193, forward strand.
GCAACTATCTCAGTGCTGATACAACCATCCACGCAGCTGGCGTAGAAACCAGTGCGGACACTGCCATGCCAGGGTCAAGTTCGTGTCTGATGGTGGCATCCACTGTATGCAAAGCTTTTGACGGTCTAGTGATGAACAAGGAGAACGCACATTTCGCATCTGCCTCTGAGATGGAAGTTACAGACTATACGGAAAAGCTTCTTCTCGAAAGGGACAAGGATACTTGTGAGTGGTGGCAGTCCATTAGACGCTTCACGTACCCGCTTTTAAGTACACTCCCCCAGAAGTACTTCGCCATCGTTGCCCCTGAGTTCCAAGGGAAAGTCTTTTCTACCGTTTGAAATGTTGTCACAGTGCATACAGAGCGTTTACTTTCTGAATATGTTGAGCAGTTAATTTTCCTTCATGATAATCACTAACAAGTGCGTTGCTTGACTAAAAGCATTACCTGTCATTACCTGAGCGCGTTATCTGTAAGAAGCGTCTTTTTAACCTGCAGAAGCCTTGTAAAATGCAATATTATTTTTAATAAGGGTTATAAAGCTATTGTTACATCGTTTTGAAACTTTTTAATACTACATACATATTCGATATTCGATTCGATATTTGAAGACAGTTTCGTGCCTTATTCGTATTCGATTCGTATACGAAAATTTGAATATTCGCACACCCCTACTATTCATCAACGACCATAAAAAGAAACGCTCCGAGTGAGATAGCCACATGCTAAGTAAAAAAATATGTAACAGCTAAAAAACACATTATTCATGCACTCGGCAGACAGGAAATACAAGCTGGACAGGAAAATGTTTTTCGGGACTTCTCTACACAAAACACAGGACCATAATGCTCCACAGAATAGAAATGGTTCGCAGGAAGGTTGAAACTTGAGGTAATCAACATTGGGAGAACAAGTGCAGCATTAGGCTGTTGTGGATGTCTAGGCTTGAGCGGAAGCCTTCCCTCAGTTTTCGTCGTTAACCCACTGTTGAAAAGTATCGGGAACGATTATCATGGCAGATGTGTCCTTGCTTGTCGCTTGAAAAGTGCACAACGTCGTCTTTGTGCTTCGCAGCCTTTACACTCGAAAATATGTGCGCACATATATATTGGGGTATGGAGACGTGGCTATCACGCTATTATCTCACGACATATAGACCAAAAATTGCATGAGTGAACTACAATTCCTTCCGCCATAAAAAAATCTGCAATTTAGCCTTCAAGGAGGATTTCTACAATCTCAAAAAGTTATGTAACTAAAACCAAAGTTGATTCTGATAAGAATAAAGAAACGTAAGAATTTATTGTCACGGAATGTGGTGCTGGCAAGATGGAGACCAACAGCTTTCCCTTCAAAGTATAGCATTCATCGGAGAGTTGCCTAAATAACAAAAGGCTGCTTTCGGCCTTCTGTACAATTGTTTTGTTCTGTTCCAAACAATCGGCATGAGCTGAAGAACGACCCTTTTCAAACAACTTTACGTCTCCTGATCCGATAACGACTTCACATATATTGCGTCGTGGCGAATGTACGACTGAGATAAATATGTCTCCGCTGCACTAGTGGTTCTCGGTCTATGAGGCATAACGGGCCGTCGTACACGATGCCTAATTTGCGAATTTCCACGTGAACAACCTTGAACCGCTTCGCGTCTAGCAGTCATGCAACGACACGGCTTTCTTTCGTTTCTCTTAATAAATATTGCTGAGTGCGCACACTCCAGCAACAAACTAACTAAGCTGAGAACGCAGAAAGAAAAATAAAGTGCTACCAATGGTTGAATGCGCAACAGTACTTCTTCCTCCCGAATATTTCCAGAGCAGTTCCAATGGGCCTTTCTGTCTTTGTAAAGTTCCCACCCGGTTTCGAATGTTCTATAGACCAGCGAAACAAGCTCTGAACGCAGCTGGTAGTCCTTCCGAATTGCAAATCCTCCAATGAGACTTAAAACGGGCTTCTCTCCCGCCGCAATATCTTTTTCGAATCGCGAAAGTATGCATGGTTTCAAAGTGTCCTTGAGTAAAACGTGCGTCCCTCTCTTGGTGCGCTGCAGGCATGCCTCAACGGTGCCGGTAAAGTCACCTTTCTTGCGAGCCCATCTCCTGGCTGCTAGCGCCATCTTATCCACGACGTCACTGCCACTACCATTGGCTCTCGCAAGCAAGACGTCCACAAATGAGTTGTTTTCAACGCAAGGGAGCAGGCGTCCACGCTGCAGTTTCGGCAGCATCTTCTCTAAAGTGTCGTCGGCTTCCCACACGGGTCTTGCCATGAGGCTGGCGGTCAGCAGGCTCTTAGTGTAAGTAGTGAGGGAAAAGCATGCCAGGAGCCAGCACGCAATGATAACACGGCCGCTCCTGCTGCGGGCGTGCTCTTCACGAAGAGAAGCCGACAGCGAAAGCGTTGTGGCCAGCAAGGAGAGGACCACTGCAGCCAATCCGTTCAGTGGCCGATTTTTACGATGGATGTTGAGCAACACAAAGAAACTTGCAGAGACTACCATGCACAGGGCCAGCAGAAAGAGCCAGGGAAACATGCCGAGAAAGAAGGCAGCCTGGTGCTTCCATCTTTTCTCGACGTAGTAGACCGCCTGTGCGAATCGGTTAACCGTGAACTCGAAACGATGGTACCGTTCTGGAGTAAGCCCAATTGAATGGATCACTATGTCGACTTTCCTGTTACTAAGGGCTTTCGCGAACATGCCTTCTCCCACTGGCGTTATGGCGAAAGTGGCATTAAGTGTAAAAAGTGCCTGCGCCATAATGTTCTCCTCACGCGAAAAACAAGAATGAGCGCTGTCTTTGTCTTGCACCACAATGCAGCCCAGCGATGTTCTTTTAGTAGAAAGCCGAGACCAGAATACAGAGGGAGCTTTGAATTTCACCACAACATGTCTGGCACTGCCATTTTCCGTTGCTCGCTGCCGGCTGGTGTCAGTAGCCCGTAGAAAATCGACCAGATCGGTGAACGATGCCTGTGAAGGCGGATTTGCTGGATGACGTTTTTCGGTATGCACCCTCGTGACGACAGGCCTGCAGTCCTTGCGAAGGTTGGCAGTCTCGAGAACCACGCGGTTCCAGACTACGCTCGACGCCGCTACCACAACGCGCTTCTGGTGAAGGCACGTCACTTGTAGTACGTCGGCGTAGCGGTTCCAGTTCATGCACCAGGACAGAACTTTAACCGGACTATGTCTTAGAATATAGGAGGCCCGTCGATAGCTCCCTTCACACAACAGGTGGATGTCCATGTATTGGCCCAATAATGGATTCTCGAGGCGGCGAAGACGAACTGGCGTGTCTCCGTGGACGAAACATGCGCAGTAGGACAACGTGACAATGACGTAAGTCGTGTGGGCCTTGAAACAGCTTCGGTTGCGAAACGGCGCCATTAGACAAATTTCACCGCACCTTTTTCCTTGATGTATGCTTGATGCGACAAGAAATTTCAACGTGGTGAAGAACTATACTCGATGCTTCGTAAGGTGGCACTAGGATTCCACCCCTATTCGCTGAGAATCTGAAACTTCTGCTCTCATCGGCAGTCGCATGTTCTGCGCAAGGCTAACACACAAAACTGAGCTCTCGCATGACACGCAACGCAACGCCACGCCAAGTCCTTTTCTTTTCTCTTAAGGACTGACTTCCCTAGAGAAATTTTGTGCATGGTAGCATACGAGATGCGAGAGCAGTACCGTGCCCGAATATTTATTATGTTTACACCAAGACACATCTCTAATTGCAGCTGATGGATCTCTTGCATTTGTCTTTTACGGCGACAGGTAGCGTGGGGATCGCACAAAGCGATGTTTACGCATTACATGGCGCTCTGTGCCACAAGCTTTGTTTTTTTGTGTATGTGCATGTGAACATATAAATTCATTGTTTACTACCAAGCATAACAATAAAGGCGGCGAGGTGGCCCTGACTGTCGTCGATGATAGCAATCAAAAAGCTGCTAATTACCATGTGCGTGAATAAAAGTTTGCGGAGCGGAAGCCTTATTTGATAGGCTCATGCATGATTATAGGTCTTTTCGTGATGTTGTTGGTAAAGATCGTAACGCATAAATGACAACTTTTGATCAGAGATTGCTGACAAAGGTACAGCCTTTAGCGAACAATTGTAGGGTTTCCTTTATCGGTATTCTGTAAATGCTTGCTTCTTTCTTCTTTTTTTTTTTTTGAGCAGATGGGAGGTTGAAAATTTGGCATGTCAGCCGAACAATTATAACTTTTTTCGCGTCTGGGGTAAGTAGTGCTGTGAGAATGGAATGTTGTTTGTTTCCAAGCCTTAGGTGTATTTCGTTTTTTTTTTTGTTAAAAAAATTCTCAACGGTGTTGTTAGTCGTCTATGAAGGCACGTCATCAGTGGAGTCGTTATCTACTTTCCATTAGATGGTGACATGGAAAACTGTCGACCCATGATCCAAGATGCTGGTTCGTGATAGTGTTGGTTCGTGAAGTAAATTTTGTGCATAGCGTGTATTCCTAGTTGGAGTTTGCATGTCTAAGAGAAAGCAGAGGAGGACTGAAATGTGCGCGAGTGTTTGTCGTCTGTCGATCTGCTCGAAAACACTAGGTCGAGAAGGCACTCGAAATTCCCTCGCCAACAGAAAAATCAGTAAGATGGCCTTCTGCTTCAAAAAACAAACAAACAAAAAGAAACCGAGGAAGAAATGAAGAAGAAAGAGGAGAAAAGTCGTTATTTCAATTGAATTTTGCTGATGCTCTAGTGGCTTCACCAATAATTGGCATGGCCACATTTAAATAAGCGTTTGCTGTTATTATTATTATTATTATTAGACACACAGCTTTTTATGATTTATGGTTTTATAAGCTCCGCATCAATTCCGGAGACATTAAAAACGGCGATTGTTAAGCCACTGTATAAAGCTGGAAAAAAAGATGAAGTTCAAAACTATAGACCTATCTCTGTTCTGTCTATACTCTCTCAAATACTGGAAAAGTTTCTGTTTGATTGTATGACTTCATTTTTAAAGAAATTTTCAATCCTAACACCAAAAAATTTTGGATTTATTGCTGAGCGAGGTACTATTGCACTGTTAGAAGACTTCACGGATGAATTATATTCGGCTCTAGATAAGAACCTGTATATTTGTGCTTTGTTTTTGAATTTAGCAAAAGCGTACGAAACTGTAAATCAGGATATTTTAATGGAAAAGTTGTTTCGTTTGGGTTTCAGGGGACCTTTCTTTGACCTTATTTGCAATTATTTACATGATAGATCACAGGTGGTCATGGGCAGTAAAGAAATTGTTAGCTCTAGAAAATATATTACAGCTGCGGTTCCACAGGGATGCGTGTTGTCCCCTCTCTTATTCCATTTATTTATGAACGACTTTCCCAAGATAATTACAAAAGCCACTGTGTATCAATATACAGATGATACATTTCTAGTCACTCGTCATATGCATTATGAGGAAGCTATTAGCGCCCTTGAAAATGCAGTTCGTAAGGCTAGGCAATGGTTTGAAGAAAACTGTGTGTGTATCAACGCTAAGAAAAGCGAAATCTAAATCAAATGGACTACGAAAAGCTTTCGTGCCAAGCCTTGCAACCAAGCAGATGGCGAGCCGATGACGTCTAACAGACGCGCTTATAGAAAAGCGGAATTAATGGTAGTTCTCCGGGATGTCTGAAAAAGTGAAATTTAACCTGAGCGCGCTGCTCCACCTTTCTCATCCCACTGGGCGGGAACGGCATCATTCTCCACCAGCACATCTGCATACACAAGTCGGAGTGGTACTTCACATGCTCAGATGAGTCACGTCTAAAAGAAGAGAACTGAGGGAGACCCCCTCAGTCCCCTCACCGTTCTCGTATTGGACTAAACGATGATGGAATTACACATTCGCCGCCAACATACCCGTTAATTATCACCAACCAAAGCAAATAGAATACAAAGCTTCGCTTACGTCGATTTCCAAAGTACGTAGGATACGCAGGTTTCTTCAACGGCCCCTGAACCTCAGAAATCAAGCTCACTCAATCGAGGAATTCAGACTATTATGCGGATTGCTCCCATCGCTGCGAACAGGAACCCAGGCCGCACCTCTTTTCGTCGGCGACTTAGAATGAGGCACTCGCGCGCGTGATCAATGATGGAACAGACGGATGACGGGTTCTCTACTCGGACCCCCATCAATTATTGCGTCGCGGGAAACACCACAGTTATATGTCATTTGGGGGTGCCTACAAATGCCTCACTTCGACAGCTAGGACAGTATTTCTCGAGTTAAATAATTATTTAATATTACCTAAATAAATATCAACAACAAATAAATTACTGGCGGCTGCTCCACTGTACTGGAAATAATATAGACCAGGTCGAGTAACCCAATTGCTCTTCTTTAAAGGCTCAGCACATGATAGTTGGCACACCCTGTATGATTCACTCAATAACCGAAATGGGCCTAAGCCGCATTCACTCAAAATCAGACTCAACAACAGTCCTGTGCAGCAACATTTTTACTCGAACTCACAGTAAAAAGGAATAAAATAGAGAAAGCGGGAGCCTGCAGCTTCTCCGGAAAGGCGAGGCAGTATTAGTGACAGCAAAGTATGCGACTAATACCCGAAGTCTCGGGCTGTGAAATTTAACTGTCTCCTACTACGATGTCTTGTCTACTATGTCTACTATTGAATATAACGCCGGCACTTCAGTGAACAGGTCGAGGTCAAACGAAGTTTCTTCAAGTGCAACCGTTATGAAGTATGTACATATATGCACGGGGGCTTCCCGACAAGGACGACGAATGCTCCCTGGCTCTCGAGCTATCGGATGAACTGGCCAGCGCTGCAGTTATCCTCTGTAAATACACTTTGTATATCACTCTCTATTTGTTAACTCTTCGTTCGCGTAACGTTTTGGTGGAGGTGCGGGGTACGACAAACTGCAGTCCTGCTCAACCAAGAACAAGCTGATTGCGTCTTACCATCCCCAGACTAAGGGTCTCACGGAGCGTCTGAATCGTACCCTAACAGGCACGCTTCCAAAGTATGTCTCGACCGACTATACTGATTCGGACCTTGCACTACCATATGCCACTTCTGCATATAATTCTACGCGTCACTACCCTGCCGGTTATTCCCCGCTCTTTCTGTTCTTCGGTCGAGAACCGACATTGCCACTGGACGCATCCCCTCCATCCGCCGCAGCAGAGGCCAGCGATTATGTACTTGACGCCATCACCAGGGCAGCCCAAGCACGCGAAATCGCCCACGCTCGCCTCCAGACCTCCCAAGAGAAGCAAGGGGGTTTGTACGATCGCCAACACAGAAACGTCCACTTTTCGCCTGAACCTGCAGTACTCCTGTGGTCCCCCGTTCGTCACGTTGGCCTGTCGGAAAAACTTCTGTCTCGGTGCACAGGCCCATATCGAGTGCTGCGTGCCGCGACTCCAGTTACGTACGAAATCACCCTAGTCGGTACCAGTGCCTCATCTGCCCCGAATTCCATTTACGTTGTGCATATCACACGCCTCAAAGCACATTACTCTCCTGTTATCACCGATATTTAGACGCACCGGGACGGTGCTTCCCCCGTCGGGGATAGTGATACATGCACAATGGGTGTTTCTTGTTGACGATCCACACAGGCACCCCGACGAAGACGATGAACGCTCTCTGGATCTCTAAGCGATTGGCTCAACTGGCCAGCGCTGCAGTTATACTTTGTAAATATACTTTATATATATATATATATATAATGGCGGGTTCAGAACATTTGTTAGGCGGTGGAAAGCGGTCAACAGAGAAAAATAAACAAACACTGGTGTCACTATTTTCTTACGTGAAAAGCGCACACGTACACTAATAGTTTGCGGGTCGTAAAAAAGCAGCCTGCGTCCGCGACGTGCAACACTTATTAACTATACTACACGGGTATACTTGCGTGTGCTGCGCTTACGTGAAAGTGCTAGCTTTAACAACACGAGTTTCCGAGACAGCGGCAGCGCGTTAACGCTCGGCACATCACGATGAGTGGTAGTCAATTATTGGAGCATTGTTGTTTGTACGAGAAGCTCACATAGAATGCAGACTAAAAGGCAAACATGAATGGTACCTTAACACACGACGAGCCTAAAGCCACGGAGCACAGCCGACACTGTCGCTTTCAAGTAATCGGCTGCTTTAAACGCATGTGGGCCTATCGCTACAACCTAAACACTAGGCCACGGTCAATTGGCCATTTTGTCAGAACTTTTCAACTCAAAAGGCCACACTACACGTATGCTTGCCGGCTCGTGAAAGCTCGCGCTCGAGCGCCTGCGCATGCGCAGATGGTGCGGGACTGGTCGTACGCGTCGAAGGGCAGCGCGAGCACAGACATCTTCTGACAAGTAAAGGCGCTCTAGCTGCCTTGCAAAAGTACGAAGCGACGTCTAAGCAAGGCAAAAATAGCGAGCCTAGTGGCCGAGCGCCGGCGTGCGTCTTGTGGTATGCTTGTAGGTTCAAACGGCAATCCCTCGCGAGACGCGGAAAACGCAAGACGCTCGGGCGGGAGCATTCGCGCGCCTGCAAGCATGCGTGTTGTTTGGCTTCAGAATCAGAACCAGAATTTATTATTAGAAGTAGGGTCACATTACAAGTATTTAGTGTGCAGAAGGACGTCGCATAGTCAGACTGTGTCGCGACCTCCTGTACAAGAGCAGTTATTATAGCTGACATCTCAAAGCAACAGTAGCATATAATAAGGAAGTATACAAGCAACAAGAAAAGAACGGTTACAGAACAAAATACAGAATTGATTACAAATAATAACAAGGTTTAGCATATCTCATGGTAGCAGGAAAAAGATTGTGCGGGAAGAAAATACCAACAGTTCATTTACAACAACAACAAAAGAGAAAAAAATGAGAAAAAGAAAAAAAATTGGAGGCTTAACCTTAGCGCATCCTTAGCGTTTGGAGGCATCTTCACAGCATACGCGCCCGGCGCAAAGACGCTGGCGCGGTTGCGGGCACAGAGACTGACGCGACGGTGGGCGCGCGCCGCTTCATCCCTGGCGTGACGTCACATATCACGTGATGCAGCGATGGTGGCGCCGCCGCCGCGTCGCGCGCGACGGCGCGAACCGCAGCGTGGAGGCCTCCGCCGGGCGATGTCGGACGGCGCGATATGAGGCCCCATCTGCAGCCGGTGTAACGTCATCACGTGACGTCACATCATGTGATGTCACTTCAGGGTCAATGGTGGCCACCGCCGGGAGGCGACCGACGGCGCGATATGAGGCCCCATCTGCAGCCTGTGTGACGTCATCACGTGACGTCATGTCACGTGACCCCACTTCAGGGTCAATGGTGGCCACCGCCGGGCGTCGCGCGAAGGCCCGAAATCTACGTTAATATGCTTCGCATAAAAGTGAACGAAGGCCGAATACAGTAATCCTTGTCGTTAATCTGTCAATAATAAATGCATTTTTAGTTTCTTTTAAATTGCAATAAAGATCTTGAATTTTTCATTGTGAAAGGAAGAGTGTTCCATATTGATATGGAAGTGAATTCTACAGTCTGTTTACCACAGTTAGTGCGGATTCTTGGTAAAACAAAATTGTTATTCAACGCAAATCTGGTGGTACTATGAATCATCAGGTTAGATGGTGAAAATGGGATCGGTGGTAGCTCATTATTCGCAAATCTGTAGAAGAAAATGCCTAGGTTGTATTTAGTGAGTCCAGAAATCGTAAGACTGTTATTCTTGTGTAGTAGGGAAGTGGCATTAGAAAAGCGTGGACTACAAGTAATTATTCTTATAGCTCGGTTCTGAACAGTCTGGAGAGACGCAATATCACATTATAGGTGTTTCCCCAACATATTATGCCGTATGTGAGAGTGTACAAAACAGTGGTCAAGTGAGCATAATCTGGTACATGTGAAGTAAGGGCGTGTTTTGATTAAGATGCGTATGCTATAGGCTATTTTCCTTTTTATGTGAGCAATATGATTGTGATATTTCAAATTAAAATCAAGTAGAATACCAAGGAAAGATGAGCATGAACTTGGAGCAAGGCTGTGAGGACCAAAAGTGATAGGTGGAATGAATGGAATGTTTCGCTGATGTGAAGGGAATACAACAAATTTAGTCTTAGTTGCATTAATAGATAACATGTTAACATTACACCCCCTTAGGATATTTTCCAAATCAGCAATTAACTTATTGACGAGAGATGAGATATCTTTATGAAACGTGAACATAGTGGTGTCATCTGCGTACAGAATGCATTTTGTGGAAGAAAGAGAGTTAGGTAAATCATTAATATAAAGCAAAAACAGAAGTGGCCCCAGAATAGAGACCTGGGGCACACCAATGTTAGTAAATCGCTGTCGAGACTAAGCATTGGAGATAGAAACAACTTGAACTCTGTTATATGAGTAGCTTTTAGTAGTGAGAGAGCAGGCCCACAAATGCCAATTTTTTCGAGCTTAGAGAAAAGGATGTCATGATTTATGCCATCAAATGCTTGCGTTAGATCGATAAAAACTGAGGCGGCGAGAAATCCTTCGTCGATTAATTTTTTTAGGTGGTCAGTAAGATGAATGAGTGCCAGCTCTGTGGAATATGCGTGGCGAAAACTAAACTGGCATGAAGAGAGAATATTAAGTTTAGAAAGGTATTTTATTAGCTGTATTTCGATTAGTTTCTCAATAACTTTCCCAAAGAATGGTAGAATGCAAATAGGTCTGTAGTTATTTAATAATGAGCTATCACTTTTCTTTAAAACTGGGATGATTTGGCCCCGCTTAAGATCAAAAGGAATTAAACCACTCTGGAATATAAATTAATAATAGGCGAAAGTGTATCAGAAATTAGGTGTACAATTATTTTAATGTTAGCAGCGTGGACCTTATCAATTCCAGCGCTTGTCATTTTTAGATTATTTATAACAGCAGTTATTTCTTCTGGCTTTGTAGGAAATAAAAAAGAACGAATGGGATAGACGGTTCATGCTGATCGTCTGTGTAGGAGAAGGTAAATTGTTAAGAAACAAAAAACTACTAAAGGCCTCAGCTATATCGGCAGGGGAATTGAGCTCTACTCCATCATGTAGAATTCTGGATACTTGGTTTAGTCGTGAGTTCCTATTTAAGAAGGAGTTCACAATCTCCCATTTTTTTAGTATTATTAGCTGCCTGTAAAATTTTTTGCTCGGAATACAATCGTTTAGCTGATTTTAGTTACAGGTAAGAGTGTTACAGAAATTTTTATATCGAGCACGTAAGTTCATGTTGAACGGTCGCCTTTTCGTTTTCCTATATAATTCATCCCATTTGCGCAAAGCTGTTAGTAACTGCTGCTTGATCCATGGATTGTGAGGAAATGATAATGTTTTTTTACATTTCTTTTTCTAGGCGAATTGTCGTAGGTATGATATAATACGTGAAAAAAATGTGGAAAAGGCTTTCTGTGGGTCGTTTAGCGATTTATTTTCGACCAATTTGTATTAGCAACCACACTTAGGAAGCCGACTTTGTCCAGAACATATTTATTATGTGAAGCTGGGCAAGGTCGTACGTTGGAATTGAAGTGTAAGAGTGATGTCGATGTGCAAAACTTTCGCCTGTGGCGAATGAAGCAGGTTAGAAAGAGCATAATCTATAAGTGCACCTGCGCCGTTAGAAGCTTGGCGCGCGGGACGACAATTAAAAAATCATACCCGAGGCAATGGAACAAACTAAGGACGCTATAACGTAAAAATATTCCGAACTTTTCTATTCCATCTCTGCGATCAGCCCGCCGCGAGTGGTCAAAAACTTCTTGGACAACCCACACTTCACCTGTTGTTCACGCGACGTCCCGAAAACCGCGATAGCTCCCCATCTGATATGACGTGTACACACTGATTATGCATGATTTAATCGAACAAAACAAAAATAATTACTTCTGATTCGACGCCATTTTGCCATTAGCCCTCGGCTATTGGTCAAAAGTTCTCGGGCTGCACCCACTTCACCTGCCCCTCAAGCGACGTCACAAAACCGCAAGAACTTACCGCGTCAAATTGACGCGTACGCGTTAAAGACGCTTTAATATGCCGAACAAAACTGAATTTCCTTTGGTATAACCACAGGCTGCCCCGTTCCGAAAGGAATAAAAGATGGCTGCCGCCGATTGCTCAGGCCCTGGCCACTCGCCTCTGCCGGAGAGAATGGGTTTATTTGCGTGTAATACAACTTTCTGCGTGGCCGTGTAACGTTTTCGAGAACTTTCGGCACATTTACAACCTCGCTCTGCCAACTCTTCTTTGCTGAAGATACGTTTTAACGCCATTCTTAAGCTTTCATTACATGCCGCCGCGATTGTCGACGAGCCACCGCAAGCTAAATAAGAGAAAGCGGACTAATCACAGACGCCGGCACCGCCCTATTCATCCAGTTATCGATATTCATTGCAGTGGCTCGGCCCCATGTAACCGCTTTCCACTTGAGCGTGCTTCACGCCTCTTGTGATAAGACAAGCCGCTCAGTGCACGCAATGTGATTCGTTTTTCAAGCAAACAAAAGTGACCTATGTACGAGGGGAGCATTTGATTGGTTTGTTCAGAGAACCCTGCGGGTGACCACCCGATGCTTGCATCGGCGGTTACGCAAATTTGACGTCAGGAGATCGGAATAAAAACATATTGGAATAGCTTTACGTTATACGGCCCTAGTATAGTGAATACAGATGGGTGATGCTTGATCGGTTAAGTTAATATTTATATCACCCATTACAACAACATTTTTGTTTTCTACTGCTACAGTGCGTAAAATACGATCAAGATGGCTACAGAAATCATTAACTGACGATGAAGGAGAGCGGTAAATGCAGCCAAATATGAAATCCTTGTTGTCCTGAGCGAGAAAGCAGTTACTGAATTCAATCCAAACAGATTCAATACTACAACACTGCGACAACACTTACAAACACTATTCACATCGCCGTCAGAGCAGCGCGACAATCGTATGGGGACGCCACTGTTATTTTCGTACTCGTTGGCATAATTACCACGTAAGGAGGCGGGAACTGCTCAACGAGACACCGCGTGTAGCTCACGTGCGCTCTGTTTACGTTGGGTGACTCGCCGACATTGTTGCATGGAAAAGCCCCTGTGTTCCTCCTGATCTCTTGCGGGGGAGAAAATGTGGTACGAAATCACCCGAGCGCCTCTCGTCACCGAAAGTAAGCATTCCAGTTGGCCTGATTGTAATGAACCGTCGTTCAGCGAACACGTCCCAGCGGTTAAAGGCCATGTATGTTAGCAGGCCACCTGTCCGCGAACGTTTAGCTTTCCGTAGCCTCAGCAAGAACCCTACTGTTTCACTTGTTGAAAAATGCCGCGGAGACGCGTGACGTCGTAAGTAAAAACATTCCATCATTTATGCGTCCAGAACTAACCGCTTGTCGAGACACCCATAGCTACAAAAGTAAATCAACATTGTGAGAAAATGTGTTTTGACGGTAAAAAAGATGCTGCATTTTTTATTAATGGACTATGCTATCACCAATTGGTTCCACGAAGCTTGTTGCCCGAGTTACGCAATATTCTACGTCGAAATGAGACCTTTTCAATTGAAATTTCTCCACCAGTATTTTTAGTAACCTCTTGGCTTGGTGTAAAGTGCCGTTGATCTGGAGAGTGTTTAATAAAGAGGTATTAACATCATTATCATTCTCGCTAATAAATGTTCATGCAAGCCTCTCCAGGCTTTAATTGCCAAGTTTTGCTGATAGACCATTCTGTCTCAATATTTCGATGGCGTTGCTTTAAGATTCATGAGTCGTATTCTATAGTTTGGGGCTGCAATACAACTATTTGCTAGATAGAGAAATGTCGCCCGTACCGTTATGACTGGCACATCACCATCGTCACCGACCATCACGCTATCTTAGGCTATCACCAATTAAACGTATTTAAGGATGACTAGCAGGCTGGATGCTACGTTTAGAGAAATATGACTTTACAACAATGTACTAATCTGGCAAATGTAATCACGACACCAAGGCACCGGCAGCTTACTTCGACAGTTGGTCTGTCACACTGAGGTACTGAATAGTGTGAAGAAGACAAGGATGAATGAGTGTGGTCATTCTTATGTCCGTCCGTCTCTGTTCAGATATATTTACTACCTTGGTATGTTGCCACGCTGCATACACGTGGTATCGCTGCCCACTCTCGCTGTCACTCGGTGCTGCGCTCTCGTCTACTACACCATGTCCCTCTGATGCAATGCCTAACCTAAAGCTGGGGAGGGGGGCGGCATTCTGTAAGTTTCCGTCTAGTGCGCAAGCTCTTCTCCTGCTGAAGTGCTGGTAGGCCAGGGGCACCTGTCCTCTTCCTCCACATGCTCCGGCCCAGCCAGTCACCCCTTCAGCAGCAGATGAAATGGATATGTCCACTAGGTAGACACTTACAGGATACTTCCCCAGGTGTCGCTAGCGTCACAGGAGGCAGTTACGCTTTCCTCGCGTTCGGATTTTGTCTCGCTTCAAGAGGGAAGAAACGTACGGTCAACCTCTCGTGGACAGCCTCCGTTGGTTCCATGGGCCACCAAACAACACAACAGCTGCTTACAACGCCAGCTTCTACAATTGACCAAGATACACAACTAAAGGCCGTCCAGCAGGTCTCGGCAGCTCTAGAGAGGCAGCGACCTCGCGAAACCGAGGAGAAGGGGGGAGCACCCCTAGGAAGGGGATGGCGGCCCTCTCGGATCCGCGGAAGTAGCGAGGAACCAAGACCTCGAGGAGCACAATGCACGAGACTGACGTAGTGGCCGTGTCGCGGTAAAAGCTTGTCCTCCCTGCGTGGAGGGAGCCTAACCGACTCTGCAGGCATATTTACTAAAGTTGTTCTCTATCTCTCTGTCTAAGATAGCGTGGGATACCGCTACATGTACCGCAGCGCGGGTAGTGCCATGACGTTTCAATTTTCGAAGCGCTCCAGGAGAAACTCGCTGCTGGCCACTTTGACTTCCACAAGACTTAGGACCGCATCAAGACCCGTCTGATATCACCTGGTATATTCGCTACAATTGTCAAATACGTTACGTCTTGTGCGTCATGTTCTTCGCACAGTAAACAGTCGACGCACCCTGCTGTACGATTTACTGTTACCTCTATTTAGCCTGAATGTAAGTCTTCATTGGTATTCATTTATGTGGCCCCCTACCGTTGACGCCCTCCGGTCATTGTTGGATCGTAATTGCGGTCGACCATTTACGGTGATGCGCTGAGAATACGCTCCTCCAATCCGACGCCGCTTCGAGACCACTGACTCCTTGTCGCACACCATTCTATTCTGCAGCGGAGTTCGTCAAGTTATTTTAAGTGAAAGTGGCATGGATTTCACTTGGCAACTAGCCGAGCAAGTTGTTCGCACCACTGATACTTTGCACAAAACTGCTTTTACTGCACATATTGTGACATGCTGGCGAAGAAGGCGTTTTAAGATCAGTCCGAAGAAGACGACACTCTTGACATCGTGCGCTGTCTACCATCTTGTCAGCTGATACTGTTATTGCAAATATCCTGTAAATATATTTCTTGCTTCTTTTACCCCCGTAACAATTTTGGTGGAGGTGAAAGCTTAAAGAAGTTAGAAATAAGAAATAAAGAAATAAAGACAACCTCACTGAGCGCTTCCGTGGAATACTGTCTAACATTATTTCCATATATGTCCATACTGAACACACCAACTGGGATGCTGATATGCAAAGGACAAACAGCCTCAGCCCCTTTTTTGCTCGTATAGGGACGATATCTTTCCTCCACTTTCTGCCTAGCATTGCATGTTACTTCTTGATCGTCTATGCCTCCCTGAGTGGAGTTAGCCCCGCAAGTTGCCCATTGTAATTCAATCGGCAGGCGAAGCACGCAAGCAAACCGAGCGAACCGGAAACACCACGACATCCCTGTTCGCCTGGGAAATGAAATCTTGCTTTAGACTCAGGTTTCAAACTCTATCCTTTGTAGGAAGTGAATTCAGCGTTACATTGTCCCAGCACCAGTGTGCAACAAACTTGCGCCCTTAACTATCTCGTCACTCAGTTTCACTCCGTCACTGGCCGCCATCACCGTAGCACCGAAATTGATCGCGTCTTCTGTATGAAGCACTTGACTCCCCATTCAACGGTTCTTCAAATTGCGACCACGTTGGCCACTTCTATAACGGCGGGAAGTTATACCTCTGTCACACGAAAAGATTTAATGTCATTGGAATCGAATGGCATTCGATGCATCGAATGTCATTCGGTCTCTTGTGGTGCTACACAGTAAAATATAATGGCATTCGCAATTGATAGCAATGACGACCTAGAAACCAATTTTTGAAATTCAAAGAAATTTTGTGCCTATTAAAAGCGTTTAAGAGCTTTTGCGAGTACTTTAAAACGAACGAAAACATTTTGACGCCAAATATTCACAACTAAAAGCACTTCGATCAACACATCCAATATGGCCGACTGCCGCAACAGACTCCTTATGCAAAGAGTAATAGCGCTTGAACACAGCCCGCTGTGAAAATATCATTGCGGCAAAAATAATTATTCCTTTGTATAAGCCCAATGAAATATCTTCTGACTGTGCTGGTGCATGCATTATTTTTTCGCGTTGCTTGTCGCTGTTGTCTACCTGGGGTCAAGAGTATACATTCGGTTCGAAATCGAATGTGAATGACTTCCCCTAACTCATTCGATGGCAAACGTCACTAAATTCGAATGGCACTAGATTTTCCCGTATAAACCTCGACTGGTAAGATTATATGCGAATGCCATTCCATTCGAATGGCATTAAATCTTCTCGTGTGACAGGAGTATTTGTTTGATCATCATTATTGTTTCATCGTTTTCATACGCACTTAGCCATCATCCTGCCTCGTATGCTTTTTCGCGCAAGGGCTGGCATGTTTTCTTAGGAATAAACGCTCTCGGTAAATCGGGCCGCTTCCGCGGCATCGTAAGCAGTTTACACGTGTTTACGTGGCATGGATTACGATTTCTCGCAACAGCCATTTGCGAGGTTGCTGGCAAGTCATACTTCGACACTTTTCCATTCCACCGTCTTCTGTAGGTAGGCAGCAACTGTGCCGCTGTCGTGGCTTCATAGACAAGGAACGAGAACGCTGAGATATTTTGTAAAGAAGCAACATGCAAAGCAAGGTAGTCTCCCGTCGGGTAGCTACCCGACAAGATAGAGCCACAGGGCAAAGAGAAGATAACCTTTGCCCGAAGCGAGGAACTATTCACATTGTAAATCTCAATTCCCAAATCTGCAAGCTTCTGTTGATATCCAAATAAAGAAAACGGTTACCCTGTGCCGTCACAGGGAACCTAACATCTGTTGGTGAAAGCGCCATTGTCATCAGTAACAAAATGAAAACACCTGTGATTACGTGGGCATCCAGTTATATGGCTTACCTTCTGCGAAACTTGATTAGCGCCCGCGGTAATTAGCGGTGTTTTTCATTCTTCTCATCGACGTGTCCCAGCGCAATCTCCTCACGCTTTTGTGTTATGCTTGGCAGGAAATCATAAATTTATATGCGCGCGTACAGAAGAAAAAAAAAACAAGTTCAAATAAATAATGATGGCGAAGAGCAGTGTGAATTGTGTACACTTCGCATTGTGTTGGCCTCGCGCTATCTGCCGCCAT
Source organism: Dermacentor variabilis (assembly GCF_050947875.1). Lineage (NCBI taxonomy): Eukaryota > Metazoa > Arthropoda > Arachnida > Ixodida > Ixodidae > Dermacentor > Dermacentor variabilis. Next base: position 93,288,847 of record NC_134575.1, read on the forward strand.
GGGCGACAAAGGTGCGAGAGCATTTGGGCTGCAATTAGAGTGTGTCTTAGTCATAACATACTATGTAGAGCACACAAAGAACTGAATATTTAACGTTATCAAAATACAGACTTTTGTTTGCACTATTTGCTCGTCTTATAAGTTACCCTGACTAAATTTGTACAACGAAGTATGTTCATAAACAAAAGGCAAGCAGTTGACGTCTGTGTTGCCTCACTATTGCGAGCTCAGCATTAGTTACTCATTCGTACGCAATGTGCCACCGCCGCTGAGAGCAGAAGCAATAGTTTCTCTGCGAATCTAGTGTAGTGTTAGTGCTACCCTTAAAAGCATTGAGTACAGCGCTTCACCGCGTTCAGTTCTTTATCGCACCGAGCATACATCAAGGAAAAAGTTGCCGTGAAATTTGTGTAATGGCACTGTTTCGCACTGCAAGCTGTTTCAACGCTCACCTGACTTACGTAATCGCGGCGTTGTGCTACTGCGCCTGTTTCGTCCACGGAGAGAAACCAGTTCAACTTCACCGCCTGCAGAAGCCATTATTGGAGAAATACATGGACATCCACCTATTGTGTGTAGGGAGGTATCAACGGGCCTCTTATTTTCTAAGTCGTAGTCCGGTTAAACTGCTGTCCTGGTGCATGAACTGGACCCGCTACGCCGATGTGCTAACACTGGCGTGTCTTCACCAGAAGCAGGTTGTGGTAGCAGCGTCAAGCGTAGTCTGGAACAGCATGATTGCCGAAACTACCCACCTTCGCAAGGACTGCAGTCCTGTCGTAACAAGGGTGCACACGGAAAAGCCAAATCCAGCAAATGAGTCTTCGGAGGCACTGTTCCTTGCTCTGGTCGACTTTCTACAGGCCCAAGTGAGCACCAGCCCACAGCGAGCAACGGAAAATGGCATTGTTAGAAATTCTGTGCTCAAATTGAAAGCCCCCTCTATATTCTGGTCTCAGCTTTCTAACAAAAGGATATCGTTGGGCTGCATTGTGTTGCAAGACAAAAACCGTGGTCATCCTTGTTTTTCACGTGAGAAAAACATTATGGCGCAGGCACTTCATAAACTTAACGCCAGTTTCGCCATTACGCCGGTGGGAGAAAGAAAGTTCGCTAAAGCCCTTATGAATAGGGAAGTGGACATAATGATCGATTCATTCGGGCTTACACCGGACCGGTACCAACATTTTCGTTTCACGGTTAACCGATTCGCGCAGGCCGTATACTACGTCGAGAGAAGGTGGAAGCACCAGGCCGCCTTCTTTCTCGGCGTGTTTCCCTGGCTATTTCTGCTGGCCCTGTACATGGTGTTCTCGGCGAGTTGCTTTGTTCTCCTGAACGTTCATCGTGGGAATCGGCCAATGAGCGGATTGGGTGAAGTCGTGCTCGCCCTACTTGCCACAACGCTCTCACTGTCAGCTCCGATTCGCGGGGAGCACTCCCGCAGCAGGAGCGGCCGTGTCATCATGACGTGCTGGATGCTGGCATGTTTTTCGCTCACGACTTACACTAAGAGCCTGCTAACCGCCAGTCTTATGGCAAGACCAGTGTGGGAAGCCGACGACAGTCTAGAGAAGATGCTGCCGAAAGTGCAGCGCGGGCGTCTGCTCCCTTGTGCTGAGAACAATTCATTCATGGAGGTTTTGCTTGCAAGAACAAATGGTAGTGGTAGCGATGTCATGGATATCATGGCACTGGCAGCTAGGAGATGGGCTCACAAGAAAAGTGACTGCATCGGCAGCATTGAGGCATGTCTGGAGCGCAGCAGCAAAGGGACGCACGTTTACATAACGGATAATTTGGAACCATGCGAGTATTCACGATTCGAAAAGGGAATTGCACAAGGAGAGAAGCCCCTTTTCAGTCTTGTTGGAGGGTTTCCCATTAGAAAAGACTACCCGCTTATTTCGGAGCTTGTGTCGCTAGTTTATAGAATCTTTGAAACTGGGTGGGAACTTCATGACAGTCGGAAAGCCGAATGGAACTGTTCTGTAGTTACACGGGAAGAAGACGTGCTGTTGCGCATTCAACCATTGGTAGTAGCTTATTTTTTGTTTTGTGCTCTGGGCTTCATTTGCTTGCTTCTCGAATTTGTACACTCAAGAATAGTTAATAAGAGAAGCGGACGAAAGGTGCATCATTTCAAGCGTGCGATACATGGGGCGGTTCATCGTTTCGCACATAGAAAATCACAAGTTAGGCACCGTATGCGTCGTCCAGTTATGCTTCATAGGGTCAGAAATATTAATAGGGCTGAGGCATCTTCTATCAGACCTACTTTCATCACGAATGCTATAGCCTAGATGTCTTTCGCAGATCACGAGACTTAAAATAATTGCAAAAGTGCGTTGTTATTTAAATGCGATTGGCTAGCTAGCGACATTCTTTTAAGTGGTCATCTAGCCACTCTATATGTGCTTTGCAGTGCAAGGTATATTGCAGGTGGCGGAATTAGTCAATAACAACGTTCAATTTTGCTTCCTCTGATGTAACGCGATTTTTGTTTAAGTGTACTGAATACGTAGCTAAATGAGTGATCTTTTGTGAGTGTGCCATGAAACGGTTTTTTGAAAGTAATATTGCGGAACTTTTCAATGAGGAACCAATCGGACGGTGTCATTCTAGCATTAGTGAGATAATAGAGTGGTCTAGCTACTGTCGGACAAAGTAGATTCTTTTGTGCCCATGCGACTATAAAACAATTGGTGAGTGCACGAATCTACCCAAGGATGACGCATACTTGCAAAAAAAAAGAAACGGCATGGAACACCATTTGCAAATTGCAGAAAACAGCTGCGTACCTCATAGTTTTTTCCTATTGCCGACAAGCGGCTACCTTAATGATAGACTGAGGAGCATTGTAATAATATCAAGAAAGCAGGCGATCGGTGACTGCCGCTGTAGTGTAGTACTTGTGAGCGCGAACCATGTTCTTTTTTTCTTATCGTACTGCGGTTTTATGGACACAAAGATACGAAAAAGATTAGTAGGGGAAGCAGCAAGATAGAGAGAGAAAGACGTTCATTAATTAAAGAAAGAAAAGTCTGCATGTACTTAAAGACAACCCCGGTGGTTTTTCCGGCACGGTGCCTAGATTAGGTTAATTGTGGTTTAATAGACAGAATCGTGGTTTAATAGACAGAAAAGCAAGATTTCGTATATAGCTTTGCGGAGCTCAGGGGTGGCTCTTGGAAGGATCTGGTCATTTAGCGGCACGATGGAGCTCTGTAGCCCAGCAAGGCTGTCTTCGCCGTGAGTATAGGTTAGGACATGTTCATAGCAGGTGTGGTGTGGCTGGCTCAACCATATAGCAAGCTCCACTGGTTGGGTCGAGCGACTTGTGCACGTATTGGGCTGTGAACGCACGCTTTACTGCCGTACCGACGCGCAGAAGGCAGAGGGCTACGCGTTCCCGGCGTGGAAGCCCAGGAGGGAGGGGGTCATGGCCTTCGGGCTGAAGCACTTGTAGAGCAAGCTTCCAATGCTGTCGAAGCTGAAGGTGAGCATGAGCAATGGAAGTGGGTCAAGGAGAACGGGGGGTGAGTAAATTTGCTCCCCGGCGAGCGACCCTCTCGCTCATTCCCTCCTGCTCCCATATGACTCGTTGTCCAATGAAAGTACAGATCAGTTCGCCTGTGCCGCATAACTGTTGCATCTTCGGGGATGGCGGTTGCCTGCGTGTGGGCTAAATCTTGCTTAGTTCACGTACGGCGTCTTGCGAATCTGTGTATATGTGCAGAGAGCTGCGATGCTCGAGGTGACCATCTCTGGCTGCTTAGACAAGCTCTACGATCGCTTGTAGCTCTGCGCTGGACATGTCTAATGGTGCGCTATGAGTAGTTGTTGCCGTGTTGCCATCGTCGCTGTTCGTCCGGGCAGTTCTGACGTGATTCTCAGGAGCAGCAGTATACGTGTAAATGCATTGAGCTGTACTATCGTTAAGAATAGTTCTGGAGTGGTCGTAATGTCTCCGGGTTTGTTCATTTGCTCGCACGATTGTTGGAAGGGGGTGAACAATGGGCGCCATCGCGGGCCGCCACGGCATCGAAGGTGTTGGGAGAAGAGGAGCTTGTGCACTCCAACCGACTCAGGCGAGTATTCTTCTTCCTGAAGACGTAGCGGCTAGTCGCAGCACGTGGGCACATCCTGCGTGCTCCCCCAGTTCTTTAGGCATGTTAATTTGTGACTCCGAGTAAAGCACGCAGTTTGGAGTATTCTTGGGCAAACTATAGGCCATACGTGTATTTTGACGATTAGCTGCTTCGACGTAACGACGTATCGTTACCGTGGATCGTGTGTAAGGGAAGCCGTACAAAATTTTCGATGTGACGAGATTTTTCATCATTATAACGAGCATGCCTTCTCTGAGGCCCCACTTACGACTGGTGCGTCTTCGGAGGAGCCCTTGTGTTGCTCAGCTGCGATTCAATGTCTGCTAAAGCCAAGCAGTGTACTTGCCTGCGTCCGAAATACTTTGTCCTAGGATTCAGAGGTGCTACATTTTTTTGATCGTTATCCCTTGTATTTCCGGCAGATTCATTATGGCTGCCGCTTCTGCCCTTATCTTCTGTGGAACAATCACAACATACTATGATTTTGAAGCGGAAGGAGGGAGCCTGAGTGCTGAAAGATGACATTGTATTGCATCTGGACCTGCTTCGATGGCCTCTTGCTGGTGACCCTCCCTTGGTCCATACTGTGTTGTCGTCTGGCTATATTGAGTGATGCGACCTATCTTTGCTAGATTATACGGGCGACGGTGTATCATAATGTTAAAAAGAACAGGGGACAATACTGAGCCTTGCAGAAGCCCATGTGTGATGTAATGAAGCGACGAGAATCAAGTTTTTTTCTTGACTGGAACAGTGCAGTTTGCCAATAGTGACAGAAGCCACGTCCCTATGCGACGTTCCAGTCCTACTGCATGCATTTCTTGCAACATAGCATCTACTTCTGCTTTGACAAAAGCTTTGTGCATATTGTTACGCGAATGAAGGATCAAGACTACAGACTGTTTACAAAGTATATTTACAAGGGGCAACTGCAGCGTTGGCCAGTTCAGCCAATCGCTAGAGAGCCAGGGAGCGTTCGTCGTTTTCGTCAGGGCGCCCGCGTGCATCGGTCACAAGAAACGCGCAATATACATGTATCATTACCCCCGGAGGCAGAAGCACCGTCCTGGGGCGTCTAAGTATCGGTGATAACCGGAAAGTGAGATGGCTTGAGGCGTGCGACGCGCACAACGTCAGTGGAAATTGCGGCAGATGAGGCACTGCTACTGACTAAGGTAATTTCGTAGGTAACTGGAGTCGCGGCCCGCAGCACTCGGCATGGGCCTGTGTACCGAGAAAGGAGTTTTTCTGACAGGCCAATGTGACGAGTCGGGGACTACAGGAGTACCAGACATCCAGGCGACTAGTGAACGTCTCTGTGTTAGCGATCGTACAAGCGCCGTTGTTTCTCTTGAGAGGTCAGGAGGCAAGCACGGGCAATTTCGCCCGCTTGGGCTGTCCTGGTGATGGCATCAAGTGCATACTTGCTGGTCTCTGCTGCGGCGGATGGAAGGGATGCGTCCAGTGGCAATGTGGGTTTTTGGCTGAACAGCAGAAAGAACGGGGAATAACCGGCAGTGTTTGACGCGAGGAATTCTAAGGAAAAGTTACATAGGGTAGGGCAAGGTCCCAATCAGTATGGTAGGACGGGACGTACTTTGCAAGCATGTCTCTTATGGTACGATTCAGACGCTTGGTGAAACCGTTGGTCTGTGGATGGTAAGACGTAGTCAGCTTGTGCTTGGTGGAGCAGGGCTGTAGGATGTCGGCGATGACGTCAGAAAGAAATGTTTGACCATGGTCTGTGAGCAGTTGACGTGGAGCACCATGCTGCAGAATCACGTCGCACAAAAGAAAATCGGCGACCTCTGTGGCGCAACTTGTTGGAAGCGCTTTGGTGATGGCGTAGCGCGTGGTGTAATCTGTCGCCACAGCCACCCACTTGTTGACAGACGAGGATAGAGGGAAAGGGCCAAGTAAGTCCAAGCCAATGCGAAAGAACTGCTCCGAAGGAATGTCGAGCGGTTGAAGCCAACCTGCAGGGAGCGTCCATGGTGTATTCCGGCGCTGGCATTTTTCGCATACGGCAACGTATTTCCGGACGGAGCGGGCAAGGCCTGGCCAAAAGAAAGTCGGCAGATCCGGTCGTAGGTGGGGGAGACGCCAAGGTGACCTGCCGTTGGTAAATCGTGAAGTTCTTGGAGAACAGCTGACAGGAGTTGCTTAATAATGACGAGGAGTAGGGCAGGACCGTTGGGGCATACATTGTAGCGGTATAGTAACCCAGCCCGGAGAACAATCAGGCGAAGGGACGAATCAGAAGGCCAAGATTCCAAGCCATCAATCGTGGCGTGCAAAGTGGTGTCACGGCGTTGCTCGTCGGCAACGTGTAGCAGATGAGAAACGGAGAAAATTGGGCAATATAATTGGCCCGACTTATACATTACTGCATAGGAATATTCTTGCAGCCGCAGAACTCAGCGACCAAGCCGGCCAGAGGGACCCTTGAGTGAGGAAAGCCAGCAGAGCACGTGGTGGTCCGTGATTACAGGGAAGCGCGGGCCATACAAGTACGGGCGGAATATGGAAACCGCACAGACGAGAGCCATTCGTTCACAATCTGTAATCGAATAGTTGCGCTCCGCTGCTCTGAGGAGGTGGCTAGCGTACACAATAAAGCGATCTTGACCCTGTTGGCGCTGAGCTAAGACGGCTCCGATACCGTGACTACTGGCATCGGTACGCACCTCTGTAGGAGAGGACGGGTCACAGTGGGCTAGTATAGGTGGCATGGTGAGAATGTTGGTGAGGTGGGCAAGCGCGGCGGTTTGAGCAAGGCCGCACATAAACGGCACGTCCTTCTTCAGAAGGTCAGTGAGAGGTCGGGAAATCGCAGCAAAGCTTTTAACGAAGCATCGCAAGTAGGAGGAGAGTCCTACAAAACTTTGGAAGTCATTGACAGACTGAGGTACAGGAAAAGACGTGACAGCACGAATTTTCTGCGGGTCTCGTTGAATACCGGAAGCATCGACGAAGTGGGCCAGCACTGTAATCTACCGCCGACGGGAGTTACACTTCCAGGAATTTAGTTGGAGCCTAGCCTTGCGGAAGACTTGAAGAACAGCTGATAAGCGCTCAAGGTGTCTTTCAAATGTAGGCGAAAATATGAGAGCGTTGTCTAGGTAGCAAAGGCATGTTCAACATTTGAACCCTTGAAGCAGAGTCCATCATGCATTCAAACGTTGCTGGGGGGTTGCATTGAACGAATGTCATAATTTTGAATTGATATAGATCATCAGGAGTGACGAATGCGGTCTTCACTTGATCTTTTTCATCCACAGAAATCTGCCAATAACCAGACCGCAGCTCTATTGATGAAAAGTAGTTGGCACTGTGGAGACAGGCGAGGGCGTCGTCAATGCGAGGCAAGGAGTAGAGGTCTTTCTTGGTAATGAGGTTTAGATTACGATAATCTACGCAGAAACGCCATGTGCCATCTTTCTTTTTAACAAGCACCACTAGTGACTCCCAAGGGCTCGACGAAGGTCCAGGAATGCCTTTGGCAAGCATCTTGTTCACTTCATCTTGAATAACCTTACGCTCTGAAGCAGAAACTCGATATGCCCGGTGTTGAATAGGACTGGTATCACCAGTATTTATGTGATGCTTAACAATTGAAGTCTGGCCCAAGTAGCGATTGCTGAGGTCGAAGATGTCGTGGTAGGAAACCGAAAGGCGACACAGAGCTACTGCTTGTTACAGGGCCGCAGCAATCATGGGCCGAAATGTTGCGTCTGGGCAAGGACATCCTGTGGACATGGTGAAGAATCGGAGCAGACGTCTACGGAAAACATCGTGACGAGGTCATTTCCGATAGTACCAAGCGTTGCAACCTATATGCCTTTGGGTAGAACTTCCTTTGTCAGGCCGAAATTTACGATGGGGAGGCATGTGCGGTTATCGGCGATGGTGACGACGGAGGGGGGCACAGTGATATTGCGCATCAAATTGATATCAGGAACAGGTGGGGCGACGTAATCACCGTCGGGCACCGAAAAAAATTGCAGCAAATCGACGAAAGTGAAGGCTTTAGGCGGCAGGTGGACGTAGGCGGGCGTACTAAAGTTCTTCGGGAGTTCGGCAAGAATATGCGCGAGTAGAGGAAGTTTGAGGCAAAGGGTACCGGCAGAACAGTCGATCAAAGCCTAATGCGCCGTCAGAAACTCGAGTCCGAGGATGTTTTCGGTAGACGTCTGCTCCGATTCTTCACCATGTCCACAGGATGTAATTTGCCCTGACGCAACATTTCGGCCCATGATTGCTGCGGCCCTGTAACAAGCAGTAGCGCTATGTCGCCTTTCGGTCGTGGGGAGAATTGGTCAGCACTGTAAAAAGAACAGGAAATTGGCGAATGGCGATACTGATACGGGAAGTACACATTCCGGTGAGGTGAACAGTGCTGCCATCGGCCACGCGTACGGTTCGAGTAGTAAGACGCCTCAGGACCTTCCTCAGTCGACAACGGAAGTTCCAACTCTTTATGGACACCTTGGCTCCAGTATCTATTAACGCGGACACCGTCGACGTGAACATCAAATAAGTTCTGGTGCGTTGGGAGGGTCAATGGAGGATTTTGACAAGACGAAGATAATTCAGCAATATAAACGGTGCCTAGTATTCGGGGTCCTTGCAACGGCTCAAAGGATAGATCTTCGTGTATCATAAGGAGGCTGTCTTGCACCGACAAGAGAGCACGGAAGCCTCTTTTTATGTGATACAGTTTTGGTTCAACTTCGGGAAACCAGTGACGCCTTTCGGGTAACCATTTCCATGATTTTCCCAAACGTGACGTTAAAGAATAAATGGCGCAGGGTCGTTGCTATCCTAATTGACTTGCCTGGTTTGGGGATGGGAATAACGTGGCAGTTCTTCCACCCTTCCTGTAGAATTCCGGTTTCCCGTACTTCATTTATAAGGTCGAGCATGTCTGGCATTCTTCATCTGCGATATTGCGTAGTGTCGTACATGTCAGACCATCAGGTCCAGGTGCACTTCTGTAATTAACTTTCATGAGTTCATATAGTCGCTCGGCAGTTGTGAACGGATAATAAAGCATATGCATTGAATCGGCGTTCTGCAGGGCTATGACATTTGATCCCTTGGCTGTTGTACTCGAAACAGCGAGGGGGAAAAACTGGGTCACGAGTTGAGTGACAAAATCTTGCTCTGATAGTCCTTGTGATAGCTGTCAGTTGGGCGTGTTGCTAAACGTTCATGATGCATAGCGCTTTGTCCTGTGTTCTTCCTAAGTCTCTATTTTCGCACCGCTTTTCCATCACTATAGTCCCTGGTTTAGCCCAATGCTGCACGCGTGCTGTTTTGACAGGGCGGATTGATCAAGCGTGGATGCTAGGTGCTATAATTAGGAAGGGTTACTACGATGGTGTTGTCGACTGCATGTAGGATGCACATACATAGGTACACGAAGCTCTTTCGCGTACCTTCGGGCTGCTGCCTTTGCACGACTATGAATGATGCGAAATTCTACGACCTGGGATTCCGCTGGGTTAGGGCCGTGTTTCTGCCCTTTAGAAATGGTTGCGTTACTACGTCTGCAGGAATGACCATGGCAATGAGGTTTGCGTGAATGTTTGCGGACTCAGGTGTGGCCGGTGTTTCGCTGTGGAGGCGTTCTTTTAGCCAGGCGTTTAGCACTGTCTGGAAACGCCAGAATAGACGCTGCAGTCTTGGGTCTGACTATTATAGAGAAGGTGTCCTGCAAAACGTCCTTCCTATAAAGGTTCGTTCTTTCTGAAGCTTTCTTGGCCTGTGTGCTTTTTAATGCTGGTTTGACTGGCAATCTTATTTCTTAATCCGTCTCTGAACCGCATTGCAGTACATCCTCTGCAAAGTCACGCTTCCAGTGTCGATTGCTCGCGTGCTTATCAGCGTCCCGCGGTCGTGGCCTTGTTCCTTGCTTCCGCGTTTGCTGTTCCGTGTCCCAATCGGTAGGGTCATTGGAGTCATCAGTGGGAATAGAAAAAGGGTTTTCTGCTTGTTTTTGCAGTTGAGTCATTTCGAGAGCGTCACTCCAGGAATGCAGCGGGAGCTGGAGCCTCTGAGTCGGGGATCTTAGGCCCAACAAGGCTGCTGCCTGCCGCATCGCTGGTGATACCCAGGGCGCTGTTCTACTCTATATTCCCCAGTAGGCGCACAGACAATCTCATTAGGTGCTTTTGGAATTCTGGTGGCTCTTTCGGGGTTTTATCTGAGTCCTTGCCTTCTAGGACATTTTTAAAACCTCGAAGCTGAACGTGCGCTCATACAATTTATTTGGCTTGGCTTAGCTTAGCCTCCAAGTGAATCAGCGAAAACGGCAAGTTTGTGCACTGACTGTGTAACTACATGGTGCATCTCCTTGTTATGGAAATACTTGTTATTTTGAATGTGTCCTAGTCTGGCGCTATAAAGGTTTGGTACCCGCCGTGGTTGCTCAGTGGCTATGGTGTTAGGCTGCTGAGCACGAGGTCGCGGGATCGAATCCCGGCTATGGCGGCCGCATTTCGATGGGGGCGAAATGCGAAAAGACCCGTGTACTTAGATTTAGGCGCACGTTAAAGAACCCCAGGTGGTCAAAATTTCCGGAGTCCCCCACTACGGCGTGCCTCATAATCAGAAAGTGGTTTTGGCGCGTAAAACCCTATAATTTAATTTTATAAAAGTTTGACTGTGTTTTAAAACGTGTAACCGCTTGTCACAAAAAAAATGACATATTTGTGCACAGCATTTCCTTATGGCATATGGGCGTTGCCAATGTATAAACCTGTACTGGATATCAAATGTACTATCTGTTGAAAAATACAGATCACGAATAAAACTTTTTTCCTCTATAGCAGACACCCCCTGTTACTTGAGTGTGTTCAGTAATAATATTTAATAATTGCCTGTTATTTCTTGCTGTTCACGTCTTTGTATGTCACTCTGGTGGTTTTGTGTTGTGATGATTTCTCAAAAGTGCATTCATGTTCTTTTTATTTTTCGCGTCGTATGGTTACTTGCAAGCATTCGCTGACATTGTTTTAAGTACTTTCTGTATAGTAAAATGTACTTTATTATACAAATGGACGCCCTTCAAGCGGTCTTTGTAGGCGTTATGTTAAAGCTAGCCAGCCAGCAACACTGCATCGATCGCTTTAGATTTACTGAAAATACTGCTTGTCTGCACATTTTAAATTGGCTGCAGTTATTTCTATAACTCCATCTTTTTTTCAGTAATACGTCCTTACTTCCCCTTTTCTTGGAAGCACGTACCAGAAATGTGCAATTTTTCGATACCACTTGCTTGGTTTCATGGCGCAGTGCAACTATTTAACCGCATTATACCACTCGGTGTTATTTGTGATGAATGTACAGTGCGTCTATAAAATGCGTTTTTCGCAATGACGCTTGCTTACCCGATGTTCGCATTCAGAATACAGCCAGTAGAAGTCAGTAATAAAAGCATTTTCGGGAATTTATAGTTTAGTGCCATTGAACTTGCCATTAACCCCTCATTCTTGCAAATGGTTTTTGTCCGATTGGTTTCGTGTCCAAGCTCGCGCACTTTTAGCACTCTAGAATGTGTAGAGAGACTACAGATTGTTGTGCAGCATTCGCCATGCAGCGTCCTTTGTGAATACTGGAATTATCTCGCAAACCGCTGGCTGTTCTGCACAATCCTTTCGGGCAATCTCAATAAATGTTACTTGAAAGCTACATTGTTTACCGGTGACTGCAGTTTCAGCTTTGCGTTATCGCTTCCACCGGATTATCATCCCGTTTTTTGGCTGAAGGCTATTGACTGCTTCTTTTTACAACGAAGCTGTGTACTTGTACCGTGGAATGCATTTGTCGTGCCCGTGGGCAAAAACGACCAATCACAACGGGAGGCGTGCGCCGTTGGACTCCTTTCAAGTCTAAAGGCCGAACCATACGCGGTTAATCGTGCGCGCCTGCCTACGCGTCACGCGTCTGCGAGGCAGTGCGCGCCTGTCCTACGCATCTAGAGAGGGCAGATGCGCAGGAATTGCGCGCGTCGAGGAGGTCTTGATCTTGGGCGTCATTTTGAGCGTACGCGACAGAAGTCGAAGTTTGTGCACCGACGTCACGTGGGCCGCACGTACACTTCCGGCGGTTCGGAAAGGTTGAAGTTTCAGAAGCGTACGGAATCGTCGGAAGTAGCTGCTGGTTTCGTGTCACTAAAGCACAGAGGCTATGGAGGCGATCAACAACGAAGCGCTGATCGCCTGCGTTCAGGCTCGACCTGCGCTTTGGTGGCAGGCCAAACAGAAGCGCCACAAGAACAAGCACATGACGAGGTGCTCGTGGATCGTCATGCCCGACGCAACAGATGAGTGCTCGGTATTTTATACGGGCGTCATACCGGAGGAGTTTCAATCGCGATCAAGCCCGGTCGGGATCAGATTTCTTGATCACGATTGCCTCTACTGCGGAATCTGCATAGAACCGATCGTGATCGAGAAATTTGATCGCGCTCGATCGCGATCGAAAGCCTGTGTGGAAACAACATAAGCTGCCTCTCTCATCAGCCGACTCGCAGATGTCGAAAATGCGTTTCATCTGTGCACATGACGTTATCACAGCGCTGCAGAAGTGATGGAAGTTCTTGGGGAATAAATTTCAGCGCCTTGGAAGACGTTTCAGAAAGAAAAGAGCCGCACCATGCCAGACGACATTCAGGACGACGTCATCTGGCTGTTTTTCGACCAGATGATGTTCCTGTGCTACACAATGGAGCGTAGACCGTAAGTGATTTTGAAGTTTCCATCTCAGCCGGCGTATTAAAAATGAAACACGGCATTGTATTGCTTTCTCCTTGCCACGTCGACTGGCGATGCCGTATGTTTGTATTATAGCTGACAATGCGCCGCTTTTATGGGCATCGACTCAAAATTGTGCTTCCACAAGTATATGACGCGAAGTATGCATTATGTTCAGCTTTGTCTAATTGGCGACGGAATATTTGTGCAGCATCGCTGCTCTGATTATCGCATATTTCGTTAAATGTGATCCGGTAAGGGCACATATAAGCCGTGCAAGGATAGCTTTTTATATTTATTTATTTAGGTACCCACAAAGCCAGTTTGGCTTTGCAGTGGGGAGCAGAGAAAGCAGAAATACAGGTACATTATAACAAGTAAAATTGCACATAAAAACCTAACCTAATAAAGCATAAGACAGAAATACAGAGAATATCACGTACAACCTATCAGGATGAACAAAAAGAAAGGGACTTGCATGATGCACACACAAAAACAAAACACAAAAGATGCAGGTAGTTTCCTTTGATTCTGTGCACTAATACTAGAAGGCAGCAAGCAAGTCAATGGGAAGTATTTAGCCGAGTATTGAATGTTGCTATATTCACATGTGTCTTGGGGATTGCAATGAACAGCTTTAATTTTGCATTTTGTTGCTTTCCAGCAGTGTGCAAATCTGTCATCATGGTCATCAGCAGCTTGCTTATGTCTACTGCAGGGCAAAGGCCTCTCGCATACTTCTCCAACTACCCCGGTCATGTACTAATTGTGACTATGTTGTCCCTGCAAACTTCTTAATCTCATCCGGCCACCTAACTTTCTGCCGCCCTCTGCTACGCTTCTCTTGGAATCCATTCCGTGACTCTTAATGACCATCGGTTACCTTCCCTCCGCATTACGTGTCCTGCCCATGCCCTCCCCCATTTCTTTTTCTTGATTTCAACTAAGATATTATTAACTCGCGTTTGTTACCTCAACCAATCTGCTCTTTTCTTATCCATTAACGTTACACCTATCATTCTTCTATCCATAGCTCGTTGCGTCGTCCTCAGTTTAAGTAGAACCCTCTTAGCAGGCCTCCATGTTTCTGCCCCGTACGTGAGTACTGGTAAGACGCAGCTGTTATATACTTTTCTCTTGAGGGATAATGGCAACCTGCTGTTCATGATCTGAGAATGCCTGCCAAACGCACCCCAGCCCATTCTTATTCTTCTGATTATTTCAGTCTCATGATCCGGATCCGCAGTCACTACCTGTCCTAAGTAGATGTATTCCCTTACCACTTCCAGTGCCTCACTACCTATCGTAAACAGCTGTTCTCTTCCGAGACTGTTAAAAATTACTTTAGTTTTCTGCAGATTAATTTTAGACCCACCCTTCGGCTTTGCCTCTCCAGGTCAGTGAGCATGCATTGCAGTTGGTCCCCTGAGTAACTAAGCAAAGCAATATCATCAGCGAATCGCAAGTTACTAAGGTATTCTCCATTAACTCTTATCCCCAATTCTTCCCAATCCAGGTCTCTGAATAGCTCCTGTAAACAGGCTGTGAATAGCATTGGAGAGATCGTATCTCCGTGCCTGACGGCTTTCTTTATTGGAATTTTGTTGCTTTCTTTATGGAGGACTACGGTGGCTGTGGAGCTGCTATAGCGATCTTTCAGTATCTTTACATACGGCTCGTCTACACCCTGATTCTGTAATGCCTCCATGACTGCTGAGGTTTCCACAGAAACAAACGCTTTCTCGTAATCTATGAAAGCTATATATAAGGGTTGGTTATATTCCGCACATTTCTGTAGCACCCGGTTGATAGTGTGAATATGGTCTGTAGACCAAGAGCTCTTATTGCCGCTGAAAGCTCATAGAAAGAAAAATCTGATATCTGGAGTTATGGCAACAAAAATTCATAGGGAGTCGAACACTCAATCAGTGGTGGGACCAAAATTCAATGGCACGAAAACTGATGAAGCCACTACTGGCGGTCGAAGCCAGAACCTTTAACGTAAATTAGGGCGAAGTTAATTTAGAAAAAAGAACTGGAACCCACGAACGTCTGTGGGAGTCGAACTCACCGCCATTGGTTTTAACTATGACGAAGTTAAGATAGAGTTTACTAAGGCACTCGAACTCACAACTTTTGATAGGACCAAAATTCAATGGCAGCAACCTTGATCGTGGCACCCCTGTTAGTCGAGCCCGCGAACATTGGATTTAATTAGGGCAAATATAATTAATGAACTCGAAGCCATGACCTTTAGTGAGAGTCGAACCTCCGACCTTGCGGGGGGGGGGGGCAAATATCAATGGCACCAAAATTGATGCTGCCAACAATGGTCGTGGGCTGGACGATCAATGGTGAGAGTCTAACCCACGACCTTTCGATTTTATTAATGCACTCATACGCACGAGTATTGGCGATAATTAAGGCAAAATGCAATTAAGGCACTCCTACCCACTGCGTTCGGTTGCGGTCGAATCCTCGACCATGTGTGGGGCCAAAATTGAATGGCACCAAAATTGATTATGCCACCACTGGTTGGCGAAACAGCGACCTTTGGTTTTAATTAAGGCACTTAAACTCCCGGCTTTTAGTGGAAGTCTATCACTCGACCTTTGGCAGGATCAAAATTCAATGCTACCAAAATTGATGGTGCCACCATTGCTGGTCGAACCCACGGCCTTTTGTGTTAGTTAAGGCCAAATAACTAAAGCACAGTTAATGAAGGCTCTCGTACCGACGATCTTTGGTGCGAGTCGAACCGACTTGGAGATATGGGCGCCTTTTTGTGGGAGTCGAGCGCTTGAATACCATTGAAATTAATGGTGCCACCGTTGCTGGTCGGACCCACGAACTTTCTTGTTAATAAAGGCCAATTCGATCAAAGTAGAGTTAATTAAGGCCACTCGTCCTCACGACTTTTGGTAGGAGTCGAACTCTTTCTGACATACGGGCGAACTGGCTATTTCTTGATGTTGGATTTGAAGTGACATTCTTCAGGTCCAGAGTCGAACCCACTACTTTCGGTGTTAATGCACGCTAATTTAATTAAAGCACAATTAATTAAGACATAGTAAATAAAGCACTCGCGCCCCCGACCTTTGGAGGGAGTCAAACGGTCGACCTTTGGTGGGAGTCGAACCCACTTGGTGATACGGCTGAACGGGCGATATCTCGAAGTTCGATTTCAATTGACATCGTGAAGGTCGAGAATCGAGCCCAGGACTTTGGAGTTAATTAGGGGGAAGTCGATCAAGGCCCACGAACCCACAAGGAAATATGGGCGAACCATCCGTATCTGCAAGTTGGATTCCTAGTGACGTCGTGAAGGTCACGAGTTGAACCCATAACCTTTCGTG
Organism: Dermacentor variabilis; assembly: GCF_050947875.1. Taxonomy (NCBI): domain Eukaryota; kingdom Metazoa; phylum Arthropoda; class Arachnida; order Ixodida; family Ixodidae; genus Dermacentor; species Dermacentor variabilis. Next base: position 93,305,074 of record NC_134575.1, read on the forward strand.
CGAAAAAAGCAATAGGAATCAGCAACACATAAGAAGGAAAATGTCAAGCAATATAATAAATGTCTTGTGAGCGCGCAGGCGTTCGCCTTCATCCTATTTAGCGTATGCTGAATTGAGTCACTCTTACCGCACGCGTAATTCGAAGACGTGGGATCATTCCCCACCTGCGGCAAGTTGTCTTTTTCATCCACTTTTAATGCCATTAATTTATCATTCCTTTAAATTGAATGATTAAGTACAAGCAATTTACCCTATGTTGTCCTTGGTGTTTTTTTTTGTTGGCTTCTCATGAGAGGATTAATAGAAATCCGGCCCCTCGGTTAACCCTCCTTCTTGTCAATTTTATCGACCAGCTCAGTGGCTCAACGTCCACCAAGCAGTCGCTTGTGACACCGACTAAGGCAATCTAATATAAGGCAATCGTGCCTTATATCGATACACTGATCACGACTCTGGAACCGATGGGTGCCCGTCATTAGGGCGAAAACCTTTGATGACTCATGCCGCGAAAAATCCGATGTCCGGTGTTGCGCCTTCCGGCGTTATGGCACCAAAATTCAGGGCATAAAAATTAAAGCACTAAACACAGTACTTTCGGTGCTAGCTAAGGCGGAGTTTATTAAGACCGACGACTTTTGGTGGAAGTTCAACCCTCCACCTTTGATGGGATCCTGACCCAGGTGCTTTGGTGTCCATTAGGGCGAATTAGGTCATGGCAGAGACCAATTTTCTTTTATAAGAAAGCGTGCAGCCAGGAAACACCTGCTCAACCTGTGGTGTTGGTTACAACAAGGTTAATTAAGACATAGTTAATGCCACGAACTTTGGTTGGAGTCGAACCCACTTGGAAATTTGTGCGCACTCCATAGTGATTAAGAATAAGAACACAAAACTGCAGTACGGCATTCCTCATTGCTGCTTGTGCAGTTTCTAGGCGCTAAATCTCGCAAGTAAGTTTCAGTAAACTTTGCAAACGCTGATGATAAATATTACTTTATGCATCCCTGTATACGATTGTTAGCGAACTCTATATTTATTGTGCCGGAGCACTTCATGCGAGAAATTGTAAACGTGTCTGTTTAGTTCGAAAACAGATAAATCGTTACGACACAACACTCATATTCGATGCTACTTAGGGACTCCAAGTATGCGGTTCCCTAAAACGTGTCAGACAATGGGGCTAGTTCCGGATACGCACGTACCGTTGCTAATTGGGGCCGAAGTAGCACATCCTGCGGAAACATTGCTGCGACACGTGGGAATCTATCTTCATCATGAGCGTAGGCATCCTCACATGGGAGAGAGTTGCACAAAGCAGCTCCACACTGCCGATCAGTCTGGCCTGTTTTATACACGGAAGTTAGCTGCGTTATACAGCCATAACAGGGTCGCGTTTATAGACATGTGAAACTGCGCTGTTGAGTTAGGTTTGCTTTTTACGCTATAATATATATTTGTGACACATTGAGGTCGTAAAGAAATTTCCCGTAGTCCACTCCGTTTCAAGACGGGTGGAAATCGATTACAAACAGATTGGCGATAAAACCACAAGAAAAAAAGTTGCTTTATAGCTCACGATTGCGGTATCGGTTGAAGAATTAAAGACGGTCACAAATAAGTACATACGCAATTATAATGTATCCGCGAATGATCCAGGCATTTCATATATTCGTCCCAAATTGGGCTATAAACTGTATCCACGTTTCGCATAATATTTTGGTGTAAATCGCGTTTTCCTTACAGCAGGCCAGAGCTTAGCGAACTGGCGTTGTGTCTTGCAGCGATATTTCGGTATATTTACATTGAACGCAACACGTTTCCGAATATCCGAAAAATAAATGGCTGCCCCACTAACCGGCACGAATTCGCCTATTACAACCTCTGTCCAGTAGTTATTAGCAGCATAGTCGTAACAGCAGCATAACTGAGCACTGCAACGTATTGCGCATGCACACCTTTCTGTAAAGTTCCTTGGATAATGGATTGCCATTATTGCCATGAGCTGAAATCAAGAGCTGCTCATAATAAAAAAAATATGACCAAGACCTTGCAAGATATTACTCAAAGAAAGCCGTATCTTTCTCGTGAAACCTGCTGCTTATGCTCATGGCATCCCTGAATCACGAAACCCTATGGCCTCATCGGCAGTCACAGAAAGTAAATAGCTCACTGCCAACCACAATGCGAAATGATACCACAGCAATGTAAAGCTTGCAATTGCTGCACTCAATTTGAAACTACGTACTAACGCCTACTATGTCTAATATGTTGTTTGCAACTTCGTTGCGCCGCTCAACGCGGCGGTGTCTATCGCTGATGGGATGCTCGCCGCCGGGGCGCGCCAACGAATCAAGTGGCTTGCTTTCCTAGGGGATTGGCCAATAACGAGCAGGTACAAATATGACATACGCAGTGCCTAAACTGCCTGTTCGGGCACATATTTTCTTCTTCTCCCCGACCGCGACAGTCGCGGGGGTGTAGTCGCTGTAGCAGTACGGCAGGGCTTATCTTTTTGCAAAGAGCAAGGCATTCCAGATCATGAAAGTGTGTGGTGCATGTCCATGAGTCACCCGTGCTGATAGGCGGTATTTATAGGAAACCAAACGCGTCCTACGACTACATAGTGAAAATTCACGACTTCCTTTGTCGCAGGTTGAAATAACCTACTAAGCTAATTCTTACTGGTAATTTGAATCTAACCACTATTGATAGGAGTTCGTTGACAGCCGTTAGTAGAGATGTTAGTAGTTCTGAGCTGGTTTTGGACATAGCGTTCAGTTTTTCGTTATCTCACCTTGTCAAAGAGCCAACGCGCATAGAAACACAAACATTTTCAATACTAGACCTTGCATTTGTCTCTAATCATCTAACAGCCTACATCACAGTCGAAGATGGCGTATCAGATCATAAACTGCTACTGCTAACAGTTACTATCGGCGTTAGTGGACTAGTCCCTGAATCACATGTAGCTGTTAAAGACTACAGTAGAGCTGACGATGTCAGCAGCATCGACTACCTTGAAGTAGCATTAGAAAAATTTTCCATTGAAAGGTATGGTACAGTGAATAATCTATGGCTTAGACTAAAAGACATGATAGCACATTGGGAGGGAACGTTCGTTCCCACGCGAGTGAAACGTACAAAACGCAGACACCCATAAATTACGCGTAGCGTGATCCACCTAAAAGGAAATCTATAAAGAATGCGGAACGAAACACGTCATCCTGAAGATATTCGCCGTCTTTCTGGTGAGCTACAAACTGCTTTACGGAAGGCAATAGATTTTTCTTTTCAACGGCACTAATAAACTTTATGGCACCGTATCCACAAAAGTTCTGGCGCTACCTATGCAGGCCCGAGAATCACGTGACTCAACTCGATATGAATGGAACTATAACTTATGAAGCTCAGACTGTCGTCAACATATTTAGCAGATACTTTCAGTGCGTTTTTACACGTACGCCTGCGCTTACAGAAAGTGAAACTGTGGCGGATCCTGCATTATCAATGTCGGAAGTAGTCGTAACTCAAGAAACAATACTTAAGTTATTGCTACATATTGACGTCAAAAATATTTCTAACAACTTTTCAAATGTTTTTCTTCGGCGTTACGCAGAACAGATAACTCCTTTCTTGTATGCAATTTTCGTAGCATCGCTTCAAAGAGCCACCCTGCCGATGGACTGGCTCGTGTCAAGGTCCTTCCGATTCACAAAGGAGATAATAAGTTAGTGGTAAACACTTACAGGCCAATTTCACTTACTAGTTCCTGTTGTAAAATGACGGAGCATATTATTAGCAAAGCCTACTACCACCTACGTAGAAAACAACAATCTACTTTCCCAAAACAACACGGATTTCGTAAAGGTCTCTCTACCGTAACTCAACTCCTCGAAATAACGCATGACTGCTGCAGTAATTACCTCGAGACTTCGAGCTGACGCAATACTCATAGACTTTTCCGAAGAATTTGTCAGGGTGCCATATCCAAAATTAATTGACAGGCTTAAGAATATCGGGATTGACACTAACAAGCGCCCTATCTCTCAAACCGCAGTCAGTACGCTAAAATAAATAACACTGAATCTGAAGAGAGTTAGATGCCCACTCTGGTGTTGCACAAGGGTTTGTGCCAGGTTCAATTGTTTTTCCAATATTTCTTAACGACATTCAATCTCATGTTGAATCTGATGTAACAGTAAGGCTGTTTGCAGATGGACAGCGCCATCTACACCACTCTACGGACGATTAACGACCAGATATGACTTAATTCCTCCTTAACTAACATTGCCAGATGGTGTCAACAATGGGGAATGGAAATTAACGTAGCAAGAACTTCTTCCACGTATATAACTCAAAAAAGGTACCCGTATTGTTTGCGTATCATCTAATGGGATTACATGCAACAGAAGCCGACCCAGGTAAATACTTGTGTTACCATCACAAACACGCTAAAATGGGATGTTCACATTACACAGGCGTGCACAAAAGCATATAGACCGCTGGGGTACCTTCGCAGGAAACTTGCACTGGCACCTTCCAAAATTAGGCTAGCAAGTTATAAGGTACACGTAAGGCCAATCCTTCAATAGGGCAGTATTATCCGGAATCCGCACCAAATCTCCCTTCTTAATCAACTGGAGTGAATTCAAAATAAAGCTCTTCGGTTTGTGTATTTGCAGTATTCACATGACGTCCGCATAACCGCACTATGCAACAGGGCAAGCATTCAAACCTTGGCGATTCGCCGACGCGTTGCTGCCTTAAAGTTTCTTTAGGTTCTTTATCAAGGCAGCATTAATATGAACAAACACGGGTACCTAAAACCTTCATACCAGCGCTCAGCCAGAACAAACCACGGAGAGTTTCAGGCCATTTATCTCCCACTCTATTACATTCAAGTATTCTTTCTTTCGGTCAGTCTTTGAGTTATGGAACACACTGCCACGCGATATTGTGTCCTAAAAATCTGTGATCACATTTTCTGTCAAGATTGAAAATGTTTTTGATGAGCAATTGGCGCTGCTGTGGAAAATAAAAGCGCTGCTCGCGGTGTGTATGCTTTTCATGTCTATGCTGATCACAGTTCGTTTTAGTGTATGCTTTTACTGCGTATGCCGCTTGCAGTTCTTATACCGAAATCGGTGTCTAATGTGTACCCTTTCTTGTTAGTCTGTACTCTTTAGCATTTTCTTTTCTTTCATTTCTTTCGGATAATTCTTGTCTTCTTTTTTGTATTGTTAGCAATCTGTACTTCTTGTTATTTTTGTTCCCGCTCCTGTAAGAGCCTGTCAAGGCTTACAGTATTAATAAATAATAAAGCAATAATAATACCCAGTGGCCCATGTCGGCTCGGCAAACCAACGGCCAGCAGATGCGTACCAGCCCAAGTTGACTCTGCTCGCGGTTTTTATTCTGCAAGATCGGAAGACGTTCATTTTAACTGGCTGAAGTAGCCAAAAAAGAAATCTCCAGAAGGAGTCAAAGGGGGTAAGCGGTGAAGCATACGAGCTGAAGTGTCGACATTAGCAAGTATAATATACTTTCAGTTATTATCGCCGCACAAGCTGTTCGGCTTTGTCAAGTCGCATCTGGTGACGGGGACGAGGCGGCTGCAGCTTCCAAATTCGGTAGTCATTGAAGCTGCTTTAAATAAGAGTACGGGAAAGCCTTCGTTGTCTTTGGAGAATTCCTGACCTTACGGACACCTCTCTACGAAGAAATGCTTTTTATTGTGTCATAAAGCTAATGTGTCAATAAATTCTGACTTACTTGCGCCCCGTGTCTGGCGTCCCTTCGCTGTTATTGCGACCATTCTAAAGCATTTAGTTGCATGTACCGCACATTTAATAATATGCGCGGGGTAATTTTCATTAGTTGGTGGTGGTGCGAAAGCATTTGTGCACTCATGCTCTGCTGCTCAAAGCAGGGAAAGTTGTTCGTTTTTATCAGGAGCTCATCAAGCGCCTTGTAGCGCGTATACGTAATGTAGCGCCCTGCGAAGTTGACCGACGAGCATATAGCAACTACAAAAGAAAACAAAATCAAAGGTAGGAATATTAAGCACCTCTGCAGTCTTTCTTTTCAATAAAGAATCCACCAGGTTTTAGTTCCAGCACTTTCTGAGCACGCTCAGCAAATGCCGAGCGTGCTCGATGTCTATCGGCTAGACTATCGATGATAACTTGCCATGACAAGTAAAGATGGTTATTCCGATGCCACACATTCTGAGAATTGACATTACGTGAAGCACTTTGCGGGCGACTGGCTGTCTAGCATCACATACGTTATGCACAACGTGGCGTGACAAACCAACGCAATTTAGCTAGGCGACCAAATGTTTTCTGGATATTGTGAGCGAGATCAAGCGAACGCACTCTGCGCCGTGAATTTAACCCTTCAGCATTGTGTTCCTTTAAACGCATAGAACATGGCAACACCTTCACGAGAATGCCACATTTCTGACCCGAGCCGGTGAACGTTTGTGTGCTGATTATATTGTGCGTCTGTTTATGACTTGCGTTACTCAAATATTATTCTTGAACACGAAATTCTTCTGGTAGTGTTCTGATACCTTGTCATTCTGGTAAGCTTTCCCTAGTTAGAATGCTCTTGACCACTTTAACATGACACACATTAGGTTGATATGTGTATTGGCAGCTACCAAATTCACGATGTCATCTTTTGCATGAATGGAATAAGCAAACATTTCAATGTTACGTGTGATCACAGCTATTGCTTGGAATAAGCGAATGAGAGAATATATTCGCTAGGATTTGAAGAGTAGCTGTGCAGCTTTACCTTCAAATTTCATGAACTTAGTGTTTAATGCGTCACTTATTAAACATGTTGGCGTAACTCAAGGAATGTGCGAGCGCCCTAGAAGAGAAAGAAGAATTCCACTAAAATTGCGATGTGTTCTCCATTTCTTCGTAGCTTTTTTTTTTTACATACCCATTGTGTACTTGAAATCTGTCTGCAGCCTTCGTTACTGCAAGTGCTCCAGCACTATGCTCATCACCGTCTGTTGGTCTGTGGTTTATATTTTCTAAGCAACACATAATACGTGCAAATCAAAATAGTATATGTGGTAGTCACCATAACAATTCTTGTTAACATCCACAAACGTTTTCAGAGAAGGTATTTTTCAAATGTAGTTTGCTTACACAATTTTGGCAGCTAGTTCTTGTAATTGAGGCCTTGTCGGCTCTGCACTGCAGTGCAGAGAATGGATTTTGGGAAATAATAACATTCTATATTCCAGAATAACTGATTAACACTGTATAAAATAGCTAAAAAGCACTTCTATTTTGCTTTCATAGCTAGCATTATGACGTTCTAATGCAATACTCTCCTTAACAACCATGTCATGGACGCAAAACAGTCGGTGCTGGCGGCATATTGCGGCACAGTTGCTTCCGTGCACAGGTAAATATTCCGCACGAAGTCCTTGTGCTAGAAAAAAATGTGATAACCTTTCGTGCGAACTACGAACACTGTACTCGTGATTGTCTCCGCACACGGACATGATAGTTTCACTCTTTATTGCGCCATGGGAAAACACATGCACACGCTTTTATTATTATAGTCATCATACATGGCCGAAAAATAATGTTTGCTTCGGAACCATAATGATTTTCTTTTCCAAATACAATAGGTGCATAATAATAATGCCTAAAATGGGCTATGAGAGACACTGCAGTGGAGGGCTCCGGATTAAATTTTACCACGTGGGGATTCTCTAACTTTCACACGAACATAAATACGCGAGCGCTTTTTCATATCGCCCCCACAGTTGTGCAGCCGCCGTGGATGGAATCCGAACCTGCGACTACGCGCTCAATGGCAGAGTGGCATAGCCACTCCATCACCGCGATGGTTGCGTAATAAAGCACGCCTGAGAACGGCACTATAATGAGATAGCTTTTTCAACGTTTCTGGTAATTCAAAGCACGATCGGGCGCGTTTGATGAAAAGTTATTACAGTATTTTCAATAGTTTACATCTCAGCGAACACGCTGCTGCATTTTGACAACTACCGGGGACGGCAAATGTAAAGTACGACGAGTCAAATATGTGCCATTCTGGAGGATGTTTGTTTCTAGCTTTGCGTATTTGTAATCATGGCCATTTGAAACGAAAGAGGCATTTGTCTAACTCTATGGTAAGTTTGATTAATTATTTCCACATATTTGTGCCGCTTCCCGCGTATGCTTGCCATCGAAAGAGACTAGACGCACGTTTAATCGCTGTATGTGTCGTAAAAACTAGATCTTTCAAGTATTTAATGCAAACAAGTACTAAATAAAGTAGGTCGTCGCATACCTTTGTTCGCACTCTGACTGCTCTGCGGCAGTACGTCTTTAAATTGAAACATTTAGTGCAAGTTTCTTCTGTTTTCTATTCTAAAAGTTATGCGGTTGTCATAAGTTTTTGGGCAGTATGACAAACGTTAGTAGGCCTCGTTGCAGTTTAAAAGAAATAATGTATTTCACATCTCTTAGTCGCCCCGAAACACGAGCAAATCAACGCACTCTCACGCTTTATCGGTCTCTCCTGGGTCAAAATGACTACTTCTTAACAACGCCTTGTTGTGAGCATGCGTCTGTAGATCTAATTGAAATTGATATGGGGAATTGACCGCTCATACCACCCGAATAGCACGTGCGCACCTGCCCTGCCGGTGCCACCATGCCATTATTTAGTATTCCTTGCTTCAAAGAATGAACGCAACTATAACAACACGGCTGTGAACAAAATCCCGCTCTTATTATAGAAAATATATATTACACATTTCCATGTCCCTTCATCGCCGGGGTTAGGAGCTGGAGTAAAACACTTGCTTGGGCTAGTTGGTTAATGCTTGAATTAGTAAAGACAAGGCGCAGAAGACCCGGACTCAAGAAGAAGAACACAAACAACAGGACCGGCGACACGGGCAAGCTGAAACGGCGATCAGGTTGAGCGGTTGGTGAGTTTGAGCCCTTTCTTTTAACAAAGCTTTGGCATCGATCCTGCCATTTCGTGCGTCAACCTGATCACCGTCTAAGCTTGCCAGTGGCGCCAGTCCTGTCATTTGTGTTCTTGAGTCCTGGCCTTCTGCGCCTTGTCTTTTCTAATTAGAAGCTGGCTTACCGAGTTTACAGAAACCATGGGCTTGGAATCAATGTTCCAGGCCAACACGCCCACGACTATCCCTACCGGCATCCTTTACAGTAACGGTAGCGTAGCAAGGTACGTGAGATTCGTGTAAATGTGAACAGAACGGATGAGTGTCTGCTTTGCTATGGTAGCAGCTGCCTATCATTTCAAAATTAGAGTAAAAAACCATTTATTCGCTGCAAGAGAAAAGATTTAACACATTTCAATAGCTTATAGCCTGATTATTGTATGCGGTCAATCAAAAGAAACTGAATATTATTCGCCCGTTATAGGTTACAGTTCAATAAAGTGCAGTAAAATGCCTATTTCACAATGACGGCGTACGTTCAACACTCGCAAGGAGCAATAAATGCAAACCAAATGGCGATATGTCGGGAGAAATGGCGGGCGCGTATTGAATAAAATTTCAAACTTTAGTTTTGATATATACGGAGCTCCATAGTAATCTAGACATGGCAAATCTATTAGGCCGCAAGTTGCGCAACTGATGCACTGGTGATCCACTTCTGAGTAGATATCCAAGTTTATTTATCATATGTTGCGATGATTTGCTTATTTCAGATCAAGAGAACTGCTCATATATCTCTAAAATTACTTCACTTGTAGAAAACTCAGCAGCGATAGTGTGAAAGGGAAGGAAGGGAAACTTGCTCTACATCGTTCGCGCGCATACTCTACTCATCTGTGTTGAGCTCTTGATGGGCATTGTCTTGTTCCTGAGTAAACTATATGTTGCGCTTTAGTCTAACGCTTCCCTTTTTTGACGTGGTTATGAGGCCGAACACTGTCTCCAGGATTCTTGTCGGAGCCAGGCTGACCCGTGAGCGATTGCTGGGCTGATTTTCTATGCACTCTTCTATCCTATGTCGCGTTATTCGTACGCTTGAAATAATTCAGTACATGCGCGACTTGGCACGCATATTATGTTTAGGTTCATTTCTGACAACCAGAACACCGTGCACCTGCTAGGGCTTGTCAAATGCATGTTTTTCACTTAACGAGAGCTTCATCTTACATATAAAAAAATAAAAACTTGCGAACGCAGCTGCTGTTTAAAAAGATAGATATTTTCGTTTCATAGAAGGCCTCTTTGTAGAATGGCTGAAACTTTCGATGAATGTTTTATTGACATTAACTGTGTAACTTTACAATGCGGTTTTCTCGACGAGATTTTGAAAACTTAACTTCCCATAACTTGCGATATGTTGTTGCGCTTCGCAGTGATGAAATACTCTGTGTCATATTTTGCTCATAGGTCACCATAGCATCTTAAGAAGTTATTTCTTACACCGAAATAACGAGATTCGTTTCCTGCAGAAGTAGATTTAAGTCAAGTGAGTAGCAAAACGAATGGTATAAAGCTGCCTTTTTTCCTTTGATCTAATAATTTTACTAGGAAGCCTACCTCATCACCTTTTCCTCGATAAAATTCATCTCTCTGGTGTTCGCTCATTGTGACAACATCATTATGTGTCTTCCACGCGGTGAACATGACATGGCTGGAAAGTTCTGGAACGTACTGGGGCGTTAACAACTGAAGCGTAGATTTTTAGTTTCCCCACAGTTTTAAATTATTAAGATGTTGTTGCAGGTGGCTAAAAAGAGAGTGAATCGCTGCGAATGATAATTATTCAAAGGTACGACACGTGTCTGGTGATGATCTACTTCACGAAAATAAAGTCCAGCCTGCACCTAATTTTCTCATCCACGTCCAATTTAATGTGATGATGAAAGATAAAGCTATGTGATGCACCGCTACCAGTTATTCTCGTCTGCGCTATTGGTTTGGTGCGTTGCTTGATATGTTCAAAATTTACCCTATCAGCAAAATAACTAGTACACCTTCATTCAACACGTAACAGCGTGATGAACATGATGTAGCTACCATATTTTGTACTAACGTTACAAAGCACATTGGACTGTTTTTTAGTCAATTTAACATGCGTGCTCAATTTTAGTTGTTCCTTTGCATGTTAACAAGAGCATGAGCAGTGTTAGCTTCATGACAATATGAAAGATGAAGAGCTTGTTTCTGTCCCGCGCTGCTTTTATTCATTTAACTAGTACCTTGTGATTAATAGCGGTGGGACAACAAGGAAAAATATCTACCCTGCGCTCGACACCTGCAGTTGCCTACTGCGCCCTGCAAGCAGGTACTGCTTACTTGCTTATTTGCTTGTGTTCTACTTTCTCTCGGATGCGCACTACACACGCAAAACAAGTGCGCTGTGCATGCACCTAACCCCCACAGAATACACAGTTGTTGAAGTGATACTCGCTGCAGCTGCAGCTGTCAAGGATATGGCTCCGTAGTGCGTGGATCAATAGCACTCTGTGCAATGCCGGGTCGATAAGCCGAACTTTTCATTGCCTATATACAATCATTAGTAGTGATCCATGGCATTGTTGACGGGCATATCCCATTTTGTTGTGGTTTAAAAGGCATTTGGACGCTTTACGGTTCCCTATGTATGTTAGGGGGCTAAAAATGAGCTTTTCTTTCGTGAGGAACATTGGCAACTCCCAAAGTCGGTGCATTGTTGGCAAGTGAAACAATTACGGAGTCCGCGCACTGCCCTGCTACGGACAACAGTTTTGGAACTTTTGGGACAAGAAAAATTACCCGAGCTAACTCAAGTGCTAGCGCCTATATGAAAGCTACCGAGGTAGGCGTTCAGGCAACCTGTGAATTAGGCCAGCAAGGACATATCTAGAAGCCAGCAGCCACTGCCGGACGTCGCTGTCGCTGTCGCAGGTAAACGGTGGCTGGTGCACCACACTAGACAAATGTGGCCGTATCTGTACTTCTTTCTGGTGCTGGTATTCTTGCAGACGACGTATGTCGCTCCCAAGATGTTTTCATTCCACGCGCGCAAGTTGTCGGAAGCGTTACCTGTACCCATCTTTGTGACCTGTTCGTGTCTCACACATAACTGCACTGTTAATTAATGAATAAATAAATTTTCATTTCAAACAGTAACTTGTCCTTCTGGTGCGAAGGTCCCTCATGGCAGGAGCCCTCTGGCCTGGGTCGGCCGCCGGACCTAGGCGACGAGTTCGCGCTGGTAGACCAGTTCCGGCTTGGAGATCGCAGCATCCCACGGTTCAGTGAGGAGGTTTGCGTCTTCGTTTGCTGCTGTTGGATGTCGCTGCGGCGCTCGCTCCGGTATTTTTGTATTGCAATAGAAGGTTTGGCAGGCTGTTTGGCATGTTGCAATGTGGACAGATGTAGCTGCATGGCCTCGGTAGGAAATGATGCAATACGGTGCCATTGGTGAAAGTATTGCTTTGATGTTGCCTCTAGTCGGTGCCTCCGTTTCTTGTTAGTTTTGGATGTGGGGGAAGGTATACCCTGCTTCCAAGCCGATGATGCTGCAATAGTGCTTCGTAAGTCGGCGCTATGGTTTCTGTTTCCTCCGTTGATGGGTGGGGATGGGACGTGTCTAGAATCTCGTGTGGGAAGGCCCGGTTGACGCTTGCGTGGGCCGCGGTGTGTGCCGCTTCATTCTCCTCGAGTCCCTCGTGTCCCGCAACCAACATGATGCAGGTGCAAGGGGGACGAGTGTCGCCGTGCTTCAGTATGTTGATCACTTCGATCGAGATCCTGCCCTCCATGTAGTTGCGTCCCCTGTCTGAGAGTCGCCAACGCCAGAGTCGTTCCCTTGTAATCTGTAACGTTGGACGGCGAAGGTGTTTCGGCCCGGATACTTGGCTGCGCCCACGTAGCGCGCGTGCGGGTCGTTACGATACTTGTGCCTGACGGCGTTTGCGCTGGCGAGTTGTGGTGTTCAGGATGCATGCTCCGAAGGATCCGGTGAACTTGTAGACATTCTCTGAGCTTCGACGAGATCTTGCCCCTACGTTCGCGATCGAGTTCTAGGTTGGTTGCATAGCCTGTGCGTCGGACAACATCCCGGGCTGAGGTTGTGAGCTTGAGCCTCTCGATCTGGTTGATGAAGTGTGCTTCCGCGAGTTCTTCGCAGGAGTTGCGAACGCCCATGCGAAGCAATCGGTCTTAGTCTCATTGGTCTTCATCGTAGGTTTCATCGTAGGTCAATCGGTCCTAGCGAAGCAATCGGTCTCTTAGTCTTAGGGCCAGCTTCATGGTTTTTCGTATTAGGAGGTTTAGCTTGTATTTCTCCGCTATCTTGAGGTCGACGTAAGGAGTTCCATATGTAATCCAGCTGTAAAGGAGGGCTTGTACTATTCTCAAGGTGTCGTGCTCTTTGAGGTCATCGCGGCGATTGGCTGCCCGTTGTATGAGATGAGTAAGCTGTGTCACGGTTTTCTGTAGCCTGGGGAGCCTCGTGGAGCCGAAACCGACCTTGTGTATAAGTCCAAGGACTCGGAGATACACGACCTTCTGTATTAGGGCTCCCTGTAAAAGGGCTTGTGGGTCCGGTGCGTCGTGGCTTGGGGGGTCTGCCCCGGGTGTGTGCCCCTAGCACCAGCAGCTCGGATTTGTGTGGGGCACAGTGGAGCGCGCAGGTGTCCAGGTATCGTTTGATCATGTTGACCGCCTTCGTATTATATTTCTTATGAGTAAACACATGGAATAACTGACAGTACAAGCTTTTGTGCGAACTTCGTCCATCTGGTTTGAAATTACTGTCACTCTTGGCGGCAAGACGACACGCTTTCAAGAAAATACAGCGTAATAAAAATGCAACAAAGGGCGATGGTCATGCGTGTGCGGAGAAGTATTCAAATTCTGCGTTCGCAAAACTACGATTGCTTGGAAATGTAGCAAGATGAAGCATAACAAATAATGCCACAAGATTCCCTGAACTCCACAAAAACGAAGGGTACACAAAATCATGCACTGCCCGTAATTCCGATGTTAGCTCAGCTACCACACGTATTGAATCTCGTGAGTACTTATCTTTCAAATTGTATGCTCACAACAGTCCTTGTCCACAGATGTCCATTTCCCATTTTACGCAAGTGTCGCCGCATGTGCACTTGTCATTGCGGGTGCTGATATTCTGGCAGGTGACACATCCCTCCTCCAGATTCTGAGCACACAGGTTGTCACAAGGGCTACCTTTACGGAACTATGCATCCTGCTTGTGCATCACACAAGCTTGCACTGTTAAATACGGAAGTTAAAATTATGCTCTCGGGCAGTGATATTTCGTGTCTTGTACTCGCAGGTATCTGTACTCATAGGTAACACGATCTTAATGATGTGTCACAGGGGTGTTCTAAATTGTGCATGAAATTAAAAACGGAAAAATGTAAAGTCATGCATGTGACTCGCTTTTCTAACGCCATCCTTGCGCGAAACTATATTCTTGATGGTTATCCCTTGTCACCCGTCCCATGCTACAAGTACCTCGGAGTTCAAATCGTTAACAATCTATCATGGCGCGTCGACGTAGACTACAATTCTCAGAACGCTAACCGCATGCTTAGTTATCTGCGTCACAATCTTCACTCTTCACCAACTTCTCTTAAACTTTCTCTCTATAGAACACTTGTAAGACCGCAACTGGAATACGCCTCTGCTGTTTTGGGACCCCTGTCAGCTCACCCTTATTAACACACTCGAATTTATTCAGAATAGAGCCGCTTGTTTCATTTTGTTCCCGGTTATTCCCGTCATGCCAGCGTCACGTCGATGAGGATAGTTTAAACCTTGCAGATCTTTCAGTACGTCGTAAGTGTTCCTGTCTTTCCGTCTTCTATAGGGTTTCCCATTATAGCCCTCTTTCTTTAAAAAAAAAGTTATCTTTTCTCCACCCAACTACACTTCATCCCGGTTGGATCACAAGTATAATGTAAAAGTTTCTGTCTCCTGTACGAATGTCTTTAGCGATTCTCTCACCCCTAGGACAAGCTCCGACTGGAACCACCTTCGTGTCACCATAGCTCTCATCTCAGACTCTGGCAAATTCAAATATGCTGTTTATAGTACTTTTTCTTAAAATAATTGCATATGTATTTTGTTCTCGCCCACTCATCTCCGTAACGCCATGTGACCTTGAGAGTATTTAAAATAAATAAATGAACGAATAAGTACGAGAGTCAGTGAATTGATTCAGTACATATATTCTACCGCAAATTTTGAGATATGCTTCATTTGTCTCTGCAGGGGGAGGATATACTTTTGGTGAAAGCTATGGCAAAAGTTGCAGGCTATTTCACCAATAATTGTTATCTTTGTAATGCTAACTCGTATTTGCAACTACGCCCTAACATACAGTTTATTGTCTTAAATTTCAGGATAGAGGCTCGCCGAGAAATGCGCGGCAGAGTGGCACGCAGAACTACCAGGCGAATGCATTACTGAAAATTGTATAGCTTGTTCCTAGAACCGTTTTCTGAGGCATGTAGAATAATGTTCTGACTGAACACGGCTTCGTTCTGACGGTAAGGCTGAGCACTTCCTCCCAGCAAAATGTAAAAATGAGCCGAGACTGCATGACGCTCGCGTAGGCCGTAAATCAGACTCTATAGCTGCACGTCCTTCCCGATTTGTAGTGACGCACATGCATTACTCATACACCGGTTGCGAAAGGGTTATTTTCAGAGCAGTGCCGGAAGCATTTGCCTTGGGCTCTTCTTTCAACGTAAGCAAAAATTTCGTTTGCTGTGCTTACGGCACATACCATGCGTTCTCCAAAAATATCATCATTGCGCGCTACTAAAGGGAACAAAAGTTAATTGCACTATTGCCCCAATATCCCATACGGAGACATACAACTTACGCAAAGTAACTAAGCTGCCGACTGCCAAGGAATCATGTTGCCACTGATTTACTAATTACTCCATTTCAAATGTATCTGAGTATAGAGAGAGAGAGTGAGACAAAACTTTAATTTCCATTGGTATGGGCTGCGTAGATTATTGCTGAGTAGAGCAATAGTCGCTGAGAAAGGATCATGCAAGCGCAAGAAATCTACAATCGACGTAGGAGGCACAAAGCTGAGAAAGGATTTATTAGCTTTACTAGAGCTGTATTTGTAGCTGATAATCGCATATATTGTTTGGAATTTTTACAGGCAACTGTGAGTGAAAACATCAGGAAGAATGTGAAGCTTCGAGAGTTTTATAATCAACTAAATTTAGGTGTAAAATATTTTTATGCACTTTAAAGAAAGACAAGGACCTTGTAGTAGCAGACAGTAGTTTCTCTTTAGTGCGTGGTGTGTGTTGCTTTATACGTGTGCCTTAGTCATTAGGCATGTCTGGAACAGAAACATTAACTGCATTAAAAATTGAAAAAAGCACAATTTTGCAATATGGAATGCAAAAAGGTGTGACATATATTGTAATGGTTTGTAACTACAGAACACATGCAAATGTACACTGTTTGTTCTAGGGTGCTTAAGCAGCACTTTAAATAAATACTGCTACTGTCCATAAAATAGATGTCTGCTTACGTACACCGCATGTCAGCAACTCAAGTATTATTAATATCACAAATGGGAACATTTGTGCTCTCATTTGTATCTAGAAGAGATCACCATGCTGGTTCCACAAGCAAATGCGTGAAAGATATAAACATATTAGAACTGATGGATTCTTTTTCTACTCGAACGTGACGCGCCGCTTCCCTACTGTAAAAACTAATGCCCTAAGGTAAGCCAAACTGAACAGCAAGAACATTTGGAACCAACGAGTCCAAAATATGGAATAATGATCATGCGTGCAAGTCTGTAATACATCAAATTCTGTACTTTGACTTCAATTTACCGAAAACACATTTAGTTTCGTCGACGAAAGAAGTTGCCGGCAGGCTCAATGTATATATATATATATATATATATATATATATATATACATATATATATATATATATAGATATGTTGATACACTACTCGATCGCCCATGGTCACGGAAACAATAGGATGAACAATGTGACGTGCGTTCCGACACTGCTTTCTCTTTCTTTTGTGATTGTGTGTTTATAACGACGGTCTCATAATTAGGAAACAACAACGGAGAGTCCTCCTTGCCCATATGTAACGCAGGATTCGGTTTGTTAACTTGTCTCCGCTTGTAAATTAACAAGATGAATGTTACCTAATGATTGAAGCAGCTATATTAAACGACTCACCGTGATTGCCGTTGTCTGTTGCAGCAAAATCCTGCTCCTGTTTCGATGCAGACCAGTTCCACATGGCTCACCGCTGAAACCTAGCTTTCGGGCTTACATCTCCCTTCGCAACACGCCTCTTCATTGAAACGCAGTTAACAGGTTTTACCACAATATAAGCAAGTGCCTTAGGTGTCGGAACCAATGAATCCTTGCCTGCCGTGCACGCAAGCATACAGGTAAAAATTTTAAATCCAGGCCAGAGGTCACGTGAAAGATCGATGATGCTAAACACTATGTGCGTTTGCAATGGCAAAAAAAACAAAGGTACTAATAAACAGTACACCATCTTATTAGGAATTATAATTTCGTACTATTTGTTATGTAATAAAAATTGAACTATGGGAAAAAGATTGTAGTTAAAAATAGGAATTATTACGGTGCCTCTAGCGGGAGATATTGGGCTCATGCAGGCAGCCTTCAAATGTCTGTACTACGCTTGCGTTATTAGCAGCGCCATGCCCTCAATTTTTTCGCCCTCTGAGACCATTTGTTGAACTCCAGAGTGTGCTACCCCTGGCTGCGGTACGGCCTGTTTGGCCGCGAGTTTACGCACACGTAGCACCGAGCCCCGCTGGAGCGACCATGCCAAGCCTCAGGTAGTTATCCTTTACTACAGACGGCGGCAGTCGTCTGATCGGTCGACGAGTCCGGCGTTCTCAGTGTGCCAGCTAGCGGCCGGTGAAATCGGATACGTTATGTCAGTGCCGCTAAGCTCGCAAAAATTTTACTCTGGGCTCTTAACGTGATCCCCAACAGCGCAGCAATCAGTTGGTGCTGCAGTGCTAGCGGACAAGTGCGCGGCGAGCGAGATCTTTATTGCCGAAGGGCCCAAGCAACAAGCTTGGTTCAGTGAAACCGAATAGCGTGCTGCTGGTCAGCAAGCTAGCGCGCGATACATGCTGTTCGAGCGGCTTCGGCATGTGACAGGACACGTTCTATTCCCGCGCCAGCCACACTACACTGTTCAGCATTCAATTTTAGCCTATTTAGCGTAACTGCGCCCCACGTGGATCGCGTGCGGCTTAAGCCGGACTATAACGCACCTTTAGCTTGGACGCCCCAATGTGCTCTTCTATGAGTGGAGACAAAACGCATCGAGGCCCTGCAGTTGAACGTAGCCAAACAGACAGAGAAAACCGGCTGGACTCGGAGAAGAGTTCGCATTAAAAGAACATCATGGGTGTACGACAACGTTGTCACGGCACACAATGCTGCTAACAAAGTACACTAACTCTGTGGCCAGCAGACGTGCGGGACCTATTCGCTGATGCACGCGAACGGAATACAGGCAAGGAAAGCAGAGAGCACAGACGGGGGCCTTCCACATTCTTCACTGGACGTCACTCCCGCCAGGCGATATCGCGGCATTGTTTCCTGTTTCGGTATTAATAACTGTGCGAGTTCCTTGTGATGGATTTACCTGTTTCAAGTGTAAGGATTTTGCCCAGAGGCAACTCAATGTCTAAATTATCTGATACTGGGCGTTTTACGAGGTCGAAAATTTCGTTGCAGTTGGCGGCTAAGGCAAGCATAAACGTCAACTTGGTATTTTTTTTTATTCAAATCTTCTTCCAGTGCTTTCATCCTCTGCAAGACAGCCAGTTGCAAACTTTCTACCAATATATTTCTGTCCGCAGTCCAGCTGAAACGAGGAATTGCCCTGAACACGACAGTGGGCTTTATACCCAGTTGCAGCATTGAGCTTTCTCATGCAATAATACATCGCTACGAAGATACACGTATTTTTGCTTGAGACATTCCTACTGAAATCGCATGGCGATTCTGAGCAGGCACATGTTATAGCACTGATAGAGTGAGTGAAGACAGTTATGGTGGTTGGCTGATTGCAAGTATTGATGTTTTTATAAAGCATATTTGAGTTCTTTAAAAGCGTGTATTTTCAGGAGTTCGAAGTGTTGCAGCCAAACGATAAAATCATACGTAAAACTATGCAATGAAACTGCTTTCGCCTTCTGAATTTTTCAAGAATCCAACGTAGACGCACTCCAGAAAGAGTGCAAGCTGGAAAAGCAGAAAGCACAATAAACGTAGAGCCATGTTTTAACACGCAGTGGCATGTCTTTTTCTTCAGCGAGTCCAGAACAATGCCAATCCGCTAATCTGGTCGTGCGAATGTCCCATCCTGTTTCGAATATCCTATTAACAAGAGAAATAAGCTCGGACCGTAATGGGTAGTCCTTTCTTAGCGGAAACCCACAAATTAAACTACGTATTGGCTTATCTCCTTCTACAATTGTTTTGTAGAATCGCGACAAACTACAGCGATCAATACCACTCGAGAAGAACGTGTGTGTTCCTTTTCCTGTGCGCTTGAGACATGACAGAAAGCTTCCGGTGAAATCACGTTTGCTGTGGGCCCACCGCCTTACGGCCAGTGCCATGACATCCACGACGTCACTTCCGTTTCCAGCGGTTGTGGCGAGCAAGAAGTCGAAAAAGGAATCGCTCTCAGCACAAGGAAGCAGGCGTCCTTCTTGCACATCAATACTGTCATCGGCTTCCCACGACGGCTGTGCCATCATGCTCGCGGTGAGAAGGCTTCTAGCGTAAGTAGCCAAGTAAAACCAGGCAAGCATCCAACTAGTCAAAATAAAACGGCTGGTCGTGCTTCGAGACTGGTCATCGCACAGTGCAGATGATAACGAGAGTGCGGATGCCAGCAGCGCTAGCACGAGCCTATCGAAGCCTTTCATTGGTTAGTGCACTGCCACACGTGTTCAGTAAGGCCAAAACGCTCGCAAGAAGGCAATGGACAAAGCCAGCAGAAATAGCCAGGGAAGTGCGTCGAACAAGAAGTAAGCTCGATGCCGCCACTTCTTCTGAACGTAGTAGGCGGCGCGTGCGAATCTGTTGACCGTGAAATCAAAGTGCCGGTAGCGGTCTGGAGTTAATCCCACTGGGTGTGCGATTATGTCCGCCCGCTTGCTTTGAAGGACTTCAACGAAAGTTCCTCTTTTAAGGGGCGCGATTTGAAAAGTTGCATTGAGTGCGTCGAGAGCATGAGCCACTGTGTTCTTTCCAAGGGAAAAGCAAAATTCGCCGTTGCTTTCCTTTTTCTGCAGAATGCATCCCATAGAAAGCTTGCGCCCAGAAAGGGATCTCCAAGACCAAGGTTCATCGTGGCCCTCATCCACTAATCTTTCAGGGTATTTCTTCGCGGCGGCTAGGTGTGCGAAGGAGGTACTCGTACATGGAAAGGAATTCATCGCTTCCCTTGAACTTGCTTGTCTCTACGAACGCTTAAATTCTTTGTCTTCTATGAAAACCAGCGTTCCGTCGACGCACACATCCTTGCGCAGCTTCAGCATTTCAAGCGCGCCACTCCTCAAGGCAAATCTTGAGAAAACTGCCACAACGCACTTGTACTGCAGACACGCTGTCTTAAGTACGTGGATGTATTGTTCCCAGTCCGAACACCCCGAAAGCACTTTCGGTGATCCATGGTAGCCCGCGCGCCCGCAATGTTGAAGACACTGTCCTCTAGCGCACAAAATGTGTACATCAGCATCTTTGAAGCTCACACCAGGCCGCACGCCTTGAGTGTACACTGCTTCGTGTCCTTGTATGAAGAGGAGATGATGATAGAAAAATATAAAAATATATGGCAGAGACATAGCAAAGAAGGCTGATTTCGGGAGCTTGGAAATCTAAATGTAACGACACTATGATCTACTAAAGCTAAAAGTAAAAGTGATGCGCTTTAGCTTGATGAAGAACAAAGCCTTAAGGTGCGGTGGTGCTTTGCGTAGGAGGCTGTTAAAAAGCACGCAGCGCTTACTTTACTATGAATGCCTTCGCTTCGTGCCGAGTGACTTTTTGCAATGCCATACAACGCGAATTTGGAAGGCCGTGCTCAGTTAGCTTAACTATGTTCCGCGTCAGTATTGTGGTAGGTCATAGTTTTTGTGTAGCGCTAACTTGAATATTGAGCGCTGTAGGCGCTACAGTGCCGCTTTCCTGTTTTCTCAGTGAGCTGTCACACCGTTTTCATTCTCCCCGATCGAACTGACGTGCGCAGAAATAAAGCCTTGGCATGAGTTTCTATAGAGCCATCATTCAGTAAGAAATAGTTTTGTGCCAGTGGAACCACGCGTCATATTTTGGACGTGTTCTGGAAATGAGCGCTCTAAAAAGCGAACTTCATCGACAAAAAAAAAAAAAACAGACCTGAAATTACTAGCATAAAAACATTGCAGTTTTTGGCGACCGAAATTTTTATGTGCATTAAATTGCTTGAACCTTTCCCACAAGAAATACATTAAGATTTTTAGTGCGCATACAATTCTCTAAATTTTTGAAAAAGTCGATAACTCATGCATAATGGGAGATGATGAGGTAACCGGACTCGGAGGACCTTAGGACGCGTTGACGTTATAGTGTCGCTTATGATTATGAATATTAGCTGTGAATGCGCAATGGCATCTTTGGCCAAATAGTGGTACCGATATTGACACATCTTGAAATGTTTCTTTAAAATATGAGTCGGGCGAGTATATGAAGAAACAGTTTGCTCGTTGATAACCAAGTTCACATGCGAAGCCACAGTATGTAAGTAGGATAGTACTGCCTACGTTGTCGTACAGTTTTTTGTGCACCTTTGGCCAAATAATGGTACCGATATTGACACATCTTGAAATGCTTCTTTAAAATATGAGTCGGGCGAGTATATGAAGAAACAGTTTGCTCGTTGATAACCAAATTCACATGCGAAGCCACAGAATGTAAGTAGTATAGTACTGCCTACTTTGTCGTAGATGTTTTTGTGTCTGTGCTCACGTGGTTGTTGTTATTCATTTCGACAACCCCAGTGCAATGCGCATTAATTGCCTTTGACATGTTTTAACGCGTATGCATTCCTTGGCGAGCTCCACAGCTCTGACACGTGACAAGTTTAATGCCTTCTATCTCCACAAAAATGCGTAATTTGCAGAGTTAAGACATTTAATGGTTATGATTGCGTAAACGCAGATGACTGGCAGCATTTAAGCCCTAGGGAACAAATTAAAGCTAAAATAAAATGACAAGAATGCTGATAAATATGCATAGGGCTCAATGGAAAATGCATGAGGAAGCTTATAGCAGGGGTGGACCAAATGAAATGGGGGGGGGTCAACTTGAAATTTGGTGGTAGGCCAACTGAAATTTAGGTGAGGGTCAACTTCAATATTGGAGGTGGGCCAACTTGAAATGTGGGTTGGGCCAGCATAAATTAGAGGGTGGGCCAAGCTAAAATTTGGGGTAGGCCACTGAAATTTCGTTGACGGCCAACTTTATAATTGGGGTGGGTCAACTTAAATGTGGGGGATGGCCACCTTGAAATTTGTGGGTGGGCCAAGTTCAAATCAAATGAAATTAAATTTATTTCAACATACAACTGATGCATAGGACCGTGGACAAAAAGCCAGCAAGGCTTGACGTGGGCCATGGCCCCGTTTTACAGGCAGCAACAAATACAACAAAGGATGAGCACAGTTAAATACAAGAGCAATTGGAAAAATAGGGTTTCCACACTAACTGTGTAAAACTTTTCACGATAACTGTGAACAAGTGTTAGAAGAAAGTAAAGCATACAGGATGGGTAATTCTCATAAATACAGCTAGTCATGAATACATCACAAAATACACAAGAAATAATTAAAAAATGCAGCACTATGTACAGCTCTATTATAGGACACAATATATGAAAATATTTCATACATTAGAATATACAAAAGTAGATATACTTTAAATATGTTGTGGGGCAAGTCATATTAAAGAGTGAACCAACTTAAGCTTTTGGTATGGGCTAACTTACAATTTGGACATAGGCCAAATAATGCATTTGGCAGTGGACCAACTTGAATTTTGAACGTGGTTCAATAGGAATTTGGGGTGGGCCATGTTGAAATCTGGGGTTGGGCCAACTAAAATTTTGGGGTGGGCCGAAAAATAGGGGGTGGGCCAAATGCAATTTGAGTTTGGCCCAAGTTAAAGTTGGGCATGGGACAACATGAAACTCGGACATGACCGAACTGAAATTTGGGGATGGACCAACTTAAAATTAAAGGTAGATGAACTTAAATTTGGCGATGGGTCACCTTGAAGTTTGAACGTGGGGCAACTGAAATTTGGGGAAGGACCAAGTTGAAATGTAGAGTTTGGCCAACTTAATTAGGGGGTCGGCCAAATTGGAAGGGGGGTTGGGCGAACTTAAATTAGCGGGTCGGCTAAGCTAAAATTTCCAGGTCGCTCAACTGAAATTGGGCTGAGGGCCAACTTTACATTTAGGGGCGGGCCAACATAAATTTGGGTGTGGCCCACCTTGAAATTTGTGGGTAGGCCAACTTGAAATGTGGGGTGGGCCAACTTTAAGGTTGGGAATGGGCCAACTTGAAGTCTGGGGTGGGCAAAGTTTGGGAGTGGGCCAACTTTATATGTGGGGTGGGTCAGCTTAAAATTTGGGGATGGGCAACATTAAATTAGGGGGCAGGGCAACTTGAAATCTCGGGTGGATCAAGTTAAATTTGGGGGTGGGCCAATTTGAAACTTGCGAGTGGACCAACTTAAATTTGGGAATACGCCAAGTGGAAATCTGGGAGTGTGCCGACTGAAATTTGGGAGTAGGCCAACTTGAGGTTTTGTGGTGGCCCAGTGTCCCATTCGACGCTGCTTAGCACCCTTAGTTATGAATACCTCGGGGACAAGCGAGCACTTCGAGAGGCTTGACACGTTTTCTTGGGGCTTTACCAAGGCGCAGTGAGAACGCAGGCGAGAGCTTTCATGGACAAGGAACGCGAGCATAAAACAGGCTTTCTAGCGCCACAGCGAAAGGGATCGCGGGGATGGACACTCCCCTCACGCAACACTTCACGCGCAGCTGGGCAGCTGGCGTTCCATTTCAAACGTTCGGTTCCGTCGAAGCGTGCTCATGCCCTACGTTACGGCTCAATTGGTGCGACTTCATTAAAGGGGTCTGATTCAGGGAGGAAATCTGAGAATTGTTTGATAGATCCTAGGCATTCTTTGCCACCGCAATGACCAGGGGCAGATGTGGAAAACCTAGGAAAAGGAAGTATGCGAAACGAAGCAAAAAGCGAAGACACAGCCGAGCCAAAAAATGGTTACGCATTAGTAGACAGTTCCCAGAACTTCTCTAGCTTTCTTATTTACAAACTTCATTGACATGTTGTAACAGTGGCCATATATATCATTGTTTGCCTCCTCCTGCTTGAACCCATTGTGTTTCGCAGTATTGAAGAAATACAAACATATAGTGAAACTTTAACACTCAATCTGAACCTAAGTCCGTGGTCGTAGGTTCATTGTTGTAGTCATGATACGTGAATGGAGCTAAGTAAAGGGGACGACTCTGGCATAGGACACATGCAAATTCGACGCGGGCGCTTAATGCAGAAGCGACATGACCTAACTGCAGTTTTAAGCCGGATAACACAGTACGCCCATAGAATGCATGGCCTAAATAGGTATCTGAACGTGTGTCTTATTGAAGGATTATTGGGGTTTCACGTGCGAAAGCAATACTGCTATTTTAGATGCCGTAATGGAGTAATCTGAATAAATTTTGCATACCTAGAGCTTGTTAACGTGCACTGAAATTCAAGTATAGGATAGTTTTAAAACGAAAGTTTTATGATGGGCTCCACCGAAACTTATTTCTGTGCAAGTACGTCAGACAATCATCATCATGTCACTGCATGGTAGCATTAATTTGCCATTGTGTGGCCACCTAACGGTTAGAAAAGTAGGCATGAGAAGTTTAGAACAGCTGTGCTTTAAAAGTAGTGCTTTTATCATCGAGTAATTTCGTTGACATGTTCTGGACTTATATGGGTAATAGAAATGGTAGTGCATTAATTGCCTTGATCTCTAGCTTGAGGTCTAGCCACCGAGCTGAGACGGTTGCCGGGGGTCAGCTTCGAAAAAGTGCCAAGAACGCCATCGCCCTCAGGTAGGTGCATGTTCCGCAGACCCACGCAGACACTAACAGAGTTGGACCGCAATAGACACTCCCAAGCACTGCCATCTATACTACTCTTGATAATGAGCGGGCTAGCAGCATTATTTTCTACAGAAAGACTCGCAGATAACACAATTGATATCCAAATATTATTGCGACAAATATGCATCGTCAAGAGCACAATTAATATAATAAAGCAAAATTTATATACCTATTTCCCTAACAATTAGGTATATGCAACACAGCAAAGTATCGTAATTTGGCTGATTTTCAAGGTGATGAATGCGAGCGATCTAAACCTTTGATAGAATTTCAGAGGAGCGCAACACAGAATGCTTTCATCTTAATAATATATTAAACACTTTCAAGTATGTATTGGATGTTAGAGATTAAAAAATCTCTGAAGGCTTCTCAGGAAGGGCGTACACAACGGGCAGTTGCTCTTGTTTAAATACGTACTTTTTAAAGCTTGGTACATGATAACAGGAATGCCCTGTAAATGAGGATATTGGCAATATTACAATATGTTTGACTCTAAAGCGCATGTTCGTGCGTTGGAAAATCCCTATTGGTTTCCAAATTTAATATATAATAAACCTAATTGATTTTATGTGCCCCAATCCCAATCTGATTATGAAGCACGCCATTGTGTGTGTGTGTGTGGGGGGGGGGGGGGCTCTGGATTAAATCTGACCAATTGTTTTTCTTGAATGTGCGCGCACTGAACGCTACACGAGCATGTTTGCATCCCGCCCCAATTAGATGCGGCCAAAAGCACTCAATAGAAACCTTCTGCATCCAAAACAAAATCGAAACGCTGGGTTACCCTTTTGTGTAAGCTTTTTGCTTCTGTATCGTCGCAAATCTGCAACTCTACTAGAACAGAATATTTTGCAGAATACATTGTTCTAGATTGTGCTTTGGAGAGGACAAAGGTTCCTGAAACGCTTCTTATCACAGATGCATCCGGTGGAGCAAACCGATCTCGAGGAAATGCATTGTGACGTATCAATAGCT
The DNA here is from genome assembly GCF_050947875.1 of Dermacentor variabilis. Classification (NCBI taxonomy): domain Eukaryota; kingdom Metazoa; phylum Arthropoda; class Arachnida; order Ixodida; family Ixodidae; genus Dermacentor; species Dermacentor variabilis. The sequence continues at coordinate 93,331,335 of NC_134575.1, forward strand.
TATCGCTTGAGGGTTTATACAGGTTGTTTCTCGAAAATGTGACTTAACATCTTTGATGGGATTTTTTTCCAGTGAATGTAGAACGCTAATGCAATTTAGAGGTGCATAATTCGTTTAGTTCTTTTTGCAGGCATCTTGACGAATTAGTTTAATGGACTGCACTATGTTAGCGACAAGTCTCCATGGTAATACCCGCCGCGGTAGCTTAGTCGTCAAGACGTTGCGCGCAGAGCTAGAGGTCGTGGGTTTGATCGCGACCATGGCGGCCGTGTTTCGACGGCGGAAAAATGTAATGAAAAGGCTCGGATGAAATTTAAAAAACCACATGCGGTATAAAATATTCTAGAGTCCCCCACTGCAATGTGTTTCATAATAAGATCGTTATTTCAGAGCGTTAAACACCAGAAATAATTAAAGAAAACTGTACCTTAATCATGTCACAACACGCGGGCAAATATCGACGTTAAAGGCGCACTTGCCCAAGAACAGCGCCGGTGCGTGTCAAATGGGACAATACTCCATCGGGAAGAAAAAAGCACGCAAAGCACCTTTTGTCGGTGTGCTTGTGTTCCCGCTGTAGAAAATGCACGCAGTCATTGGCTTCGGTGACGCGACAATGATTGTTAAACTGCGACTCGACCTGGCTTCGTGCTTGTCAATTTTTCATTTATAAACATACGGTACAACCTTGAGAAGCACAGGTCGAATGCAGGTCGAATTTGCCTTTGTTAAAGCTCTCCGCCTCTCTTCACTGATACACCGCGCTTCATCTCGCGCATTCACGTAGTCCGACGAACAATGACATCAGCATAACCCTGCAGATCGATGCACGCTACGAAAGAAACATTCGCTTGTTCGTTCTTTAATGCATGAAGGTGTTATTCTAGAAGCCAATATGACCAGCGAACAGACAGAGGGCTGCACACTTCGTGTTTTCCACAACTTACTTAACAATAGGAGGTCCACGTGCGACTATAGGTGCCACAGAAGAAACTTGAAACGCCACGGTTCTGTCTCAGGAAAATCGTAGGCTTGCCGACGCTGCGTTGCTACGGGCGTGGCAGGTGTTTTTACCGTGACGCCCCTATTATCGACAAAGGTTCTCGAGAGTTACAAAAATGGCCTGAGAAGCCAAGGTATTTTTATCTAATATACTATTCGAAATATCGAAGGTAGCCTGATTTATGTTTTTTTTTCATAGTTGTGGAGTCTGAGCGCCATGTTTCATCTGCAACCTTTTTTAATCTCTTTTACTACCCCCCATGGTTTGGCATGGTTGATGCTGTCTGTCGGTCTTCCGGCGGAAATATTTATGCCTATACATAGAAAGGTTATATGTGCGCCGAATATAATAATCAGCCAACGAGTGCTTTATAACCCGTGTACGTTAACGTACAAAGTAGTGCCGGTCAGGACATATCCTCTTCTGCGTAATAAATAAAGTTTCCACATGGAACCTGCACATATTGTCACATGGTGGTGAAGTTGAAGAACACAGTAGCAATACTGTGAAAGACAAAACTAACTTTTATTGGGCGAACCTGTGACCACAAATACAGGCTACAACGATAGCGGCGAACACGGCTGGCGATCGTCGAAAATCTGATGAGCGGGTCAAGCCAGTCGGCTTTTATACATCAGTCGTCGAACGTTCCAGAGTAATCGCTGGGACCCGCGTGCCTTCCTCAATTTTCTACATTATTCGCGTCGCGCACACATGCAATTAGAGTGCACAAGGTTCGCTCACAGACAGCGGATGGAAGCATCGATAACATTCCAGAAACTTCCGATACATGCAGGCGCGTCCTGGGCTGTGCGGTAACATTTGTTAGGCGGTGAAACGTGTCGCCCGATAAAGACAAACAACTACACGTGTCATATTGACCATGTCTATTGAACCTTTTCGCACCAATCCCGCGCGCGTTGCCATGTTTGATCACGTGGTAACGCGTCCATTGCTTGCCGCAAACGCCTCCGTCGCCTCCTTGTTTAGAATGGGTCTGTATGACGCCGGTGCGGCTTAGCATACCTGTGTTTCTGGAGATATCGTAGACGGTGCCTGGGTGGACGACACGAAGCTTTGGCAACAGCTTCATAGAACTTGCAAAAGCACTTTCGGAGCTGATTAAGCTATGTCCAAATGGCGTGAGCAGCGCATATGGTGTTTGTTCTAAAGGCGGGGCTAAATATGTAAAATATTCCAAGCTATGGAAACAATCCTCTCATTAATAGAATCAACATTAGTGTGTTGTGCGCTTCTTTCTTTAGTTCACATATATCTTAAACCAGCGGCTTCTCACATTTGTGACTCAGCAAACTTCCTCGGTGCGGTCGCTATCTGATTATTTTCTGCCTTATTGCTCGCAGGTGCACTCAGTTCTGATAGATTTGTTCTTGTTATGCGCGAAGCTTAAAACCTAGCTATTTTGTGCGTTGCAGTGCCGTGTAGCAAGGATGTATTACCGCCAGTGACTGGCTTACACTTGTGGACCGTTACGACACACGCAGCTTCGACCATTCTTGTGCTATCGGTGTAGTCTGCCATTCAATGTGCGTACATGATGCGCGTATATACAAGTGTGCGCCCATTCAGTCATTTACACATTGGCGATAGAGTGGATGTAATTTTTCGTACCCCTTGGGGTAGATGTGCGTTAATACTGTGCGGGAAGCTATGACAGGGCGCGGCACTAATCCCTTTGTCATTGTTTAACGAGTGGTACTCACTATTTCCGATGTTCCGGGGCTGAAGCACTTTCTTCAAAGGTTAGCGATACAACGCTGGTGGATCAACAAATTTCTGTACCCTCGAGGAGAGCCGTATATCTCGAACTGTCGGTAACACGTACGGATCGGCGCAGCTGCGGTCCGCGAACTTGGCCACACAGATTCATCGTATTGCCAGTTACAATTTTTCCAGCCACCTACTGCACACGCCTTCAACCCAAATGATTCAATCCAGCATGATTGGAGCACAGTGCGATGGCGAAAACTCAGTTGCATTTACGACAGCTAACCCCGCAGAAGCAAGGTGGAAGCGGTAGTGGTTGTGTATCAGTGCACTGTCTCTGAGGCTGCGTGTGGTGCGCCACCGAAAACGCCATCTCGTTTCTCTAGAAGCAACTGCCCCGCGAAAAGAGTCATTAATAACTGCTCATAGGTATCTCCAACGCACACTTACTTTTTAATAAAATTACGCACTGCAATCAACAGGTACTTCGATTTAGGTGTCTATCATTTATTTATCCATTCAGTATGTGCGATGCGTGCGAGATCACTTTTGGCCGATCCTCCAGAATATATGTGCCACTCCAATGGAAGAAGTGCTGAATACGTCTATAAGCAGATGTCTTTAGATTATCTATAGACATTTGTCTGTAGGCATTGCATAGACTTCAGTCTACACAAGTAGAACTGTAGAACCCTATACACTTTTGTCTTTAGACACTGTGCAGACGTTTGTCTATAAATGTGAATTTTCGTTAGTCTATAGACAGTCTACATAGTGTCTGTAGACTCAGAGATCTTATAGAAAAGTCTATAAAAATGTATGGCCGTAAGTCTATAGAGTGCCTACAGACTAGTCTAAAGAAATGTCAATAGATAGTCTATAGAATTTTATCGATAGAAATTCTATAGAGTTCAGTCTACAAAAATAGAACTGTATAAGCCTACGCACTTTTGCCTATAGACATTATGCCGACATTTTTCCACAAACGTTAATTTTCATTAGTCTATTGACAGTCTATAGAGTGTCCGTAGACTCAGACATTTTATAGACTGGTCTATAAAAATTGAATGGCCATAAGTCTATAGACCAGTCCAAAGAAATGTCTATAGACAGTGTATAGACATTTCTCCATATAGAGTCTATAGACCTTTATCTATGGACATTATATAAACTTCAGTAAACAAAAGTAGAACTGTATCAGCCTATACACTTTTGTCTATAGAAATTCTGGAGAGATTTGTCTGCAAACGTGTTTTCATTAATCTATGGAGTCTATAGACAGCCTAAGACTTATGACCATACATTTTTATAGACTAGTCTGGAAAAAGTCTCTGTCTATAGACTAGTCTAAAAATATATCTATAGACAGTATATAGAATTCATATATTTTCTATAGAATATTTGTAAGGGCCTATCCCTCCTCTGCATGGAGGGGCGCCTGTGATTAGCTCCCGCCTTGCGCTGCGTCTACTTCTTCATGCATATAAAAGCCCGCTTTAAAGGGCGCGTACGGCATCCGACAGTGGCCACATCGGTTAGCGTTGTTTGCCCGAATTTTTAACCTTCGCTGGACTACGTACCATGTGTGCATTTGTTTCTCATGTATGTTCAAATGCAACGTGACAATTTTGGATTTACACTACACATAATTCCATGCAGTAGATAAAAAGAAAAGCCGAATCGGTTAGCGTGGTTGTCTCACAACCCGGAAGTTGAGAGAAAAGACGGGGAATGCGGGAGACGGAAATTCAAGACGATGAGCAAAACGTGAACAAGGTGAATGCAGGAGCCAACGTTTCGACAAGTGGACTTGCCTTCTTCAAGGCGACGTATGCTTTCCTCGCCACAGTATATATAGGTGGGGTGCTTCTAAAGGGGAGAGGGTGTGAGGCAGGAGTATGCGCAAACGAGGGACACTGTGTTAGCGTGTCGAATTGAGAGTAAAGGAACACTGTGTACAAGGTCAAAGCCAGGGCACCCCCCCCCCCCCCCCTGTTTGTCAACGCCCGCGCGTTAGCCGGCGTGTCAAGGGCGTCTGACACGCCGGCTGACAAAAAAAAGGGGGGGGGATACGCCAAGAAATCAAAATAAGTGTTGTTGCCTATAGCTTGAAGTTTAGCATAGCGAATAGATTCTAAAGCTTCCTTTGCAACGTTTATGCCTATTGGTTGCAATGTCTTGAACTTATGGATAAAGTATGATTCTCTGTATTGGCCTCGAGCTCCACCACTGGAAATGCTGGCGCCACCATCGGCGTGACGTGCTATTAGGGATCACGTGGACAAAGCGGCCGCGTCGGCTGCTTCGAGTGCGCCGAAGCGACCTGAAAACGAGAGTTTAAATCCCTCGTACGGTGCGGTCCTCATTCAGTGGAGAGATTTTCCCGCTTCGAGTTTCTCCTTTACAACGCTTGAAAGCACTAGAAGAGGTATTGGCTGCCTTTGAAGGCGCGCAACATGGCAGGCTACTGCTCGGTGCCCCAGTGCTAGACGTACGCAACGGAGCCCGGTGTCAGCCTTATTCACACGTAGCCGCAGGACAAAAAGCTGCGTGAAGCTTGGCTCGCGAAACATAAAACCGGCAAACCGTCATCGGCTACAACTCGGGTATGCAGCAAGCACACACGCGAGGAAGATTTTTGCTACGGCGCCGGGTCTGCGATGTTAGGAAAACGCGCGCTGAGACGCTCGCCCGAGTCCGCTGCCCGACTAATGTCATGACGGTTTGGTCTATGAAATTGTCGATGCTATAGATACTGGCAAGTTCACTGGAATGGAAAGGGAGCGGTAAGACGCGCATTAAAAAAAAGGCATGGCATATGGTCATGTTTGTACGTGTTATGCATTAATGCACTGGATTACGAAAAAGAAGCAGAGGAAAATCGCACGCTGAGAACACCGATAAACCTACAGTGCGACGCAACTCGAGAAATAATATGGAAACGTCCAAGAATTTAGAAGAAAAAAAACAAGATTGAATCGTCGCGACGGCACATCACCGTCCCCGTAGGCGTCGAAGTCTCTACAATGAAATTATTTTGAACAGCTCTGATAGCGCCCACGCAACAATGGTTGCTTGTATGCTGCCAAATGCTCATATTCTGCGGCCTAAAGCTCATGGCACGGTGCGAAAACGCACTCACAGCGAAAGCAAAACATTGTGCGCGGACATGCGTGCAGACGCGCAGTCGGTCGCTGCGAACCCGTGCGATCGCTGCATTGAGGCTTCATTCTGTTATGCCCCATTTGGTTATACAGACAACCTATTATAAGAACATATTTCACATAGTTTACTCTCAGCGTTTGGCTACCTTTCACGCAAGAAGCCGGTTTGGGAGACCCCATCGCGCGACCGCGCGCAGTGGCGTTCACTGTGCGTATTCGGTAAAGAGATAGCGTCTGTAAACGATTCTGTGCTTTCAGTTTGCCCAAGATTATTATTTACACAGTAAAAAACTTCTCTCGTTTCGAAAGTACTTACAGAAATGTCCGGGAGAGCTCGCGCATGGCGTTTTCAGTGAGCGCTGACAGCAAAACCTATGAGGAGCGCGCCGCGTGAGCCCTCATACTACGCCAGCGAGGCGCTTCCGATAGATGGTGACTCCGTAACTCCTCGCCGCCAATTTTAACGCGATAGCGTTAAGGAGCTCGTGTCGCAGAAAAGCCGGTGTCGTCGGCGTCGGTGTCGGTGTCGGCGTCGGCGTCCGCGTCGTTGGCCGTGAGCGATAAATCACGGCAGGCACTTCATAAATAAAAAGCAACTTCCAAGATGGGCTGGGTGGGAATCGAACCAGGGTCTCCGGAGTGTGAGACGGAGACGTTACCACTGAGCCACGAGTTCGATGCTGCAAAGCGGTACAAAAGCGCCTCTAGTGAACGCGGTGTTGCCTTAGAAACGAGCTGTTTCTAAGGCTCAGGCGTGCGTCGCTTGCTCAGGCGCACATTTCGTTGTCGCGCCGAACGCTGCGTTGCTCGACGCTCACCGCGTCCGATGCGGGGCGCGTAGTCGCTGCGCCGTAGCCCATTGTCTTACACCCCTTGGCGGGTCGACGGGAACGCTGTCGCGTTCCACTCTTGAAGGCGAAGCTTAAGCGTCCTACAATTTTTCTTTCTCGTTCAGAACAGAAATTTGACTATAAGATGTAGAGTTAAGTTCATCAAAGTTATGACCTGGTTGGTTGAAATGCTCGGCAACGGCTTTGGGAAGCTCTTTAGCTGTGTGCACGCGGTGTCCGTTTAATCTGACGTTCATTGATTGTCCTGTTGCACCGATATATTGTTCCTTACAGAGGAACATTCAAGCATATATATTACATCCGAACTTGTACAAGTGAAGCTAGATTTGACTTCATGTGTATAACTATTTGCGGTCCTTTTAATTTTAACGTCACTTTGAAGGTGCCTGCAGGTTTTGCACCTAGGGCGACAACACGCTTTTATTACGGGGGAATGCTGTTGGCTGACTTTTGCGTGCACTAACATGTCTTTAAAGTTCTTGTTTCGGCGATAGTTAACCCCTGGTACATCCGGGAACGCTTTTCGTAGACTCTCGTTACTTGAATAATATTGGGTGGTATTTTCTTAGGACGGGTTTTATGTTTGGGAGTGCATTAGAATATTTTGTTTTAATGGCCGGCGGTCTGTCAGATTCTAATGTGGGCTGTCTCTTCGCCAATTCCGACTGTCTCTCCAATCTTGACGCGTTATCATAAGGTCTATCGAGAGCAACTTGGGGAAAGTTCCTTTCTGATAGCGTTGATTTAAGGTCATTTAGATGGTGGATATAATCGTGGTCTTCGCTGCAGATTCTTAAACGTTTCGCTTGTGCAACAAAGATTCCTTGCTTGCAATGTCGCGGGTGATGACTGCTGTAGTCTAAATATTGCTGGCTATCTGTAGGCTTCAGGTAAAGTGTCGTTCTCAGTTTTCCGTTTTCTATGTAGACCGTCGTGTACAGGAAGTTGATCGGACTAGGAGAATGGTGAGCAGTAAATTTAATACTCCGGTGAAAGCGATTGAAATGGCTAATTAAGTCGGTTAAGGCGCTTGCCGTGTTCCCATATTATAAATGTATCGTCAGTGTAACGAAGATAGGTGTGGGGTTTTAATGGGTATAAATTCAGCAGGTCTGCTTCAATCTGTCCCATGAAAATGTTCGCATACGTGGGAGCGAACGGCGTACCCATGGTAGTGCCGAAAATTTGCATGTAGTGTATCCAATCGAATTCGAAATAGTTGAGCGTGAGAACTAACCTAAGGAGCGATAAGTAAACTTCAGGAGCGTGCGCTTGGGGATTGATTGCGAGGGATCTAGAAACGGCTTCAATTCCTTCACTCATGGGAATGTTGGTGTAAAAGGCAGAAACATCCAAAGTGTCTAGAATAGCGCGGTCGGAAAGGATTAGGTTGGCGTTGATGCCGCCGATAATTCGAAGGAAGTGCGGCGTGTCTTGAACGAGAGATGGGAGGGTGGTGGGTATGTTTGAAAGGTGGTAATTAGGAATTTAGATAGTGACTCAGTAGATGTGTTGTTATTAGACACAATAAGCCGACCTGGGATTTCTGCTGTAAATATTTCTTCGACCGGAATTTTATGTATTTTAGGAAGAAGATAAAAGCGGCCTGCTGTTTTGTTCTTGGGCATCATGAAGCGATATTCAGATTGCGTGATTAGTTCCCTGGACAGGAGCTCCGCTATTGTGCTTATCACAATATTGCTGTAATGTGATGTTGGGTTAGAGTCGAGTTTTCTGTAATGATTGTGGTTGCTCAGTTGTTTAGAGGCCTCATTCTTGTACTTTTCTATAGGCCAGATTACGATACTGCCGCCTTCGATACGGCCGATTCGATACTGCCGATTAAGACTGCGTCACCATCATCGGCTCATCTATTCAACCCTCCACCCCTACGCTTTCACTCGCACATAGAGCATGCGGCGCTCGGTCACGATGTTATCGCCCTTGGACTTTATACGAAACATGAGGGCGTTGGCGACGGCAGGAATGCACCTGGAGTGTCCATATATTTGCTATCGCAATAATATACAAAATATCCGGCAACTGAAGCGTCCCGTGGCCCATTATTTTCCGCAAAAGAAGTAACAAAATCGAACTTTCACCATGCGACAATTCACTTCACCAGCAACAATGCATTTTTACTTTCTTTTGTGGGGCGGGGGCACCGAAATGAAAAAAAAAACTCAAAGGAAAGCATGTTGGCCAAAATCGAATGCCTACTTTGGGCACCTAATGTGGCTACCGATGGAATATCAAAGAAAACGTGAGACGCTTGCTCCAGCGAGAACCATACGCATACTGCTCGGTATCCCACACCGGCGAGACAAGACTTTCCGGAGAGGTTGCGCTCAAGCGAACGCAGTGCCATCCGTCGAGTCCCTACAGTGATGGCGGCGAGCGACCATTGCTTCTTTTTCTGGTCTGCTAGCCAGAAAGCGTCCAAAACTCTCTCAGGTGAAAATCCACTCGGCCAGTGCAAACCTAACGTGCACCGAAGTGCGCCGCGCGGTGGTCGGTGCAACACGAAAAAAGCGTGTGCGCTCTGGCTGTCTCTGGCAACCCACAGGCAGGGTAGTGAAAAAAAAATCGAAGAGGCTTAGTGTGTCCTCGCCAATAAAAGCCAAAGTAGAAAAAATAAATAAGAACGTAGTTACACTGGCTGGCTTTGGCGTCTTGACATGGATGCTTTGGCATAGGTGGAAGAAAATGTAGTTATCTTTTATCTGACATGACGGCACAAATCAACCACTGCAAAGCTTCGTCTCATCGAACCTCGCCGCGTGCTTTGTCAACATGCCTGATAGTGTGTTGATTTGCTGTTTCGTTGTATGTTCCGATGTAAGACTTTAGAAAGGTCAATGCACCTTTGGCGTCAAATGTTTGTAAGAGCATTAAATCCACAAAGTTCCGCAACTGAAAATCTAAAGCACAACTTTGGAAGTGTCAATGCACCTTGAACATCAAAAGTTTGTGATATTTGTGACAATAAAGTTTCGGAATTGACTTCCGTGCGCTCCGTAGATTCCACAGCCTCCGCGTGATGCTGCGGCGAGCCAGTTCGCCATTAAAACGCCCTTGAAACTCTATGCTCAGATGCGGCTGCTTGCGTTATGTGACTCCCGGTACATGGGCGTTGCCGCGAAATCCAGCCCTTGTTCGCAATGTTTCGAGCGGGAAAAAGACCATTCTAGACAAAGTTCAGAATTATTTCCGGCGCCCGGGGTTGCTTTAGTCGGCGGTGCATGGACAGCACGAAAAAATTTCGGGGGGGGGGGGGAGCTGAAGCCCCATAAGCCCCTCTCCCCTTCCCTTGGCTACGCCCCTGGTCGAAGGGTCCGTAAGACGCATTTGGATCCGGCGGCGCATAGGCCGCTTGTAGATAGTCATAGAACTTGTGACAATGCCAGGATACCTACATGCAAAGCATATAGGGCGATTGTCCGGCGTACGCGACGAGTTAGTGACGGCAGTGATGGCCGAGGGGACGGGAGGGGGAGGGCGTTGGACAGGCTACTGGAAGCGACGTACGGGCACCCTGCGAGTGGGCCATTGCCACAACTGTAGCATAAGTGACCGGTGTAGCCACGGCAGGCTGCTGGTGAACAGCCGGCAGCGCTTCCCCGACCTCTTCATGGATCACGTTACAGAGATGAGACGGCAAAGTGCTGGCGGACTCCTGAGTGACGGGCGCCGGAGATAGCTGCCGTGCGACTTCTTCGCGGAGGAAATCCTTGATTTGGGTTATCAGGGAGGCTTGTTCGGGGCCGGTCCGGTGGTCATGATGGAGAGTGACGCCGCATTTCGTGTGGGGTGTTGGCTTGTCGGAGCTCGCTGCTTACGTAATTCATTATAGCTCTGGCATAAGCTGATAACGTCGCCAACAGTGCGCGGAGCCCTGGCCAGAAGCTATCTGGAACGCGTCAACATCGACTCCCTTCATGACAGGCTTGATCTTTCCAGCTTCCGTCATGACAGCGTTCACGCGTCTGCACATATTGAGAACGCCTCCTATATAGCTGGTGAATGTCTCACCCGTGTCCTGTGAACGTGTATGCAAACGCTGCTCGGCTTGTAGTTTTCTGATCGCGGGTCGCTCAAATGCTTCTGTAGTCGACGTCTTGAACGCCGACCATGTTCGGATATCCCTCTCATTTTTTCTGAACCAGAAACTGGCCACGCTCGCGAGGTAGAATGATACGTAAGATAGCATGCCCGAGTCATTCCATTTGTTATGAACCCTCACCCGTTCGTAGGACGACAGCCACTCTTCGATCGTCGTTGTCGTCGGTTTCGCTGAAGATGGGATGCTCTGACTGGTGATCGGTGCCCGACGGGTGGCGATGGAAGAGTATGCTGGTCTGCGTCCGGCATGGCAGAGGGTAGCGTCCGAGAACGGAGTTCCAGGATGGTAGAATGGAACATTACCCCGCACGGCTCCACCACTTATAAAGGAGATTTATTGAGGTTCGTAGCGACAGCCCGTTCTAGGATGCACTAAGCACAGTCCCCTAGCTCAAGCCTCTGCTGCGCGCTTGATGCAGCCGAGCAGCTGACTGCGCTCACATTCGTTATCTTCCTTACACTATATACCGTTTTACTTTTCCAGACTGCAGTCTACATAATGCCTATAAGCAAATGTCTATAGACTTTCTATAATCATTCCTAGAGAAAAGTAGAACTGCATATTCCTATACACTTTTCGCAATAGATATTCTGCAGGCATTTGTCTACAAGCATTAATTTTCATTAATCTATAGACATAATATAGAGTGTCTATAGACTCGCACATTTTTTTAGACTAGTCACAAAAAGTGTAAGGTCATTAGTCCATAGACTGTCGGTAGACAATTGCTGCAGATCAGTCTATATAGCTAATCCGTAGACTTTAGCCTTACACTATTTCTCGATTATTGTCGATACAGGGTGTCCGAGCTCCAATGCTAACTGATGTGGCGACTGTCGGATGTCGTACGCACCCTTTAAAGCCGGGTTTTACATGCATGAAGGAGTAGACGCAGCGCAAGGCGCGAGCTAATCACAGGCGCCCCTGCGTCCGGAGGAGCGATAGGCTGCGATGGCGTGTTCGCTCGCCTCGCGCCCGCCGTTACACATGGCCGCAACTTTCGCTTAGAAAGTTTATTAAGTTTTCGGCACAGATTTGCACAAATAATCAGATTTTTAGTGTAAGCCATAATCGCAACTTGTGCCACGCCACATCAACTCGTTAACTTTCACCCTGTTTTCACAAAAATTAGACAAGGCCATAAGTGTGAGGAACACCAGCGACCACCACATAAACGCGCATAAGAGACAAATAGAACTATTCACTTCAAAGGTTTTGCCTTCAGAGCCAAGTATTCACATGGAATAAACAAAGCGTGTAACATAAAGCAAAAACTACGTGTTGGAAAGGAGACGGCGTGCGCCCCACGCGACATTCGAGTTGCACCCCCACCAGACGTATGACGGCCGACCGCGTGTTGTAATCTGCACTGTCATAGCTTGAAGTTTCTGCTGCGTCACGGTGCGAGGTGAGTTTTTTTTTTCCTTAGCGAGAAACCTACGTAGTTCCAGTGTGCGCTAGGAGTGACTTTCTCCTTTCCCCTTCACCACCATGATTAGCAACATCTAGTTGTTATTAGAAGTGCCTTAGCCGCCACGCCTGAAACGAAATAGCGGACCTTTGCTAGCCACTACATCATTGGCTCAGTTGTGCGAAGCATAAGCAGATGCACTACTGAGGGCGAGTTTGCAGCAGCCCTTGTTTCAGTTATGCAAACTACTGGTTTTCCAGGCCAAATTAATCGAAAAGACAGCCGACTTATTCCTAGTGCGAGTGACTTTTAATCCAAGCAGAACGTCCTTGAAGAACCTTGAAATATCGAGGCAAGCAAAATTTTTTGAAAATGTTAAGAGTTCAGTTGAGAACACTGAAGTGAACATAATCACTATTGACCACCAGTATTTCGGCACTGTCTGCTATAGGTTAAGAAAAATAATCGTAATAAACCTGATTAACAGAAATGACAATGAATAAATGAAGACTGCGACTGCCATACTGAACAAAGTGATTCGGAACCACTAGTGACTCAACTTTACCATCTCTTAGTTATATTGGAATAGCAACCTTTATGCCTTTTCATTTGATATCCATGACGCTAAGCTACTTAAGAGTACGAGCACATTTAACGGATCGTATCACTAGTGATCCCTTATGACTCGGCATCACCAATTAAGCATGGGAATGATAATACTCATGCAATCACTTTTTGATTTATACTAATGACTTGCACAAATCAAAGTTACCACTGTCATAATAAAACAAAGTGACTTGGGATCACTATTGACTCGGTCCTACCATCTCCTAGTAATTATAATTGAATCATCGTTCGTATGACTTTTCATTTCATAGCTATTACGCTCACATTGTGCAAAACACGAGAACGTCATACTGAACCCATCACTAATGATCACTATAACTGGGCGGGATCGGTGAGCAGCGCTAACCAATTAAATACTCATTTAATAATGTTGGTGCGATATCATAACGACCTGTATGGATAAAGGCTACCAGCGTCATAATAAACAAAGCCATTCGTGACCAATAGTAACTCAGTCCTGTCACTTCTGGTATCTAATTTAGTTGCTGTTAGATTGAGTTTTCATTTGATGTCTATGACGCAATGCTGCATGAAACAGAGTCCGCGTCATCAGTTAGTAATGTTAACCGAAATTGTCATTTAATTAAAGTGCGAATGACCCCAATGATGACGGGCACGAATCAAAACAACTGTGGTACCAGTAAAATAAATGATTCATTAGCCCCTGTCCACTTCATCTTTCCGGTTCCCAGCAGGCCTCATTGTTGAATTACTCGATTTAGCACGTTTAATTTGGGAATCCATGAACTTACAGGTGTGCAAAACCGAGAGAACCTTATATTTTAGTAACTAGTGAGCACTAGCGACTATGGTCATATTAATTAGCGGTCTTATCTAATTACTTAGTTCTTCATTACTTCATTGTAATTACTCATTCATTTTATAGGACAATCTGGAACGTTAAGTTTATCTTTCTAAATAACAAATAAGAGATTTTACCATGCGCCGTCATTTGAGAAAAAATAGCACACGTAGCCACGCTTCATGCTTGGATGACATCTCATGGATTCTGCAGTTTTACATGCCATAACCACGACTTGATTGTGAGGCACGCGGCAATAGGGAAATTCAGATTAATTTTGACCACCAGGGATCTTCAGCGTGTGCCCAATTCACGGAAAGCGGGCGTTCTAAATTTTCGCACCCATCGAGACGCGGCCGCCGCGGCTGGGATGTGCACCCGCGATCTGCTGCTTAGCAGCGCGACAACATAACCGCTAAGCCATTCTTGTCATTCCATAAAGCCAATCGGTCCGCTTGTTGCAGAATCTTGTAGTGCCATCTTTCCTTGTAGCACATTATGGTACCAATGTGCATTATAGCTGCATAATGGAGTACATGAGTTTTAACGTGTTAGATGAATGCTTTCCCTTCAATACAATGACGGACGAATATTTTGCCCTTGTTGTGCTGGTTCGCCGCATGGTGGCCGAACAAAAGCGTCCCAGAAAAAATTTCAACCAGTGGAATAAAACAGCAGTCTAACTTCACTGTACCTTCAACAAACGCGTGAGGCAGGGAGATACGATCTCTCCAATGCTATTTACAGCCTGTTTACAAGAGGTATTCAGAGACCTGGATTGGGAAGAATTGGGCATAAGAGTTAAAGGAGAATACCTTACTAACTTGCGATTCGCTGCTGATATTGCCTTGCTTAGTAACTCAAAGGAGAAATTGCACTGCATGCTCACTGACCTGGACAGGCAAATCAGAAGGGCGGTTCTAAAAATTAACCTTCAGAAAACTAAAGTAATGTTTAACAGTCTCGGAAGCTAAAAGCAGCTTACGATAGGTAGCGACGCACTGGAAGTGGTAAGAGAATACATCTACTTAGGGCAGGTAGTGACCGCAGATCCGGATCATGAGACTGAAATAATCAGAAGTATAAGAATGGGCTGGGGTGCATTCGGCAGGCATTCTCAGGTCATGAACAGCAGGTTGCCGTTATTCCTCAAGAGAAAACTGTATAACAGCGGTGCCTTACCAGTACTCACCTACGGGGCAGAAACCTGGAGGCTAACGAAAAGGGTTCTACTTAAATTCAGGACGACGCAACGAGCTATGGAAAGAATAATGACGGGTGTAATGTTAAGGGATGGGTGAGGTAACAAACGCGAGTTAATGACATCTTAGTTGAAATCAAGAAAAAGAAATGGGGGGGGGAGGGCATGAACAGGACATGTAATGAGGAAGGAAGACAACCGATGGCCATTTTATGGGTTACGGACTGGATTCTAAAAGAAGGGAAGCGTATCAGGGGGCGGCAAGAAGTTAGGTGGGCGGATGAGATTAAGAAGTTTGCAAGGACAACATGGCCACAATTAGCACGTGACCGGGGTAGTTGGAGAAGTATGAGAGAGGCCTTTGGCCTGCAGTGGGCGTAACCGAGCTGATGATGATGATGAGGATGATGTGCCTTCATATAGAGGGAGACCTAAAGTATATGCCACCATGGTGCAATTAGGGGATGAGTTCTCGCTGCGCTGCAATCAGCATTTCAAAAATCACCCGACGCATTTTAAATGGGTGTACAAAAGTGTACCAGCAAAAAAAAAAATACAGCCAGTGAAATTAAACTACACGCCACATGTAGCGTGATACCGTTGTCGGAAGGAAGTGCCCACAGTGCAATTTGCGAAAGACAAAGCACTGCTCAGCAATCGATTTAAAAAAACACTTCCGATAGAGTCACGCCGACCGCATCGCCCCAAGGTCAGCTTCGCTGCAGTAATTGATATCCCAGATTCCTGGACTTCATTAGGCAACATCGGAGTTGGGCCGAAGCGAAAGCTTCCTCCTAAGTCTTATTACAAGCAAACGCACTGCGGTACGTACAATCAGACCGCTAGCTTATTTGAGCTCAACTCGAGTGCGCTGCAAGCTACAGCGTTGAAATCCCATTCCAACCACGCGCAGCGACACGCCAATCAGTATTTAAGGGGTAAATTTAACACCGAGCCACGTGCAATGCAGGACAACTTGTGCGTGCACATTCACAACGGCTCCCCACTGAAGAAGACGGCCGTAAGCAAACAAACAAAGAGGTGCACCTACAGGTGAAATGTTATTCCCGGCGTCTTCATAAGCTGATCTCTACAGCCGAAAGCAGCGCCTGATTTCAACATGGCTTATACTTAGGAGGTGCTGCAGTTCTCTAGAGAGTCCTGCCACAATGATTAGATACCACTGGAACAGCAGCGTGACGGCACAATGCGTACAGTCTGCTACGGCGACCAAGCACAGCAGCGTGGACTTTTTTCCCCGAGCAAGATTAAGGCGACCATCTCACTTCCGGTGCGCCACTTCCCCTCCATCTGTTTTAGCATGTAACCTCCTCGGAAGCTGCCATGATGTGTATATTTCCTTGTCCGTTCGTTTATCTGCTATGGTTTTAAATCATATAGCTCTTAAATTTTATCTTGGAACGTGTTTTCGGTAGATAACTTTCAGCGATACTAACGCCTTCGCGCGATGTAGTGCACAATCAGCCGATCAGTATGCGCCTGATGGCCAAGGCGCTAGTACAGCAGAATACGTTTCCTGATGTGTGCTTGATTTCATATGCTTATGTTATTTCTTTCGTAAGTGAGGCAATATGTCACTGTTGTATCATCAGCACTCTTTCACAAAAGTGCGAAAGATCTACGATGAAATATTTATGTAGCAAGCTGATCTCACGTACGAAGCTTTGCTGCTATAACACAACAGCTCGATATTTCAATGATGCTGCTTCTAGGTTCGTAACTTTGTCTTAAGTTTTGGCTATAGTCTAACTGCTTCGCAGATTTAGTTGATGCCAGCAGAAATAAGCTCGGCGTCTTTGTTGTGTAGCATTTTGCACTTATCATCATCATCATCATTAGCCTGGTTACGCCCACTGCCGGGCGAAGGCATCTCCCATACTTATCCAACTACCCCGGTCATGGGATAAATGTGGACATGTCATCCCTGAAAACATCTTAATCTCATCCGCCCACCTAATTTTCTGCCGCCCCCTGATATGCTCTCCTTCTTTTGGAATGCAGTCCGTAACCCATAATGACCATCGGTTATCTTCCCTCCTCAATACATGTCCTGCCCATGCCCCCCCCCCATATCATTTTCTTGATTTCAACTAAGACGTCATTAACTCGCGTTTGTTCCCTCACCCAATCTGCTCTTTTCTTATCCCTTAACGTTACACCCGTCATTCTTCTTTCCATAGCTCATTGCGTCGTCCTCAATTTAAGTAGAACCCTTTTTGTAAGCCTCCGGGTTTTCGCCCCGTAGGGGAGTACTGGTAAAACACAGCTGTTATACGCTTTCCTCTTGAGGGATAACGGCAACCTGCTGTTCATGATCTCAGAATGCATGCCAAACGCTTCCCAGCCGATTCTTATTCTTCTGATTATTTCAGTCTCATGATCCGGATCCGCAGTCACTACCTGTCCTAAGTAGATGTATTCCCTTACCACTTCCAGTGCCTCACTACCTATCGTAAACTGCTGTTCTTTTCCAAGAGTGTTAAACATTACTTTAGTTTTCTGCAGATTATTTTTAGTCCCACCCTTCTTCTTTGCCTCTTCAGGTCAGTGAGCATGCATTGCAATTGGTCCCCTGAGTTACTAAGCAAGGCAATATCGTCAGTGCATCGCAATTACTAAGGTATTCTCCATTAACCCTTATCGCCATTCTTCTCAATCCAGGTCTCTGACACCTCCTGTAAACACGTTGTGAATAGCAATGGAGAGATCGTATCTCCCTGCTTCACGACCTTCTTTATCGGGATTTTGTTTCTTTGTTTATGGAGGAATGCGGGGCTGTGGAGCCACTATAGATATCTTTCAGTATGTTTGCATACGGCTCGTCTACACCCTGATTCCCTAAAGCCTGCATGACTACCGAGGTTTGGACTGAATCGAACGCTTTCTCGTAATCAATGAAAGCTATATATAAGGGTTAGTTATATTACACACATTTCTCTATGACCTGATTGATAGTGTGAATATGGTCTATTGTTGAGTAACCTTTACGAAATCCTGCCTGCTCCTTTGGTTGACAAAAGTCTAAGGTGTTCCTGATTCTATTTGCGATTACCTTAGTAATTATTTGTAGGCAACGGACAGTATGGTGATCTGTCTACAATTTTTCAAGTCTTTCACTTCCCCTTTCTTATGGATTAAGATGATATTGACTTTCTTCCAAGATTCCGGTACGCTGGAGGTCATGAGGCAATGCCTATACAGGATGGCCAGTTTTTCTAGAACAATCTTGCCATCATCCTTCAACAAATCTGCGGTTACCTGATCCTCCCCAGCTGCCTTCCCCCTTTGCATAGCTCTCAAGGCTTTCTTTAGTTCTTCCGGTGTTACTTGTGGGATTTCAAATTCCACTAGGATGTTCCCTCTTCCATTGTCGTCGTGGGTGCCACTGGTACTATATAAGTCTCGATAGAACTCCTGAGCCACTTGAACTATCTTATCCATATTAGTAATGACATTGCCGGCTTTGTCTATTAGCGCATACATGTTATAATTGCCTATTCCAAGTTTCTTCTTCACTGCTATTAGGCTTCCTCCGTTCTGGAGAGCGTGCTCAATTCTATCCACATTATACTTCCTTATGTCAGCTATCTTACGCTTGCTGATTAAC
Source organism: Dermacentor variabilis (assembly GCF_050947875.1). NCBI lineage: Eukaryota > Metazoa > Arthropoda > Arachnida > Ixodida > Ixodidae > Dermacentor > Dermacentor variabilis. The sequence continues at coordinate 93,349,873 of NC_134575.1, forward strand.
TTCGAAAATTCTGCCAGTTATATTCTAGCTGTAGGGTTCGAGGCTTGCATACATTGGCGATTCTTAATCAGATCTTTCATCTCCTGCGACAGCCTACAGGTAGGATATCCTGTCTAACGAAGTTACCACCGACTTCTATTGCACACTCGTTAATGATGTCCATAAGATTGTCGTTCATTGCTTCAACACTAAGGTCCTCTTCCTGAGTTAAAGCCGAATGCCTGTTATGTAGCTTGATGCGGAATTCCTATATTTTCCCTCTTACCGCGAGCTCATTGATCGGCGTATTATGTGCCCGCTTCTTCCGCTCCCTCCTCAAGTCTAGGCTAATTCTACATCTTACCATCCTATGGTTACTGCAGCGCACCTTGCCGAGCACGTCCACATCTTGTATGAATCCTGGGTTAGCGCAGAGGATGAGATCTATTTCATTTCTAGTCTCGCCCTTCAGGGGCCTCCAAGTCCAGTTTCGCTTATCCCGCTTGCGCAAGAACTTATTCGTTATGCGTAAATGTTGCCGGTCTGCAAAGTCTGTTAATAACTATCCCTTGCTATTCTGGAACCTATGCCATATTCCCCCACAGACTTGTCTCAAGTCTGCTTCTTGCCTACCCTGGCATTGAAGTCGCCCGTCAATATAGTGTATTTTGTTTTGACTTTACTCATCGCCGATCCCACGTCTTCATAGAAGCTTTCAACTTCCTGGTCATCATGGCTGGATGTGGGGGCGTAGGCCTGTACGACGTTCCATTTGTACCTCTTATTAAGCTTCACAACAAGACCTGCCCCTCTCTCGTTAATGCTGTAAAATTCCTGTATGTTACCAGCAATAGCCTTATTAATCAGGAATCTGACTCCTAGTTCTCGTCTCGCCGCTAAGCCCCGGTAGCAGAGGACGTACGTGCCCGCTTTTTAGCACTGTATATGCTTCTTTTGTCTTCCTAACCTCACTGAGCCCTATTATGTCCCATTTACTGCCCTCTAATTCCTCCAACAGCGCTGCTAGACTCGCCTCACTAGATAACTTTCTAGCGTTAAACCTTCCCAGGCTCAGATTCCAATGGCGGCCTGTTCGGACCGAGGTATTCTTAGCACCCTCTGCTGCGTCCCAGGTCTGACCGCCGCCGTGGTCATTTGCTTCGCAGCCGCTGGGGACCGAGGGCCGGGGTTTGATTACTGTATTCATATAGGTGGTCGTGGCCAGGTACTGCACCAGGGGGGCCAATCCTGCTCTGGTGAGGGAGTGCGTTACCGGTTCTGGTCACCGGCATCAGGTCGCACTCCATGCCTGTGTATGCAAGTTTATCAACGCGGGTGAAGTGCACTTTATCACACATTGGGTGAAGTGCACTTGGCACAGTAATTGTGAGCGTTCAATTTGCGGTGCCGGTGCTATAATTGGTCCCACCTTTGGTCACACACTCACTGAAGAGGGTTACGCGAACGAAATAGTTGAAGGAGTGCTGGATGAGTTTCTCAGCGAAGTCCCGCTCTCACGTCTTCCACTTCTGGGGCATCAGCAGGATGGGCCGCCAGCACACAGCAGCAACCAAGGACGAAATTAGCTGGATGCGACTTTTCGTGCGCAATAGATTGGAAGGCACGAGCCTGTGAATTGGCCGGCTAAGCCACCTAACCTCTCTCCACTCGATTTCTTTCTGCGAGGCTATGCGAAATATCGCCTTTACGTGATTGAGACGACGACGTGAGATGAGGTCAGGGCAAGGATAACACATGTCTGCCGTAGAATTCCAGCTTCGGTCACCAAGAAAGTCAGTGGAGATGTGATAGAACAGACTCAGTATGGCGTAGCTCCAGGACAGTTATTCGAACACGTCGTCTAGACATCACAGTTCGTTGTCATTTGGGAGTTTCAGCAAATGCCTCATTGACACTTTGATAAATAGGGCAGTACGTCTCGAGTTAGATAATTAATTACAATTACTTAAATAAATCTCAGCAACAAAGAATTACTGGCGGCTACTCCACTGTACTGGAAACAATATGCAGCAGGTTTTCTGCGAGTAACGCACTTGGTCTTCTTTAAAGACTTAGTGCATGATAGTTGGGCCACTCTGTATAATTCAGTCAGTAACCCAAATGAGGCTAAGCCGGATACACATCAGAGTCAACACCAGCCACGTGCAGCAGCGCTTGTACTCGAACTCACAGTAAAAAGAAATAAAAAAGAGAGACGGAAAGAGCGCGCCTGCAGTTTCTCCTGAAAGGAGAAGCAGTATTAATGACAGCGCACTATATGACAAATACACGAGGAAGATTACGTCACCGAGAGACGCCAGGTTCTGGGTGGTGCGAGAAGTCTCAGGCTGTGAAATTTAACTGTATCCTATTACAGTGTCTTGTAAATACTCATTTAACGCCGTCACTTCAGTAAGTATTTCGAGGTCACACAAAGTTTCTATATCTATGTATGTGTATATGGAGAGTCCAGATTTAGATTGTACATTTATATTGTTACGTAGGAAGACTCAGACGAAAAGCTATGTACAAGTATATTTACAAGAAAATACGCTGCGCTTGGCCAAGAGGCAACAGCCCGTGCTACCTTCTAAGCGTTGTCGTCGTCTTCACACTGCTCGCCTTTTCGTGATCGCACATATTGTTCCGTAGCACTACCCCCGGCTGCAAAAGCGCCGTCCCGGAGCGACTAAAGATCGGACTCGGAAGCAGTGTAGTAGGCCTTGAGCCTACTGACATGCACGACATCACTTGATGCCAGAGGAGAGGACGAGTTTGAACCCACAGAAGCAATTTCGTAAGGCACATGCGTCACCTGGCGCAGCACGCCGTAGGGCCCTGTGTATTGCGAAAGGAGCTTCTCTGAAAGTCCGACGTGACGGGAGGGCGACCACAGGAGCACGAGCGCACCAGGCGAAAACTGTACGTCACGATGGCGGGCGTTGTAATGACACTCCTGAGTGGCTTGTGAGGCCGTCAGTCAAGCACGGGCAAGCTGGCGTGCATGGTCGGCGAGGGCGATGGCGTCGCGCGCATACTCGCTTGTTGAGATCGCAGCAGGAGGAAGTGCCGTGTCTAGGGGCAAGGTAGGTTCGCGACCGTACAGTAGATAAAATGGAGAAAATCCGGCGGTGTCGTGCCGGGAAGAATTGTACGCAAATGCTACGTAAGGAAGGGCAATGTCCCAGTCGTGGTGGTCTTTGGAAACGTACTTGGACAGCGTATCGGTAAGAGTACGGTTTAACCGCTCTGTCAGGCCATTGGTTTGAGGATGGTATGAGGTAGTCAGTTTGTGCTGAATTGAGCAGGAACGCACAATGTCAGCGATAACTTTCGAGAGGAAGTTTCGACCACGGTCAGTAAGCAGCTGTCGCGGGGCGCCATGAAGCAAGATAATGTCACGCAAGAGAAAGTCCGCGACATCAGTGGCGCAACTGGTAGGGAGAGCCCGAGCGATAGCGTATCGGGTAGCGTAATTAGTCGCGACGGCTACCCATTTGTTCCCAGTGGATGACGTGGGAAAGGGACCGAGCAGGTCTAATCCAACACGAAAGAACGGTTCTACAGGGACGGTGATCGGCTGGTATTGACCGGCAGGTAGCAGCTGAGGTGTTTTCCGACGCTGGCAGGGGTCACAGGCAGCAACATAGCGTCGAACGGAGCGAGCGAGACCAGGCCAATAGAAGAGGCGGCGGAAGCGGTCGCACGTGCTGGTTACCCTAAGATGTCCTGCAGTGGGTGCGTCATGCATCTCAAAGAGCACAGTCTGTCGTAGCTGTCTTGGCACGACAAGAAGAAGATCAGAGCCGTTAGGGAGGAAGTTCCTTCGATACAGAATGCCGCCCTGGAGGACATATCGGCGAACGGATGCGTCGGTAGGTGTTGAGCGCAGACGCTCAATAAGTGCTGGCAGCGATAGGTCTCGGTACTGCTCATCGGCGATGTTAGCGGAGGCAGACACAGAGAAAATGCCGTTGGCGCTACTACTGTCGGCGTCGTCAGGCTCGTCGACCGGGTAGCGAGACAGGTAGTCAGCGTCCTTGTGTAGTCGGCCAGATTTATAGGTGACAGTATACGAATATTCTTGGAGGCGTAAGGCCCAGCGACCAAGTCTTCCTGTAGGATCTTTCAGTGAGCATAACCAGCAAAGCGCGTGATGGTCTGTGACAACGGAAAAGTGTCGGCCATATAAGTATGGGCGGAATTTCGCAACCGCCCAAACTAGGGCCAGAGACTCACGCTCAGTGATGCAATAGTTGCGCTCCGCGGGTGAGAGGAGCCTGCTGGCGTAAGCGATAACACCGTCGTGGCCACGCTGGCGTTGTGCCAGTACTGCGCCAATTCCGTGACCACTGGCATCAGTACGGACTTCGGTAGGCACAGAAGGATCGAAGTGGGCCAGAACGGGAGACGTTGTGAGAATGTCGATTAGATGTGAAAATGCAGAGGCCTCGTTCTCGTTATCGCCCCACTGGAAAGGGGCGTCTTTCTTCAAAAGCTCAGTTAGTGGTCGTGCTATGGTGGCGAAATTTCTCACGAAACGGCGGAAGTACGAACAAAGGCCGATGAAGCTGCGCACATCCTTGACACACTTCGGAACAGGGAAGTGTGCAACAGCATGGATCTTGCCTGGGTCCGGTTGCACTCCGTTCGCGTCAACGAGATGTCCAAGGACGGTAATCTGGCGACGGCCGAATTGACACTTCGATGCGTTGAGTTGCAGACCGGCTCGACGAAAAACGTCCAGGACTGCTGAGAGGCGCTCGAGGTGCGTAGCGAACGTTGGGGAGAATATGATAACGTCATCCAAGTAGAACAGGCACGTGGACCATTTGAAACCTTGAAGAAGGGAGTTCATCATGCGTTCAAAAGTGGCAGGGGCGTTACATAGACCAAACGGCATCACTTTGAATTGATAAAGACCGTCGGGTGTTACAAAAGCAGTCTTCTCGCGGTCGAGATCGTTCACGGCAATCTGCCAGTAGCCGGCGCGAAGGTCAATAGAGGAGAAATAGCGAGCACTGTGGAGGCAGTCAAGGGCGTCATCAATCCGAGGTAGGGGATGCACGTCCTTTTTGGTAACCCTGTTAAGGCGCCGATAGTCCACGCAAAAGCGCCATGAGCCATCCTTCTTTTTCACCAGTACAACAGGTGACGCCCATGGAATATATGATGGTTCAATAGTGTCCTTGGCAAGCATTTTGCGAACTGCTGCGTGAATAACTTGACGCTCAGCTCGTGACACTCGATACGGGCGGTGATGAATAGGAGGGGCATTGCCGGTATTAATGCGATGTTTGACAGCTGTAGTTTGGGCCAAAGGACGATCGTTAAAGTAAAAAATTCCGTGGCAGGAAAACAGAACGCGGTAGAGTTCACGAGCGTGCTCGGACGGCAAGTCGGCCGCAATCATATTCTGTAAGTCAGCGATGGTACAATTTGCCGTCTGCGATGGTAGAGGAGTATCGGATGAAGTGTCGTCTATTGCAATGGATGCTACTGAGTGATCCTCGAATGAGAAAAGATGGGCCAGAGACATCCCGCGTGGCAACACTTGTGTCGTCAAGCGAAAGCTGACCACTCGCAGGCAGACGCAATTCGCAGTAACGGATAAAACTGTACGAGGTACTGTGATCCCGTGTGTAAGGAGGACGTCGTGCATAGGAGCCGCGATGCAGTGGCCATCGAGGACTGGTGGGGAAGACACTAGGTCAACGTAGGTCAGTGTCGAAGGTGGCAAGCGAACGAAGTCGACGGAACTGAGGCGACTGGGGTGTGGTTCAGCGGGATCCAGAACAGGCAGGTCAAGGCGGAGAGTACTGGCGGAACAATCAATGAGAGAAAAATGTGCGGAGAAGAAGTCTAAGCCGAGGATGATGTCGTGGGGGCAGTGGGTGATGACTGTGAATAGCACGAGTGTTGAGCGATCGGCGAAGGAGACGCGGGCGGTACACATACCAATTACGGGGGCTGTTCCACCATCGGCGGCACAGACAACAGGCGTCGTGGCGGGCGTGATAATTTTTTTGAGCCGGTTACGAAGGTCAGCGCTCATTACGGACAAATGCGCCCCAGTGTCTATGAGTGCAGACACAGATACACCGTCGACTTGCACGTCAAGAAGGTTCAGATGAGTGGGCAACATCTGTAGAGGATTTGGCGGCGTAGGGAGCAATGCAGCGTCACCTCGAGGCGCTGCACCGTCTAGTTTTCCGGCTGGGAGCGGCGTCCGAAGGGAGTCGGCGAATAGGAGCGACGGGGCTGGGGAGAGCGAGATTGTCGTTGTGGGGCGAAGGCGAACGAGAATAGGAACGGTTCGCTGCAGGAGAATCAGCGGCAGCGTTATCGGAGCGTGCGGCATAGGGACGAGAAGGGCCACCTGGGAGGCGAGAGTAGGCAGCATAAGTAGACCGGGTCGGGAAACTCCAGCGACTGCGACAGTGCCGAGAAATGTGCCCGATTCGATGGCAGTGAAAACAAATGGGCTTGTCGTCAGCAGTGCACCATTCAGATGGGTTGCGGAAACGTGGTGGGTAAGAAGATGTGGGACGGGGCGGAATCGAAGGAGCCGGGCGGGTATCAGGACGATGGGCCGAGCAGATGGTGTGAAGACCCATGTTTTCGAACTCTTGGCGGACAACTGCCTGGATCAGTGAGACCGTGACTGCAGATGTGTTGGTGGGACTGGAGTCAAAGGCAGCCGGATAGGCGGCCTCGATCTCACGCCGGACGATCCTGGTAACATCGGCAGTGTTGTTGGGACGAGGAGTGTCGGCACAGGCAGATGTCGCGGGGGTGTTGGGCAGACGGGTAAACTGCTGGTCAATACGTAGGCTTTTAGCGAGTTCCAAGCGGCGGCACTCTTCTATAACAGCATCCACCGTCGCTACGTTGTTGCAAACGAGCAAGTTGAAGGCGTCATCGGCAATGCCTTTGAGGATGTGGGCAACCTTGTCTGACTCAGTCATGAGGGTGTCAACTTTGCGGCACAGAGCCAAGACGTCCTGAATGTATGTGACATAGGGCTCTGTTGACGTCTGCACACGGCTGGAAAGCACCTTCTGCGCGGCAAGTTGGTGACCGCAGGGGTTGCCGAACAAGTCTCGAAGCTGTGCCTTAAGTGAATCCCAACTGGTGAGCTCATCTTCGTGCGTGCGATACCAAACTCTAGGTGTGCCACCGAGGTAAAAGACTACGCTGGCGAGCATAATAGTAGGGTCTCACCGGTTATTGCGGCTGACGTGTTCATACAGGCTGATCCAGTCGTCGACGTCTTCCCCATCTTTGCCCGAGAATACGCCAGGATCATGGGGAGCGGGGAGAGTGATATAGGCCGTCGAAGTGGCAGCAGGTGTCGGAGCCGGGGGAGTCTGGTTGTCGTCGCCGGGAGCC